>NW_023597054.1:62832272-62952879 GCF_011947565.3 Pollicipes pollicipes | reverse complement strand
TCTCTCTCTCTCTCTCTCGCTCTCTCTCTCTCTCTCTCTCTCTCTCTTCTCTCTCTCTCTCTCTCTCTCTATCTCTCTCTCTCTCTCTCTCTCTTCTCCTCTCCTCTCTCTCTCTCTCTCTCTCTCTCTCTCTCCTCTCTCTCTCTCTCTCTCTCTCTCTCTCTCTCTCTCTCTCTCTCTCTCTCTCTCTCTCTCTCTCTCTCTCTCTCTCTCTCTCTCCTCCTCTCTCTCTCTCTCTCTCTCTCTCTCTCTCTCTCTCTCTCTCTCTCTCTCTCTCTCTCTCTCTCTCTCTCTCTCTCTCTCTCTCTCACATTTTGAACAGTCATATAGGATGCTACCTGTGGATGCATCGACGCATCATCGTAAGGCTATTGACGGGCGCACACACTCACACACACACCACACACACAACACACACACACACACACGCACACACACACCACACACACACACCACACACACACACACACACACACACACACCACACACACACACACACACCACACACACACACACACACACACACACACACACACACACACACACACACACACACACACACACACACACACCACACACACACACACACACACACACACACACCACACACACACACACACACACACACACACACACACACACACACACACACACACACACACACACACACACAAACGAACACATACACACACATACACATTTATGTATATATACATGGATATATATCTATATATATATATATATATATATATATATATATATATATATAGCCATGTAAATAACATATACTTCTTACTGTAGGATCCAGAGAGTTTAACGCAGGCACTGGCAGGAAACACGCCGTTCCTTCCTTTTCTGTAAAACAAGAACATTAAGCGCTTCCAAGAGCAAACCCACAGTACAGGCGTGAACCATCCAACCATCGAACCAGTCATACACCAAGGTAACAACAACGCCGATCGGTGGATCTGCTGACAGCCTTACAGGCAATGAGCAACCAATAAAAACGGTTATGAAATTATGTTGACATCACTTTGGCGGATGCATAAGATAGGATGTTCGCAGCTCACAGCGATGAAACTGTTTATTTCGTCATAACCGAGGGCAACGATTTACGGATGCGAACTGTGCTATGCCACCACGAACCATGCCATACATGACACCATACCAGATCAGGTGATCAGGGTAATCTGCACCCAAAATGATTATAGACGTCAAATAATGATAACGATCGCTTGGCAATACATTTCCAGGGCAGTTGTCAAACTGTACATATGTTTGCACCCCGACAACATCCCATCACAGGTGGAGGGCCAAAATTGCAAGTTTATCTCAACGTACCCAAGCCAACACGTTATAATCCGACGCACCCAACCCCAGCTAAGCCCAGCCCATTCCAACCCAGCTCAGCTCATCCTGACCCAACCCAGCCCAACCCAACTCGGCCGATCCCAATCCAATCCAGCCCAACAAAATCAGATCCAAACCCAGCTCAGCCCAGCCAGCCCAGCCCAGCCCAGCCCAGCCCAGCCCAGCCCAGCCCAGCCCAGCCCAGTCTAACCCGCCCAGCCCAGCCCAGTCCGGCCCAGCTCAGCCCGGCCCAGCTCAGCCCGGCCCAGCCCAGTTCTGCCCGGCCCGGCCCAATCCAGTTAAATTTTTGTGTGTCGTATTTAGGGTACTAAATCATTCATCAAAGTTTATTTTGGCTATTTGTTTTCGGTCGCTGGCTTTCATACGACCTTCAAATTATGAAAATATTTGATTATTGGAATAATTGATTATAATATCATGTACAAATTTACAGTAATATGAATCATTATGTTAAATTAAGATGATGGATTTCCCGTAAAAATTCCGGGAATATCGGACGTTTCATGTTTCGCTTTATATCGCTGATGGCCATCATTTTACCGACATTTTACTTCTCCATCACTTTTCTTTTTGACATCTACTCTCGCGCATATTCATCCACCTCGATTTCATATTTTCTATTGAGGTGTTCGAGATATTTGCATTGGGTGCCATGCAATGCGATACTTTGTCCTGAAACCTGAATAAGCCGCGGTCCTAACACCACGGGACCAGGAACACCTGAATTGTAGACCTTGGCCGCTCATTGGGTAGGACAGGCAGACCAAGGCGCCACCAATGTTACGGGCTCTAGTTGTCCGGTGTGCGAGCACGGAGTTCGCCTTAGTTTGTAGCAGCTGTGAGTAGTTTTGTAGACTCAAGTTTCCCTTAACGACACAAGTTTCCAAATTTCCGTGGAAGCATTACGCAATATTGATGTCAGGCAGCACCTTCACGGAGAACGTCACGTAAGTTTCGGGGGCGCAAAAGCCGACATTCGCGCCGCAACATTTATCTCCGCCAGCCCGGCCGGTACCTGCCACCCATGCAGTTGGAGACTAGCAGGTCCGTGTAGTTGTTGTGGAACGGGTCCTGGCAACGCGGGCTGGAGCCGTTCAAGGAGCTACACCGGAAGCAGTCGATGGCGGCGGCGCCTGTCGGCGACGGGCGCAGTGTCGGCGGCGGCGCGTGTCGGCACCCCATCGGCCGCTCTAATGGAGCGATCACGAGCGGCCGCTGACGCCGCCGGCCGGACCGCCGCTTTGACTGCTGACGGCCAGCGCGCGGCGCCTGTCTGAACGCTAATAGCCGCGGCGACGGCCGCCGGTCGGGGTCAGGCGACCGCTGGCTGAGATGCCTGGGTTGGTGACAGGTGGAGTTACCGGGTGCGGACTGTGTCAACGGTGTCATTTGCTTAAACAGTGATTGGCAACAGAGACCGGGCGAATACTGAGCGTGTCCGAAGTGCCTGATCGCAGATAGATCAGTTTGCTTCGTGTTCTGAAGGCCGTTCCTCATCATTCATATCTAGCAAGTGATCAATCTAGCAACTACTACTAGCAACTAATCTAGTGATCAATCTAGCAACCTCTCTCCCCAGTGTGACCCCCCTATCCGTCTGACGCTCCCCCAGTGTGACTCCCCTGCCCGCCGGCCGTTCTCCCCAGTGTAACACCCTTGCACGTCTGCCGTTCTCCCCAGTGTGACACCTCTGCCCGTCTGCGCTCTCCCCAGCGTGACTCCCCTGCCCGTCTGCCGTTCTCCCTAGTGTGACTCCCCTGCCTGTCTGCCGTTCCCCCCAGTGTAACACCCCTGCACGTCTGCCGTTCTCCCCAGTGTGACTCCCCTGCCCGTGTGCCGTTCTCCCCAGCGTAACACCACTGCCCGTCTGTCGTTCTCCTCAGTGTGACTCCCCTGCCGTCTGCCGTTCCCCCCAGTGTAACACCCTGCACGGCTGCCGTTCTCCCCAGTGTGACTCCCCTGCCCGTGTGCCGCTCTCCCCAGCGTAACACCACTGCCCGTCTGTCGTTCTCCTCAGTGTGACTCCCCTGCCGTCTGCCGTTCCCCCCAGTGTAACACCCTGCCCGTCTGCCGTTCTCCCCAGTGTGACTCCCTCGCCTGTCTGCCGTTCTCCCCAGCGTGACTCTCTTGCCATGCCGTCACGGTTGATTAGGACGCGGCCTGACTGCGTTTCGAGAAGCGCCGCCTGCCACGCTACATTACGGGCGTCGTTTGGAGCAGGGACGGTGGCGGCGACGCGGGCCGGAAGCGGACGCCCGGGCCACTCACAGGGCAGCAGCAGTGGCAGCAGCCAGAGCGGCGGCGGCCGGCGGTGGCGGCGCCGCCCCGCCGGAACCGGTGGCCGGATCTCCATCATGCCTTGCCCGGCTGGTCGGCCTGCCGGGGGTGGGCCGCGTCAGAGAAGTGGCAGCTGGGCAGCGGAGGCCATTCGCGACGAGGCACCGCTGAAAAGGGTGGTGACGCGCCGGCGGCAGCGCTCCGTCGATCGGAGCTGACATCGGACATTTTGGGGGAGGGGAGACCCCGACGGGAGAACTGCGAGACTTTGGCTGGAGCAAGCGTATGAACCGCATCACACCAACTCGCTACCGCAGATGAATGGCGAGCGGGGAACGCATTGAAATCCTGGTTTTCGGCATTCTGATTTCAGACTTCTTATGCTGACACTTACCGCCCCTCACTATACCAGGAGATGCAAATGCAACAAATTTTCGCTCGATGATGGCCTTCGACACGTACTGCAAGGCATACTAAAGATCGGTAGCATGTGTTTGCGTAAGGACTCTATACACATAATGAGCGGAGGAGATTTAGCAAAGTATAACAGCGTCATATCGTTAACACGTGCCCGGAGGACCGGTTAGATGTCCCTTGCTCGGATGGGGGGGAGGGTGAGGCAGTTGGGGCTACCACTGAGATCTCGAAAATGAAGAGCAGGAAACATCAAATACACAAAGTAGGTGGGACTATGTGAACTCACTTATGGTAAATTTTGAGGCCATAGGCTGTGAGCTTTCTTCAGATAAAGCCAAACAATGCCAAACTCCAGGTCAGAGTGCGAAGTGCCGTCAGAACTCCTCACGCAACCAGCCTTAATCCAGATGCCATGTCACAGGTGTCTATGTCAGGTCAGTGGCCATATTCAACCTTAAGAAGGTAAAAATGACCTTCATATTTGAATTCAAAATCGGCGCCAAGTGCTCCTTAAGATGCATGCTCCTGAAACCAAAAGGTTGATCGGTGTCATTTTGACTCAGTGACCTTCCCTGACCTTTATGAAGTCAGAATACGAGGTATTTTTGCGCTTTCTTGATCCCAATTTGAAGAAGTTTTCCCCTGTTTTATTCATCTTGGATTGTCATGGGCAGAGAACGCCGATTAATTCTGTGAACAAAAAGTTTCAGTAGCTGTGAATTGGTGATTATAGTTAGTGCGAAGAACAGTGTTGTGTTAAGTCATATGTCAGCGGATCTCAAAAGGAGCCTAAAAAGTGTTCAGCAACCAACTATCCTCCCTGGCCCAGCCCGACTTTGCTGCCGCAGCAAAACATAGGGATCCCAAAAAGAGCACCTTACATTTTTTGCCAACAAAAAGGACCTAGAGGCAAAGGCCAAAAAGGGCCTTTGCCTAGGGCCTTCAGTCAGCAGCACTGTACTAAGGTCCGCAAGAGACACAGACGGCCAACCCGATGAGATGTGATGGCCCGTGCTGAAGATGGTTAGTGAGCTTAGTGAGCGATTTGGTGCATGACATTTGTGTTCATCACAGGAACCATAGAGCTATTTCTGACAAGCCTTGCCTAAAAAAAAACTCACTCAAACCCCGTCTCAAAACGACAATTGTGCGGCAAGCCTCGGACGAAGATTAAGGGTGTAAAGCGATTCTAATAGCGTGAGGTCGACGTTGTCTTGTGCCGTTGCTTAAATTTATGCTTCAAAGATATGTTTGTTACATAATTCTCAATTGCCGCGTGCCTTCTTACCATGATACTCCACAAGTGGTGTTCACGTTCTCCGCACACAGGGGTCCCCTGTGCGGTCCTGTTAAAGCGGTCTCCACTGCTCAATGTTCTTTCTCCTAATGATTTCCTACATATTCTCCTAATAGCACCTCCCGTTCTCACGGTCATCGTGACTGGACCCTCTCCGACACCGCCAGATCCCCAAGCCGTTGTGATCAGAGCCTCCCCGCCATCCCCAGATCCCCAGATCGACGTGACTAAACCCTCCCTCGCCACCGCCAGATCGCCAGGTCGGGGTGACCGGCCGCTCCCCCGACACCCCCGAATCCCCAGGTCGGCGTGATTACACGTGCCGTGCCGCCGGTGGAGATGGAGCGCGGTGCGCCGTCGCGGCGGGGGCGGGGCGCTGTTATGGATGGTGTCTGGGCCGGCGCCCCCACCTGACTTGCCCGGCCGAGCCGACACGATATCCCGGTCACTGGGCCGCCGGTTCGGCTCATCAGGCGCCATCTGACCCCCTGCCAGCAGACCATCCACAGGCTGGCCCTGGCTGGCCCTGCCCCCGATCCGCAGCAAAGCGTGACCGAAGCTGCGGTGCCGAAATGCTTAGGCGGCTTTTTGTCGGAACGCTGGAACGGAGAGACTGCTTTGACATTTAGAAGGGCGAGCCATATGCTGTGCATAAAACCTCGTCCAGAAAAAAAAATATGCCAAGGGGTTTTGAGCTGCGCGGCGGTTGGGCCGGGCTATTTCAGCTGCGATGACTATATCAGCTATCAGATGCATGGACCCTTTCTTTGAAAAGTGATAGCGATTGTCGTGCTAGCGGCGTCAGCGATTATCAAAACTGTTGAACAAAATTGTTGCAGCGCATGCTCGAAACGCTGCTGGCAAGAGAAACCTATCCAACGTGCTGCCGTGGTGCCTGTTTAATTCGTTTCTGTAGAAACAGCTTGCCCTGATTCAAACGTCGTTATGACACTGGAGTATACGCGCGGAGGAATAAAATCGCTGAAGCCTCAAAGCACGAAAGAAAGGTGTCTAGCAAATATACATAGAATATTCTGATCTTTGGATGGCGGCCTTTTCCGGAAATGGCCGCGGTTAAGGTCGGTCTGCAACTGTGCCTTCGGTTTAGAGAATATCATGTTGGGGCTAAGTAGAACTTATTTTTGGCAGTAATTGCTTTCATCTGAACACCAACGAAGTGCGACTTCGTACGATAGATCAGCTGCAGCTAGTGACGTTTTACACATTACGTCGTCGTGTGGAATGTGAGATTGGAATGGGCCTCGTGGAGCGTCACTTTCAAAAGGTGATTAACGTGCTCCAGCAGAAGGACATTTTAGGACATCATTGGCATGTGTTACCATAAGATTCAGATAAAACTGCGAAATCATAAGGGGTATGGCCCACAAAATAGTGCAAGGTACATCCCTTTCCCGAGCCAACAACGGTGCCTGACCTTTCTTTAAGTCAATCGGACTGAAAAGTGCGCACTGCCTCGGACTTAAACCACGCTGCCGTGTCCAAAACAAAGCAAAACTTTTCCAAAACATCTCCAGACCCCGTTTATTCTATGCATTGGCGGAAATGTAGAAGAGAAGTATCAAAATTACGTCTTTGGATGTCAGGTATACTCGATAACCAATGTTCATGTAAAAGAATAAAGCCGAAACACACCATCGCGTGCTGTCAATATAGCTAATGTTTGCACTTGGGTCGTTTAACCAGTGCCATTAGATGGGTGGTGTGTGGAATGCTGATAACCCAGCATAATAGCTCTCAACTCATAATGACCAAAAGCTATTAACTAGAGCAATTTCTTCCTAATATCATTTGGTAGTTAATGTTCTTTTTCAGACTAACCCGAGCTTTTGGCAATACTTAGCGGTGCACATGGCTTGCTGTCAGTTGGAGACTTCGATTTCACTCTACTCTACAGATCCAGAGATCATCCTAGGCAACGAAGATAATTTACAAATGACGGAAGCCTTACAGAGCCAGTCACCACTTTCAGTCAGTTTTAAGAGGTCTAAATGTTTCACCAGGGACATCTAAATCGGAGTTTTTGATAATGTTTTGCACAAGTAAAGACAAAGGTGAAGAGCAAACACCGTCGATAGCAATATAATTTGGATTTTCGTAGATAAACGTAAAAGTGAGATATGCGTTTTCGCTGGTGATAGCATCGGTGATTGCAGCATAGTAATGGACACGGATCGAGCAATTATTTGTCTGCCTACGAAAGTCCTGATATCGGCATTTTTGCTGTTCTGCGTATTGCGTTGACCAGTTCCACATTGAGTCGTCGTCGACGATGGCTTGTGTGCCGTGTGCACAGCCGTGATCTGTTCCGCACGTTTTACATTAAGTCGTCATCGACGATAGCTTGTGTGCCGTGTGCACAGCCGTGATCGGTTCGGCACGTGTCTCGGCAGGCTTTCGCGACTTCGACCGCCTAGTGTCAGCCTCACAGCACGGGCAGCTGCACACTAAAAGGAAGTCCTTTAAATCACAGAACGCGCAGACATTGTTTGTTCTTCAAAGCGAAGCTCATTAAAGGTCTCCCCAGGCGATATACGTCCCACGGCCCAATATCAAGTCTATTGTCAGCGCCCCAGGCTGCATGCACTCTGCAGCCAACAAACTCAGCTTAACGTGCACAAAGAACCGGGGAATTCATTTACTCACGGAAAGGTATCTTGTGTGGTGTCTGTACTCATATGGTGCCGACAGCAGTTTCAACACTGCGTCAGCCACCTCTTTGTATTACGTACGCGCGTTGTGTCCTATCGCATCGTGCGTTATTAAGGATCCATTTAGGCTGTCACACTTGTATTTATGCAACGTGGTACCTACATAGGTGGCAAAAAACTATCTTTTGTGCCTGGCATTGTTGTAAACTGCATGCCATGCGGCCACGAGGAGTTCACATTTTAGACGCATTAAGTACATGCCATCCAACAGTCATATGTGCGTAACCGCATGCTGGTGGAACTTGGAGGATGACCTGAGTCTTGCAGGTGCAACTCTTGTTTTGTCTGGGAGGGTGCAAACCATTGCATCGTTGCCATAAGAAATGTTTACTTTCTTGAAAGCAACAGCTTTTTCTACTCCACAAATAGAAGCCGCCTGTATAATAGGAATAGCAAGATCGGGTTTCCATAGTTGTATGCTCAACGTCATACAGTTATCTTGAAGTGGTTAAATGTGTTATCTTATGAGATCTCAATTCTTCCTTCACCTGATAAATGGCAGTTCCTTGCAAGATATGTGAGTAAAATTATAGGCTGATAAACTAATCCGTGATTGAACGCCATGCGTGAGAATCGCGGTGACAGAGCACCTCCTGAGTGACGTAAGACCGTCAGTGACGCTGTCGGCAGGACGTGAAAACAATGATGAACATCACTGCATATATCGTCTGCTAGATTACGATCGTCACCAATGACCTGCGCTGTCTCGCCCCTGCAAGTTTGATGCAAGCTGTGAACTGCATATAACACGCCAGTGTAGAATCCTGCAGGTAGACATTCCAGTGATATTGACGGCTCAACATTTCCACGACCCGATCACAAGTGTCCTCCTGGATATCACCGTGTCTAAATAAAATGAAGTTTACTAACACGTTTCGCTGTTATGATGGCCGTGTCTGTATGATGGCCGGGTCTGTATGATGGCCGGGCCTGTGTGATGTCCCGCGTCTGTGTGATGGCCAGGTCTGTATGATGGCCGGGTCGCGTCTGTATGATGGCCGTGTCTGCATAATGGCCCGTGTTTGCATGATGGCCCGCGACTCAGGTCTGGGCGTCTCTGACGAACCGTCGAAATCTGCTGAAACCCGTGAAAACTGTAAATACCATTCAAAATTTGGCCACTATTTAGCATGATTTCCAGCTTGTCCAAAACAAAAGTAAAAATGTCGGATAATTAACATCCATCCATCTTGACACAATTTAAGTATAAAAGACATTGAGCCAAACGAAGGCGGAGTGAGAGCACTAAAGATTCTTTAGTTAGGTTGATAGTGTTATAAGCCTACCAAGTTAAACTTAGTAATACTGTTTTTTGTGGTCTGCATTGGCTTTTATTGGCCGTTTCCGTACAACTTGAACTCTAGTGTTCCGGAGGTCAGCGTTCTCTGCGACAACCCACGCTACAAATACCGATGGCGAAGACTCGCAGGTCACTTCTCCTCGCTAAAGTATGCAGAGCCGAAAGCGGTCTAAGTGGCAGTATGACACGCAAAGTAACAGTGAGACCTTAGTCATGAAGCTGATGCCATGGGAGTGGTCCCATGGGACCATGGTAGCAACTGGTGTCATTGTACCAAGTGATGGGATTACATGAGCCCGGTGTCACTTATGATTACCTTGTAAAACATCTCTCGAGACCCGAAGTCGGAAACCAAACGTGATCAAAGCGCGAGGACTGGCTTATTAGTTGGATCGTAATGTTGTTTGTGTCCGTCATTGAATTGGTCCATTAATACGTGTTGGTTCAGCTCGATATCACAAGAAAGTCACATAGAACGAACAGTAAATCGACGATTCTGGAGACAAGTAAGTACCGTCACTTCAGAGCGGCCGATGGGCACGCGCGCACGTGCCACTCCAGCTGACGGACGCTGCAGGGGACTCTTAGGGCGGTCTTGCTGCCAATCTCGGGCCAGGGCAGATCAGGCTCACTGGTGATGGCACTGGTCGGAATGGCACCCAGGTCCGCTGCAGAGTTCCAATGGACGTGTAATCAGACATATCTTAATGCGCGCGAATTAATACACGTGGGCGCACCTAACCAGCGAAGTAAATCGGATTTTTTGACTGCCAGAGAAGCAACATATACGGTGTTGACCTGGTGCCATAGGATCAGGTCTGGGCACTACAGACTGGCAGCGTGTTCGCTGACATGCCAACTCCGGCTTTTTGGGAGGCAAGGGACCACATGCTTTCATTTCGGAAGTATCCCCTTGCAACTGAGTCCTCCTAAAGTCCCAGCACCGCCGTCTTTTGTAGACCAGCAACTGTCATGCCCAGAATGGGCCTTGTCGTGATGGACTTTCTTGTTCTCGCTCTCCTTCTTTGCTAGATTTGGGGCCCAAGGGACCTGTTAACTAAGAAAATTAGAGACACCAAATGAACAGTGTGTTGACTTGTACGTGAACTCATTTAGGTCAGAGTTTGATGTTCCTAGGTCATGACCTTCGGGTCAAATAAGGTCAAACAAGGTTGAATTCCAGGTTGGTCTCCAAAGTGCCCCCAGAGCCTAGATAATTGCTTCTAAGCAAAAGATCACATGCTCAGTTAAGGTCAGTGACCTTTTTTGCCTTTTGAAGGTTATGATGACCAAAATCATGCGAGACTGCTCTGGGTTTTGCACTTACAAAGATTGCGCTAGACAGTATGTTTCTGAAAACAAATTGTTGATATGGGTCATTTAAGGTCAAGTGCCTATTCTGACCTCTAAGACGTCTATGGAAGATGTATGATGCGGTTCCTGCGATCAACAAAATCCAAATGAGCAACAGAAACTATCCCATACAGCAAACCCTAGAGAAATAAAACAGGTCGGTTTCGACTATGGTCTTTCTTTTTATACCTGACCATAGGTCAACACAATTTGTTAATTCAATATTTGTGTTGTCTATGAAAGCATCTCAGAGATGGATGGCTTCGTCTAACACTCCGCTGTTGGATCAGATTGAACGATTCCGTAGAAATTGACTTCGCCCAAAGTATGACCCGCCATAGGTCCGTGACTTTATAAAGTACATCTATATTTTTTATGGCAAACAATCCGCTATTCAGTTGTCGACAGCAATTCAAAATTTGGCACGGCTGCGCCGCGCCGTTCGGAAACCATTCTGGAAATACCTTTGGGGGGTTAATTTGACCCCCACCCGAACGCGTGTTAAGTGAGAGAGGATTCACGTTCCATTCGCTCTCTTCTCCGGGTGTGCCACTGCACAAAATAATAGACTTGCTTATATAAACTACTATAAAATGTTATGAACGGTTACCTAGACTCAAACATCACATGCTGTGAAGGCTGGCCACGACAAAAGTAGTTGTCCTGTCCTGTCAGATATCACGAACCTACTCGGTATACCACACGTGGTCAGCTTTCGCAGCTGTCACACCATGGCTGTGGTTGGTAAATCGCCTGAATCAGCCTTACCTGATCAGGCGTTTTTCAATGCCACGTCAACACGCTTGAAGCAGCCGTAAAAAGCTCATCGCCAGCACAATCCGGCCTTCTCGAGAGCCGCTACGTCTCTCCAGACGGCTCGTCACCACTTCAGTGGACGTGTCGGTGCCGGCCGGCCTCGGGGACCGTTGGAGGACGTGTCCGGCCGAGGCGACCCCCGCAGCGTCACCGCCCAGCCCCGCCGCCCGCCCTGCACCGCCCCGCATCAATTATTCGATTCGTGGCTGTGGGAACCACTTGAGCCGCTCCATATATCGACGTGACAGTGGGGCATGCGCGAACACAGCCATCACGGAGCCAGTTGGTGTTCACTGTTCAGCCGCGGCACGCCCGTGACAGGCGTCCGCCCGTCCGTCTGTCAGGCAGACAAACAGACAGACGGACAGACAGCGGCCGCCTCATACGTGGAGTGAGCCTGGCCTGCAGTCGGCTGGCAGCAGCGGACCCAGCTGCTCCTGGAAAACTGCAGCTGGAGCTGGCTTGGTGACTCCTGGGGGCTTTCTGGGGCTGACCTGGTGACTGGTGACCCCTGGGGGCTGCCTGGGGCCGGTATGGTGACTCCTGGAGGCTGCCTGGGACTGGCTGATGCTTTATTAGGGGACTGCCTGCGCCCAGCTAGAATTCTCCGGTGTCGGTGCAGGGACTCTCAGCGCTGTTTTTAATAAATTCGGAGGGGAGTTAGGGCATGTGCAAATACGGTCACCTCGGGGACCGATTTCAAAGCAAGAAGATAATGCTAAGAAAAGTTTATGTACTCCATCTGTGCAAACCAGCACCTTTCAAAGGTGAAACATTGAAGCTCCATATGAACGAAAGTCGGTGTGGCCGCTGCCAACCTTGCCATGGTGAGATTCACACGATTCCCTGGCCGAAGGCCAGATTCACTGAAATCGGAAACTTGTTCTGTTTTAGGTGTTTTCTGGCGTTTTCTTAGTGATCCGGCCCAGAAGTAAGGAAGCTGAGATGAGCATCATGGGGAGGGGGACAACCACGCCTTCAGAGAGCCACAAAGTGCCGCTCATGTCATCCATACATACCAGACGGTCACCTGTCCGGTATACGGCGGGGCCCAGCACGAGACGCCTGTGATGTATGCTGCTCCGCATGTCTTGCACGCCGAGCGGTGCAGTATCTCTGCTACTCGGCGGAGCCCCAGCACGAGGCGCCTGTGATGTATGCTGCTCCGCATGTCCTGCACGTCGAGCGGTGCAGCATACCGGCGGCTTACAGAGCAACAGACCAGTCCTTGGCCCCAGCTGAGCAGAGACGACTCTGATTCTACTCGCCCTGATGTGCAGAGCTGATACTGGCTCTGGCTCTGGCTGATGAAGCCGCCCGTCAGTAACTGTGACTTCTAGCACACCAGTGACAGAGAGCTGAGTGGTCGTGTCCGTCCAGCGCCCCGCAACCTGAACCGCCGTGCTGCCGCTACGGCCGCGGTCGAAACTAGGGATCGATCTCGTCGGCCCCATCATCGCCTCTCCCCCAACCGCCCGATTCTCGATCGGAGTGGCGAACTTCTATAGCAAGCGGACGGGCATTGTCCTAACACCTACCGTCGAGTCTGCAGATGTCACCAAGTTCGTCGGCGATGTCTGGGTCCGCGAAGGACAGCAAGACGAGCTGGTATCTGATCTACAGATCGTAAGTTGAGTTTGCAGGGTAGGATCCAGGATTTCGTCCAGGGAGAGGTCACGCTTCATTGTGGTGTTCCTGGAAGCTGGTGCCCCTCCTCACAAAGAAGTCCCGGGATTTCAGCTACTTAATTTTCAAATCCTTATTTTCTAATCGGTAAAATGTCTTCCGCCAGGATGACCTACTGAGCCTAGTCCGCCTTATTTTAAGACGTAAATTTTACTTTATTTTTCATGTTGAAGTTGAAGATTTGCGGCCGTTCGGGGCGCCTTTGAGCCTTGGTCGGTGCTGAAAATAAAGGTTATGTGGACCCGAAATGGGGATTTTCTTGTCCCTTCACCACAAGACTGCAGTGCCGCTTCCATAGTGCCGTTACGCATAGGCGCTGTAACGTCTCCCGGCCTCAGCCGGGAACCACCGGAACCGTGTGCGGTGGTGCCAGTGGACGTGCCCGCGAGAGCTTGTGATGATCGATTACATTCACCGCTAGATCATCGCGTGGTTTGGACCTCTGAGCCGACACTTCGGGTCGCGGATCTGACACCAAGCACCTTTACAAACGATGAAGGACGGCTGGCTGTGTGAGCAGCAAGGTTGAGAAGAAAGGACACCGGAAGATTTTAATAGACTGGGTGCCGATAAGGAGAAGGATTGTGTTAGGCAGTGCCGGGATGGAAGGGATATATATATATATATATATATATATATATATATATATATATATATATATATAATACGGGGTTCAATCAACCTCGGCTCTGACTTGAACTGACTCCACCGCAGCCTCTCGTAACGTAACAAGAGCTGGCGCTCCGAAGGCGAGTTATCTGGTCTGCCACCGACGTCTTCGGAACAGTACAGCTGCCCGGCTGCAGCCGGCCGCCAGCGCCGGACTACGTGCTCACGAAAGCGGGCTGAGGCGGTGTCGCTCGGCCGGACCGCGTGCTCACGAGAGCGGGCCGAGGCGCTCGGCCGGACCGCGTGCTCACGAGAGCGAGCCGAAGCGGCGTCGCTCGGCCGGACCACGTGCTCCCGTGAGTGAGCCGAAGCGGCGTCGCTCGGCCGGACCGCGGCCAGCCTTTCGTCCCGACGCACCCGCCGACGGCACAGAGCACTCGGCCAGCGCTGACGCTAATCCTGACGCATCGCCCTCCTATCTCGCGCCACACACTGAACGGGGCGGCGGTCCGCGTGTTGGCCGGCTGGCCGCAGCGGGCCAGCAGGCCGGCTCGAACCGCGTCCGCCCGGCTACGACAGCTGCGCCAACAGTGCGCCAGCTGCGTCCAACGACAGCTGCGCCC
Source organism: Pollicipes pollicipes (assembly GCF_011947565.3). Taxonomy (NCBI): domain Eukaryota; kingdom Metazoa; phylum Arthropoda; class Thecostraca; order Pollicipedomorpha; family Pollicipedidae; genus Pollicipes; species Pollicipes pollicipes. Next base: position 62,938,401 of record NW_023597054.1, on the reverse strand, counting down.
AGCGCCGCGCCAGCTGCGCCCTACACCGCGCTCGTGAAGACATCGCCCGCAGAGATGGGAATAGATAATCAGCGAAAGAAGGAAACAAAGAAAGCAAATGGAAGAGGAAAAATCCGGCGAGGGATGACGGCGCAAGAAGAGGATAATACGAAGAACAATCAGCGAGGAAACAACGTTAGGCCATTTCCATGCATGCATGCATTTAATCTGGCGCTGGCGAATGAGTGTTATCGTGACATGCGGGCCGGGTGGCGCCCATAGCCACCCATCAGTCAGCACCTCAAATGAGGGACACTAGCGAAATATCGACCCTAGCGTTGGGATTTACTCACGTCATAGGTATAGAAATATGTAGGAAAGTGTGCGTGACATATCCAGTTTTCGAGGGTCACACGTTGACGCTGCGTTGATGAATCGTAAGGGGCGGATCCCTACAGGAACCTGAGTCAGCCGACTCTGATGCGTGTGCACGACCCTGGCTCGCGTCAACACATGCCGCACACATTCCACTTCCGTCAACTCCAGAAATGGATACTGCGTAAACAATTTACACTACTCCCATCAACAGACCAGAGACTCGATCCGGATCTCTTTTCGTTATTTGGATTAGAGCCTTTTCAACCAGTACTGATTATCTCAGGGCTATGGGGTGAAAGATATCGGCAATAGTGGAGCAAAACTACATGCGTCTGGGACACTAACTACCGAGTTTGGACGCCACAGGGAGTCTCTGCGAGTTATGCCCTGGGCGCCCGGTCGGGGTTTCCCTCCATGGGCCACTCGGATCACTGGTGGCTGCCGCGCGCAGCCCCGGACAAGCGGAGCGTTGCGAGGATGCAGTATGAGGGAAGAAAGAGGATAAGAGAGTCGGATGACTTGACTCCCTCACTTCCAAGGATTGACATTGCAGGAGAAAACAGAAGTGGTTGACACAAGGTAAGTAGACAGGCACATAAAAATAGTGTGCGGTTGAGAAAGGCTTTGCAATGGGTCATGACCGTGGACGCGCTTTCGGGTAAGAACATGTGAAGGTGAACATGATATCGTCCCAGGCCATCATTAAGTTTTTTGGAGGCATACTTCCTCGGACACGGGCAATCATCAAAGAAGAATAACGCATTTTACATGGCAACCTAACACGCTAACGTATCCAATTAACCGACAAATAAATCGTAGGGGTGTAAAATATAGCCGAATAAATTGCACAGATAAATCACGGGGGAGCGCTGCGCGGCCCGCAGCAGCAGCTTAACGAGAGCTTCCAGCTCGCCGCTTTCATGCTGCCATTTCCGCCAATGTAACGAGAGACGAAGGAATGTGTCTCTGGGCGCTCGCATTTTTGATATGGAGAAAAGTCTTAAGCATGCAAAACAGGACTATACGGCATGAGCATGTGAGCACACGGGCAGCGCACGTTCATACGAGACGGTGTCATTTTCCAGAACGCAGAAATAGTTTCAACGGGACCCAACGTGACGGCTCGAGGGATACTAACGCTCATCCATTTATTGTCGTTGACACGTCGCAATTATTATTGTATTTCGATGGTCCTATTTTTGCTGTCGAGCAAAACAGAGCGATGGACTGTTATAGCCGCGATCGTTGGCTGAACTGATAGACAGAAATGAATGGGCCACCGGTAGGCAGGCAGGTAGGTGGGGTCGGTGAGTTACAGCAGAGAATCATGGAAAAACCTCGAGTCCACCCGGCCCTACCGGGTGGTACATGATACGCTTATCACACAAGCCCTACATTGTCCGTCCGGAATAATGTGGGTTAGCGGGTTCCGGGCATCACCAGGTAAGATACCAATACCGAGGTTCACACACCACCGCCGAGAGACTGCCGAAATCCGCAAGCACGCACACACGCCAACCGGAGCGTGCCCCAGCGGCGCTGGCACGTCACCACTCACCCACGACGCCTCGAGCCGGGTTCGGCGCCGACGCCGGCGCTCACTGCCGTCCGACCCGGGCGAACCAGCCGCCCGCTGACGCGGGTAAACAGAGCCGAGCGCGTGCCGGGCGGTCCGGGGCGGCGCCGCGCTCGTCGCGCGCACGGGCCGCACCCACGACTGCCAGGCGCGGCCGGTCGCGGGCTGGGGCCGGCCGCGCGCCGCCGAGGGGGCCGGAAGCCGCGCCGCGGCCGCCGGCCGCACGACAAACGGACGCGCACCGCGCCACTCCGATGATGAGACGAGCGAGCCGCCGGGGATAGCGCGCGGACTGAGCCGGAGAGGGTTGACAGCGGCGCCGCCGTCGGAGCCAGCGGTGTGATGGGTGGCCTGCGGAAGGAAATGAGCCCGGAGATTGGGCGGCGCCGGTCGGGGCGCCGGGTGAGGTCGGCCGCTCCGGCCGGACGGCCCTCCCCGGCGACGGAGCCGCACCGCTCCCGCTGCTGCTGCCGCTGACGCGTCTAATCGCGCGGAAGGCGGCGCGGGCGCGCCATTTGCACCGCGGCCCGGCTTCATCAGCGACGGCCGTGGCCGTATCGACGGCGCCGCCCACCCGCCAGACGCGCGGCGCGCCGACGGCAAAAACGCCGCGGCGCGCCGCTTTACGCGTCCACCGGCGTGGTCGGGTGCTTCGGCGGCGGCCCGCCTCCAGGCGGCATCGCCGGCCCAGCCGGGTGTGGGTGGGTGCGGCGCCGCGCCGGCGCTCGCGCCTGGGGCTCGGGCACCCACCCCCGTAACGGGCTGTCGTTTATCATGGGCGATGGTCGAGATGGATCTTTTTTCCGGGAAGCAGCCGCATACTCTGTCGTTTTCGTGGGGGAGCGGATTTGTCGGAAGAAAGGGAAGTCTTCTGGCGCTCACATCAAGAGGCGAGTACCATTTGTTTCCCTAAGCTGCACTTACTCAAACAAATAAAGGCTATATATCGACGGTTGTGTTCTTGTGTATTCAGGTATCGCATAAGGCCTTACGCTCCGAGAGCACCACAACGACAAACCGTCTTGTTGGAAGGGCGGATTATTCATAGCGTGACAACAGGTATCACAAATTTCAGGATAGCCTGTCTCACGCTATGGTTGCGCGGCTACCATAGCACCACAAAAGATCAGGATATAGGCAAGAGCATCAAAACAAAAAGCACACATCAATCAAACCCTCGCAGCCAACTGAGTGTTGAGCGTTTACGCAACAGTGCAACCAGGCAATGTCAATGAACAAGACGCCCAGCCTCAGACCGCCAAAGCCTAACTCACGGTTACCTGGGCTCGGTGACTTCATGCCCGCCCCGCCCCACCGCAGCCTGTTGCAAACTGGGCCGGCCCGGCTTGCCGGACACAACAGGCGAACCCGTCAGGTCGACGGCACGGCCCAATAAGGACGCCGCTGAGTGGGTCCGTACACTCCCAGGAGACCACGGCCGGCCCGGTGGAGGGGCGCGAGTCCGGGACCCATGACGCCGGCTAATGGGAGGTCTGAACGACAGACTGGAGGGCAGGCAGACTGGGCACCGCGGCCGTCAGCTGTCCTCGTCCCGGTGCGGCTCAAGCGGCGCCACCCAGGCTCGGCCGGTCTGCAGCAGCGCGTACCCCAACGGAGAGCGGTAGCTGGATGAAGACGTCACTGGCAGTCCCACGCGGTTGTGCAGCAGCTTGTCGACAAAGTCGAACGTACTGGACACGATGTCAAGGACATTTGCGCCGCAGAAACTCCCACGACAGTAGACATTGATACATCGTCCGATCCCAGCGAAACAAAAAGCGCACTGATCTTGTTGTCGATAACCCTTCTTTGGCCTGGCCAGCTGGCTTAATAGTTCCCGGGATATTAGTGAGATAAACAGCTGCATCTACCTACCACATCTACTATACGTGCTGTCGTACCACTGCCCATCCCCACCAGGATTTCCGCTGGGTCCCAATCATCAGCCTTCTCCTCGGATACGCTCGTGTCTGAGCCAATGTCTTTGTCTCGGCGGCTGCACAGGTCGTCGATCGATGTGGCGCCGGCATCGGACGGCGTCGCTCCGGTGACGGCCGCCGTCCTCCTGATGCCAGCCGTCACACTCCGGTCGGCGCGGGCCGGGCCGGGCCGGGCGCCCATCACCGGGCCAGGTCGGGCTCAGACGGCCGCTGAGCCACGCGACCCGGCCGCAGCGAGCCGGCACATGACATATGATACACAGTCTCGTGCACAGAGTCTCGGATGTAACGTCTCGGACAAACAGTTGCGGGCGTATGGTCTCGAAAGTCTTGGAGATGTGGTCTCGGACACCCTGCGTCAAGACGTGCTGCCTTGCATAATACCGTGTAGGTCTACGTCACGACATGCTGCCTAACATAACACCGCGTAGGTCTACGTCAAGACATGCTGCCTAACATAATACCGTATGGGTCTGCGCCAAGACATGCCGGCCGTGGGTTCGGTTACCGAACACTACAGAACAGTCCACACTCCCGATGTACCATCCCCGTGACGTCAGTACAAAACAGATGTCGTTCGGGTGTCATCGAGCGTGCGAAACAAGTCCGGCAGTATACGATCCAAGTGGTGCCACGCATAATTTATGCCATCGACTTAACCGAACCAACTCCACGCACGTGGACACACCTTCTGGCGAAGCTGCATGCGTAACTACCTCGACCGTAGCTGGCACCAACCGGCGTTGCAAGGAATTCCAAAAGCCGCGCGGGGACGTAAGAACCCGCGCGGGGGTGCGGACGCGGAGATAGACGGGCGCGGAGCTGGACGGGGGCCGAGCGCGCCATGGCCCTGCCCGACGTGGCCAGCCGGAAGCGGACATAAAGGCGGCGGACGGACGGACAGACGAGGCCGACGGCAGCACAGTGGACACGGACAATGGCGCCGCTCCGTGCCGCACAAAGGATACACGCCGGAGTCGGCCTCCGTGCGGTGGATGTGGCGCAGCAGGAGCGTCTCCTGGCGGCGCGCTACGGCGGTCGCCTCGGCGCTCCACGTCAGCGCGCCGTGCACGTTCCAGGGGGCGGCGGCGAGCGAGTCGTACTGCGCCTGTGGACGGGCCGACGCGGACAACCGGGTTACCTTCACGGCCAGCCGCAAGCAGCGGCGGCTAACGAGGCGCGCGTTTATGTCTTTTTCTCCTCTGAAATGTACGGAATGCGTTTAGCAAGAGGTTATCACGCCATCACATCACCATATGGAAATCCCGCAGGCGACCGGTCGCCGATGACGAGGCATTAGCAGAGTGCTGTTGCGTGCAGCCGTCCCGGCGTAAACATCGCGCCTCGCTAGGCGGCGCCTGACAGCTGAAAAAAAAAACGATGGACATTCGTATATGCGCTCGTTCCATTCACCTTGTCGAACTTTTAGACGGCGCCTGCGATGTTGGACATGGGAGGCAGACAGGAACATAATCAGCTTTACAAGCAATAAAAACAAAAACACCTCCACTGCACTAAATTTATCTAGAGTAAATATCGCTCACTTTTTGCGCCGCATCTTTATGCTACCAATGCCTTTTCCCTGGTTTAACACAGCATGTATTTCCAGGCTGTGAACCCACACTACTAATTCTGGAAACAGTTGTAAATAAAAACGCATGCACTATTGCTGCGATACGTTACTACTTTTAGAAGCATCCTCGACAAAAAAGCTGCATCTGTTCCCTGTGACATGACACGAATGGTCGTGATGGTCGAGCGACAACGGCCATCGCCTGACAGATAATCCAATTCGGGCACACAAATCTCCAATCAGGACAGCGGTCGGTGACGTCCTCGCGTGCCTCCCCTCCCCCCCCCCCCCCCTTCCCCCGAGCGCGCGGCCGACAGGACCAGCGGCGACGCCGCGCACAGTTCGCGCCGCCAGCGCCAGCGCGTCCACAAATCTCTCGGCGCGCTTTCGGCCGATACGGCCGCTGCGGAGCTCAGCTGCCATGTAACCATCGCGGCGTAAATATCGGGCGCGCCGGGCCGAGCGGCGCCCACTGACAGCCGAAAGCCGATTGCGTCTGACGGCTTCACTGGCGCCGCCGGCAAAAAGCCGCCAGTGGCCGCCGACCGGCAGACGCTAACAAATCGTCCCGATTACAGGCTTTTTGCCGCCCGCCGCCCAAACTGCTGTCGTGACTTGCGAGTCCTGTGCCTCACTCACGCGTGTTCGACAGCGGCGCGCGGAAGGTGGACGCCAGGATACTGTCGCAACGTTTCCAACGTTTGGTACCCATCTCACCTCGTTTCGCGCAGAATACGTGCGTGCATCGCCAGAGCGTGCACTTTATGCAGATAAGCATTTCATGCCAGCAGATTTGGGGGACGTATGTGGTACAGGTATGTACCCACCAACCAGCGGTCCGGTGAGTAACGACATTTTGGAACTCATGTTTGGAGGATTTATATTCGATACAGACATCTGTAGCATTCAGTCACCGTGCGTTGGCCATGGCCAAGTCCCCACACGCCTACATCGCGAAAATGTGGAAGCATGTGCCCACGAAGACGGTTACACCAAACCTTTACACCTGATTCAATGGCGAAGGCAATTCAATAGCAATTTAATTCGATTCAATCCCCTTTCAAAAGGTTTTGTAGTGTAAGATAGTCACGTCATGCAAATAATAACGGGAACCCTTCAAAATAGGCCAAGCTCAGGTTCACAACAGGAAAGATCATGAGGCGGACTTCAAAGTCCCTGGGTCCTTAAAACACATCAAAAGACTGATATAGCCGTCAGCGTTGATCTTTAAGTCACTTAGCGCAAGGCCAAATGATCCAAAGTGATCACAAATGATCCCAACCCTGATCGAGCGCTGGAAATCCATGCTACTACATGATGCCTGCCCTTTTGCATCGCATGTCTCCCGCCACGACGAATTCTGTCATCTGATGTAAGGCTGCACAGAACTGACATATGTATAAACAACATATGTTTAAAACAGCAAATTGTGTTTCAGTACCAGCAGTATCACCAACGCGTGCTCGCCCGTCATAAGACCCTACATCGAGACTAAAACATTCCAGGATTATTACCGATAATTATAAACAGAAAATTATTTTTAAAATAATCCAATGGAACGGTAGTATCCCATCTTTTCGATACTTTTGATCAGCAATGCGTTTTCTCCAAACCCCTCTGATAAGCTCAGATTTCAGGTAACCCACCACGCGGGAGGGATCTCATGGCATTCCCTGCTCACCTCATTAAAAGCTATGCATTTAATTTCCCTCGCTTTTTCCAACGTGCGCTCTGCAATGTTTCTAACACACTACTGTGCCAAACTGTTTGTGTAATAAATGTTACAACAGCTTAAAACACTGTGCTTAGACAAAAAGACTAGCGAACATGGAGCTTTTATCCCGCGAATTCAACGAAACGTTATACTATGGCCTTGATTTCTCCCCTACAACTCTTGGCGTTTACTACAGTGGCTCTTCGAGGCGCACTTTAGCTTAGGGCATGGGAGTATCATATGGTCCATAGTGACGTACTGGTTCAAACTTCGGCCAACGCGCTTCTCGATAACAGACCCTTCTCTGCTGCGCCAATCAAAAGCATTCTTTTATTTGTATTCCCACGCACAGAGATGCGCACGGTGGTTGTTATGACGAAGGTGGTTGTGACTGCAGGGAAAAAGGAGGCGCTGTTACAAAGCCCTAACTACCGTCATTATGTCTCCACGGTGCTGCAATGACCACACCGAGTGCTATCATTCGACGCAGCTGGTCCTGAGGTTTCATCAGCGTATGTTTTTGAAATATGCCCGAAAGGTGGGACACTCCGACCTTGGGGGCGTATTTCAGCAGTTGGAAACACTTTCTACGTATTTTACTGTCGAACGATTTTTCAGCACACCCTATACCTTAATCCTTTCAAATCTGTCGCATATGAGCCATTACACATGTGCACGCACGCACGCAACCGTCAACTGTTGCTCAGCACTACACACGTGCACAACTTTCAGTGGCGCAGCTGCCGTCTGTAAGGAAGTGCCTGTCTCCGCGCGGCCGCCGTTGGCCGGTGCTCACCTGTCGGAGGACGAGGCCGAGGCCGGGCGCCGTGGGCGTACATAGCCGCTGGTAGCCTAGTGCATCCGGCAAGGCGTCCGGAGCGGCGGCGCCGCGGCACACAGCCACCACCATTCCCACCATGCGCCGGATCTGACTCAGCACAAAACTGGCGCCTGCAACGGAGCTGACGCGTTAGACGGCGCCACTGCAGCAACCGGCGCCAGGGCAGCACCCGGCAGCGGGGCAGCACCCGGCACCGGGGCAGCACCCGGCACCGGGGCAGCACCCGGCACCAGGGCAGCACCCGGCACCGGGGCAGCACCCGGCACCGGGGCAGCACCCGGCACCGGGGCAGCACCCGGCACCAGGGCAGCACCCGGCACCGGGGCAGCACCCGCACCAGGGCAGCACCCGGCACCGGGGCAGCACCCGGCACCAGGGCAGCACCCGGCACCGGGAGCACCCGACGCCGGGGCGGTCATCGCCGGCGTTGCCGCCGCCCTGGCCATTGATGTGGGGCCGGTTTATCGACGCCACAGACGGAGCTCGATTGGGTTATCGTCAAACGGACTTCCTTGGAGAGAAGAAATGCGGCTGATTTGAGAACTATCGGTTGGCTAGTGGGGAATGGATGGTGCTTGATTGGGCGGCTACGCGACCAGCATGATTTTATGCCAGACGCGTTTGTATGCTCGGTGCTCAAAAAACATATTATTCGAAGCGTGCAGGAAAGTGCAGTTCGTTATCTATGAATTGTTCGATTTTGAGTGTTGAACACATTTACGAACGCAAATTTTTACTGCCATCAAATCAAATAAAACCCAAGTTTTGGCCTCAAGTGCAGAAGGTGTCGCCTCGAAATAGTTCTCAGCAATTCTCCAAGGATGGGTCAGGTACAGCAATAAAACCCAAACTTGATAATATTGGAACACATTGAAGCATTGATCGCCGGGTTGCCTAAAGCCTGAAGCCTACAAAATCCGTATTAGACGTCGGCCCCATCTTCAGCATGCATCTCAACGACTGGCCATTTCTCCAAATCCAAACTAGCGCCAAAGTTTAACTGTCAACCCACATTTGCAGTCCAAAATTCGAAATCAAGGCAGAACCGCCTGGGGCAAACGAGCACTACAGAATGTCCGGCCTGTCATAACAGGGGTGACGGAAAGCACTGCGCGCTCCGTTCTCACCCTTGACCCAGATGGTGGTGAACTCCAGGCCGTGGGCCAGGTACGGCTCAGCTACGTCGATGCTCATCACTCTGCGGGTCATCTTCTGCGAGTCCGGGTCCCTGAGGCAGCCAGTACGCAGGTCACTGGCGCTCTGCACGCTCACCGGGCCGGAGCACGGTTCGAACAGCGCCGCCCGACGCTCTGCACACTCACCGGGCCGGAGCACGGCCCGAACAGCGCCGCCCGACGCTCTGTACACTCACCGGGCCGGAGCACGGTTCGAACAGCGCCGCCCGACGCTCCGCACACTCACCGGGCCGGAGCACGGTTCGAACAGCACCGCCCGACGCTCTTTACACTCACCGGGCCGGAGCATGGTTCGAACAGCGCCGCCCGGCGCTCTGCACACTCACCGGGCCGGAGCACGGTTCGAACAGCACCGCCCGACGCCCTTTACACTCACCGGGCCGGAGCACGGTTCGAACAGCGCCGCCCGACGCTCTTTACACTCACCGGGCCGGAGCACGGCCCGAACAGCGCCGCCCGACGCTCTTTACACTCACCGGGCCGGAGCACGGTTCAAACAGCGCCGCCCGACGCTCTGCACACTCACCGGGCTGGAGCACGGCTCGAACAGCGCCCCCCAACGCTCTGTACACCCCCCGGGCCGGAGCACGGTTCGAACAGCGGCGCCCGACGCTCTGTGCACTCACCGGGCCGGAGTACGGCCTGAATGGCGCTGCGCACGGCCCGGCTGCTGCTGTCGTGTTATGTGGCGCAAGCACGCGCCCCTGCTGCAACGGGCAGTTACTGCGTGCTGGTGAACAAATTCACCTGGGCACCCCTGGCTATTTCCAGGCCGTGATTTGTATCCGAAAGTAGGGGCTCTGACGCAAAAGGAAGTACAGCGCTTGATCACCGTGAATCGAGAACAATGTAACTCAGCCCGGTGCCGTGGGATTAATAAACAACTCACCCCTTGGGAGAGAAACTATGGAAGCTGTGGACGCCCACGTAATTCTGAAATAACTGGTACACCTCTTGTCGTCTGGACTCGGTCAGGCGGTAAACCAGGGACACCGTCTGCGAAGAGCACGGGCACGCGGCAGTCCAAGCACAGTGCTCACATATTTGCAACAAACCTGATGGAAACGCGCCTGCAATCCTTGTTGGACGTATCTGGACAAAAATGCGACAACGCTGGGCCTCGACGTAAAAGTTGCTTTCTTGTAAACCACACATACACACACACGCGCGCGCGCGCACGCGCAGGCACGCACAAACGTTTATTGGCTGATTGGACGGTCGACAGCATTATTGTAGTGGTTTCTAAACAATTTGTAGATGATCAATGGTCATCAAGCACTTGGTGTCATACAGATGTTTCTGAATTTCAATGGCAGCGTTATGTCTGTCAAATTGCATCACGCATTCAATCACAAAGACAAAGCGATGCAATGCAGTTACGGCAGCCAGACACCATGAGTGGCGTGGTATGAGTGAGCCGATAACAAGTGTCGCTGTCGTCAGTCGTTACGTAGATGATGGCAAAAGGTAACGTTATAATGACGAGGATTATGTCAGATGCGCGATGATGAAGGTTATGTCAGACCACTCCGACAATCAACAGCTTTCAGCAACCAGATGGAAAGTCTATATTTAATAGTCATGACATGCGGAAATTAACTAGTGCAATTATCTAGCCAGTTCTCAAATGATTGGCTCGAAAATGACGGGTAACGGTCCGCTGAGGCCCGGCAGTTATTATGGAAGAATGCGCTAAACATGATTTATTGTGATTGGCGCTTGTCGCCATCGTGACCAAAGCAATGCAAACAGAGCACAGCAGGATTCGGATGAATACTTGTCCTAATAAGCATGGCTACACGTCTGCGTAGTTTTCATGGGCAAATCGTTTTACTGTTTAGGCCATAGCGTCCTGCATTCGTGCGCCAGTGCCGTTGCGCCAGTGTCGGCCTAACGATGGCCAGCCAAACGTTACGCCCTGTACCTCTACTAAACACTTCATGTCAAGTTTGTACCAGACAAACCGTTACTTTGACGAAGTTGTGGCCGGAGGCATAAGATCAAGGGCAGGGGCTGATAAAGATCAAGTCCGATACCCACAGGTTCAAGTCATTGGAGGAGAACTGCAGCGTGATGATGGGAACATCATCGGCACAACAACATAACATATGGTCAATGTTGAAAACAAAGCTTCGAAAGCATGGCAGTGTATAGACCAACCCGCCGGAAAAAAATACAATAGGAAAGGCAAAGAAAGCCCCAATGTTCTATGTACATGCACCACGTGTTTCTTTTGACATGCGCCTATCCCCGTTAAGATAGTTTATCTACATAACGATGCTGAGTTGGCTGTGCTGACTTTCGACAATAGTCTTCCTTTCTCTCCTGATATCCCCCTATCTTGCAATGCAATTAGAAACACATGTGAATGCGGGGCAGATGCCATTACATGAGCTTAACTGCGCATTTCATAACTTATACTACCGTTCCAAAACATTCCCTCAGGTCATTTAAATAAACACAACTGACCAATCAGATACCACAGTCAAACCTAACGCTCCACCCTAGTACACAATCCCAACCATCTTTAGCTGATGCCGCACAAGTGCGGGTGGTATGCTAAAAAAAACGATGAATTCCTAATAGTAAACATGCAGGTACTAATACCACACGCCACTTTATGTTCTCAGGTGAGCGACAAACAACAGTGATCTACACGTGAGAAACAAGAACGTTAAATTGGCACATTTCGGGACGGATGCACTTCAAATCAGCCGCCAGAGTTCCAGTGGCACAACACTTTCCATCACATGTCGATGAACATCACCGCGCAAGATGTCATAGGACAACCAGTACCTCACACATGGGCGCAAATGCAAACGTTGGCAAGGTGTAGGAGTAGAGTCGGCCATCACAGAGTTTCTGGGCGTTGAAGCTCGGCGGCACGCGACGGATATCACAGATCCGAATGTCGTCCGGTAGGTGGCAGTTTATCTCGTCTATCACGCCATCCCAAACACCTGGAGGGCATATGTGGGGTCATCAAACCCACATTGTTCGTGCAAGAAGGCAATGGCACAGAACTCAAACAGTTACAGGCATCTCACAGTTAAAGTTCAATAAGGTATGAAGCGATCAGTTATAACAGCACATGGCATGAGAAAAACTTCCATAATACATTGTACGCCTGCAGTTTAGGACACGTTTGACAGTAACCGAAAAAATACACCATAAAGCAATCGCCCTTATTCACTTAGCCCGCTTCCTCCAGCCTCATGCAACAGCCCGTTTGATCAAGACCGTGGTGTAGACGTCAGCCATGAGCTGACCACAGGGGCCCCATGGCTGAGGGGTTCGCCCGGCACCTCCCTAACCCCAGTTTGGGCTCCCTGTGCAGGGTAAATATTGGGGCTGGAGGTATCCCTCAGCAGTCAAAATATTATGCTACCTTCACTTCTGCTTTCAGTCACATAGCTTTGAAAAAACCAACTTTACCCAACCAAACATGAAAAAGAAGTTCAAAGCAAACCGCGAAGGAGACCGGAAGACGTAGCCGGCCAGCCGCCAGCCCAAAAACTTACGCATGCGCATGGACACGACCTGGCCGAGCGCCGAGACTCCTCTGTCGGTGCGCGAGGCGCGCGAATAGTGCGGGGGGTAGCCGGCATCGTCACCGGCCACCGCGCCGCTCCGCGACAGCGCGCCAAACAGCTCGGCCTCGACGGTGGGCAGGCCGGTCCTCCTGCTGGGCGCGAGCTGGGCTGAGCACGCCCCTTGCATGAGAGGGCCGCGCGGAAGTGCAACGCTGCTCTGTGCGCTCTGGCCACAGGAGCTGGTAAGACACTACGGCTGGATTTGGCATCCCCAGTAAATCTATTTGAAAGCAATGTGAAACCCTAAACTGAACAGCATTACAAAAACGTCACTGTACAGTGCAAAAGTGGGCTCTCACAGCAGCCAATGTGCTCACGGTGCTATGGTTACTTCCTAAATACAGTCCAGTAACAAAACACTGATGTCCTCACATTGGACATAAAAGAAAGTCATACATTAATAACTCACTGCTGCTGCAGTTGGTACGTGCATACGCGATGAAGCAGCACAGATTGGTCTCAACAAAGTTCTGTCACAAGTAACAGTGAAGAGCAAACTAACACATTAAAATGAACCACCTAATCAGCTGGCAGTATATGGATCTCAGAAAGTGCATTTATACATCAATGAGTCATGATAACAAGCACTTGCTGCCCACATCCAGGATGAGAAGTATCATTACCTGAGCAGTTCCATACCATAATATTTGTTCCCATGGTAAGTCAGCAGCATGGCAACTTTGCGCAACTTCGAATTGCATCTGAATGGAGAAGCTCCATCCTCACATTGCTTGGAGCTATTTGCAGCAGTAGGCTTACAAGTTTCAGTCAAGCGACCTCGGATGAAACTCCGGTGGTCAACTCTTGCACATACACAGAGCATATTTCTGATAAGCATATATTTCATACTTGTTCAGTGTTGTCCTTTAACTCAAAAATCAACACTCCACACATATACTCTATCCATGCTTCTGAAACAATGGGCAGCATATACAAATAATCCATGATCAAATCATTTTAAATCATAGTGATTTTGCATTTATAGAAGCATGTCTATTGCATAAGCAACATTGTTTACAGAATGAGCAGCACTACCCAACCAACTGAAAAGCTCTTATCATCCTTCTTACAGTTTGACTTCATCCAAACTTAATCAGTCTGATCTTGCCATGAGGCATGGCATCCACCACGGTACCAATAGACACTGTGGTTGGCTTGCGACTTCTTGGTAGGTTGTCAGCATTTAATGATCTGCCAGCCATTATCTGTGCAATGAACCCATTATGTCTTAAGATCAAGTATTGAATCCATGTGATACCACAACAGCCTGGCACTGATAAGGTAACTGACTACTCTAGTAATACTATGATGTATGACCACCTGTATGCTGTTTTTTTTGTAAGCATTATCTACTTGACACACTGTTCCATGTCTTGCCTGGCACAAGACTCACATAGTCATACTGTGTGGTGTTGCCTCAAAACAGGTACAAATGCAAATGTAACAGCAGTGAGAATTGAAAGAAAACACAGGTATCAGTTGGTCTCTCCATTGTAAGCCAAGCAATAGGTTTATAAAATAAATTCCACTAACTGCAACAATTCAGATGTCTTGACCATGTCCTTCAAAATGTTGGTGACAACATTATATGTACAATACATAAGACAGGCAAGATTATACATATGGGATATAGATGCTTTGATATTGTGGCAACATGCCTTTTTTAGAACACATAGCAGAAGCAATTTTGAAATTGCCTGCCATGATCCTACAATTTTTCAGGGTTTTTTAAACCAGTGAGCCACAGTTTTTACAGGTCACCAACATCCAGGGGATTACATGAGGAGCAATTGTCAGCCATTATTATGATGTAGTGCATATCTCACTATGAATTACAATGCACAAAAATGTGTATGTCAGCAAATTAAAGAAAACAGGCATTATACATTATGCTTTATTAAATCATTTCTTCAAAAAAAACATGCAAAGCTGAGTACCATTAACAAGCAATTTTGAATTGACTTCTGCTATTTGTTTTGATAGCCATGTTGCTGAAATATCAAACCATCTATATCTCCATTCTCCTATTCTCTCTATGAGCAATAAGGCTTTTACTACTGCATTATGCTTAACCAATTCTCACCTAATTCAACCACTGAAACTCTCAGAATGCCTCCGGGGCCCCTACCCGCATACCCGCACACCTGCACGACCATACCAGCCCTGCCTCGTCTTGGATAAGGGCGCATAGCCCACCACCACTACACCATGTGATGGGATGTCATTGGGGCTTTACGACGCACTCAGCTGCTGGTGCTATATAGCGTCGCCCGCCCCTCGCCCTGGCAGGAAGGGCGGGTATCGCGGGGAGCCGAACCCCGCACCTCTGGTTTCCCAGACGTCGCCACCACACCGGCCTCGAGACAACTGGTCACATCTGTCGCAAACGCGCAGGGAATGGATTTTATGTTATTTATGATCGAGACGACATTGAGATGTTGCCGCAACTTGGATGTCTGGAGCTTTCAGACAAGAAATCTATTCAATATTAGCAGACAAGCAAATTGCAAAATTTCACCACAACGCTTTACCTGCTCTTAGGTGCTTCAAAACAAAAAGAACTATATTTGTGCATTGGCTCTCCAATGCCTGTTCTTTATTTACACTTAACGGCAGGTAAGCTGTTCTATATATCAGAGCTTAGGACGCCCGAAATGTCCAAGTTTGAAAAATCGATCTGCATCGTGTCCATTCACGTTTTTCAGCCTGAGATACGTCGAGTACGTCACAAGTCGCGAATGCATCTGTGATACTATCAGGAAGGCCGTATAAGGATGGCCATGCTTACAAGCATTAGTGACATCCCATGACATCATTTTCCAGCAAATATGCAATTGGTGATAATCAAGAACGCGTCCCGAAAGCCCATGGTGGGTTGCGTTTAACGGGATGCCACGAGATGTTTGTAATATCGTAGACAACGCAGTTTGTTTTTGGTTGTAAAAATATGCACCAAATGCTTATGAATATTTTGGACTTTCGAAATTCTTTCAATGGAATCTATAGCCAATCTACAATTAATAATGTTTCAATTTTTTTAAATCACATGCTTCTCAATCGCAGTAATCGCTAGATACTTTACGCTACAAACTGGTTCTGGTGACCTAAACTGAAATAGTGGTTCTCTCGTACTTTTTGCGTGTTTGTCCGTGGCGTGTTTACGTTCTTCGTTCGGCGGTTGTTTGTAAACGAGCGCTGGATGGAAGGTAGGAAGCCGACGGCAGGCGATTGTGGAGTTTGTGGTTTAAGTAAGGGTGCTCCTGGTCACTTGTAGCCTGAGAGGATGAAGTCAGGAAGCTTGTGAAGGATATAACCTAGGTGTTACCAAATTAAATTCTGTACTGAGGTGGCTTCGGTGATAGCGCCTTTTCTTCGCTAAGCATAGCCTGTCGCGATACTACATACCATGCCGCTCAGATAGTTAGATCAGACTGCAGTAATTATACATTATACTGAGCATGTGCCATATTTTCATCGCATCGAGGGCCAATTTTTCTAGCATTGGATGTGTTGTAATGTTGATTGCGGACTGGAATATCTTCACTATGTCTACACATGTAAAGAAATGTTTGTTAAAAAGGATAGATTTAACCTTATCTGTGTGCTTGCAACCACAAGCACCAGTTTCAGCATGTTGATGCCATCTAGATACAGGTGTGAGAAGCAGGGGGATGGGCCAAGGGCTGAACCCTGCAGCATTATCAGTTGAAAATTGGTCCCATGGATATTGACTGGACAGAGGTAATGCAAAATGACTTCCCTCTTTCTTTGACTTGGGAGGACTTTTATTACATCTGCTGAGGTGTTCAGATGTATGGAGCGGTCAGTGAATATTTGGTGCGTTGGTAGTTAAGTATCTAATCTCTGTTTAGCAGCCAATTTTTGACAACAGACTTGCATGTGGTGTATAAAGGATGGCATGGCCCACTGGCTACCAGACTGCCACAGTTTGGTTCAGCTATCTTGGCCAGTTGACAGTAGTCTTTAAATGGTCATCTAGTCTACAGTGTCAGGAAGGGTCATCTTGTCTGTAAGCATAGCCATTGAGAATCTGTGTATTTTGTTTGCTTGATAAATTGGCATTGTCACTGTTGACAGTGCCTTTTTGCATGTTAAATTATCATATTGTGCTGTGCATGGATAATTTTGCTAGTTCTTTTTTAGTAATGTCCAGATTATCATTGAACCTATAGAAATCCTCATGGATTTTGCACTCTTGTGAAAAAAGGGTTGAAAGAATGCTTACTTTTAACTTCTCATGGCAACATGGGTGCAATATTGGAGAATGTGTAGTGTACTAAAGAATGCAATGTTTAGACAATGGCCCTTTCATGAAAACTGCTCAGCTGGAATGGTGGTTTCAAAAAAAGCATCAGGGTTTAATGAGCATAACTCTGATTTTGCCAGGCTACCCTCTCCAGCTGGAATAAGAGCAATTAAGAAAATAGTATGTTCACTAAGTGTACTTTTGACCACCTTGACATTCTTGGAAAAGATGAACATTTCCTCCCTCAAGTATGGTGGAATGCAGGAGTGCTGTAAGATGGTCCAGTTGTATCCAATATGTTCAAAGGAAGAGATTTTCACCATTGAACTCAGCTGGTCAACAGTGGCTTGGAACATTTACTTTTCTGGTCATTGCCAGGTGTTAATTGACCCAGGGGATGGCAGACTGTTTTTGTTTCTGTTTTTTGATCCCAGACATGTATTTGTAGCATTGCAAATATGTGTGATATGTATGGGTATTCACTTCATAGATAAGACTTCTGAAGCAGAATTGCACCTGCCCTAAAAAAAATTGTGAGGGGAAAGGCAAAACCAGCAGAGTGGGATCATGTGCAGCAAAACCCAAAACCAGGAGCCATAATTTTGAAATGATTTTGAGTTAAAGGCAAAGCTAGCTATGAAAAATAACAGCTGAAGATTAAATCAAAGCCAACCATATCAAATTATGAAGTAAAAACCAAAGCCAACTGTGGAGAAGGATGAGAAAGAAACAAAAGAAAAAGGTGAAATCATTGGTTGAAAACTGTAGCTTCCTGAGGCCAAAGCCAAAGCCAGCTTCATCCATATGCTTGGCCTAGACCATTGGTTCAACTTTATTCTGGGCCATTTTTGCACAATTGTGTGCCTTTAGGACTGAATGGGCTTGAAAGGCTAAAAAGTCTCACTGAGGTTTGCTTGCAGTGAGCTCCACAGTGTTTGGCCTTTGTTATTTTGATAAGCTAGAGAAATAATTAGCAAACTAGCTGCAGCCCACAGGATTTGGACCACCACATAGTGACAAAAAGGAGCATGTGCCAGAGGTAATTCTACTTGATAAGCGACTGATAGCCATCACACCTTCTGCTTTGTTATCTGATCCATATATTGCTGCTTTGCCTTGCCATTTTGATGAGTAATTGAGAACATGTGAAATGCCTGCATCATTCCTGAGAATGCTGGTGAGCATCAACATGGTATCATCAGTCAGTGATGGTAGATCCCCTGAAAGCGGAGAGTGAACGCGGTTCGTTTGTAGTGTCTTTCTTCAGCGCCACTTGGTTTGTTACTTTCCAAAGATGGGAGTGGCTTCTCCTGGCATTCGTCTCCGCCCTCCCTGCTAGGAGCATCGTTATCGTGAACGGCGCGTGACTCTCGCTGCTGCCGGCCCAGCGAGCCAGGACGAGCAGTAAGTGGCGCTGACCCGGGGCTGGGCCGCGTCCGGCGCCCGGCCGCCGGCCTACTGCGCTGTCGGCCAGCCTGCTTCCCTGCCAGTCCAGGGCCGAACCCTTCCGCCGAGCCCGTGCGGCCGGACGGCGTGACCTTCCCGCCAGTCCCGCCCTCCCTCCCCCCCCCCCCTCCCCCCTCCCGCCGCCGCCGCCACCGCCGCCGTCCGCGCGGCAGTTGGGCTGGTTCCTCGTGTGCCGAGTGGTGCGCGGCCTGGTCTGGAGGCGGGAGCGGCCGCGCGCGTGGCACCTGTCGGGTCGAGCCGCGACCTCAGCGGCGCCGGCGTCCCCGAACGCCAGCCGTGACAGGTGGGCTAACGGCGCGGACGGTTTGTGGCCGTGCGTGGGTTTTGTCCCTGGGAGCAAGCGGAGCCCGGTCGACTCTGGACGCAGGTGCGGGCAGAAGTGGTGCAAGACAAATTTTTGTGTGTTTTACGGCCATTGCGGAGCGACCTATGTCATGAATTGAATTTTGAGTGTACAAACTTGTTCTTGAAAACTTTGATTCTGAATGGATCTTTGAATGCCGTTTGGGGGGGGGGGCGTGGGACAGGAGGCGCTCCACAATGTTGATACCGCGGGGATTAAAATGCCGAAAGCTTTTGTTTTGCTGGAACTTATGTGGTCCTTCCCGGCCCCTCCGCTTCACCAATGCAAAGTTCGCTGGTGATTATCCCATTCTTACTATTTGTTGGCTGTGTGTTTCGCATCCTGCTCTTCTCTTACAAGCATCCCAACCTGTGTTTTGCCATGCGTCCAGAGATGAGGTATTTTTATGTGTAAAAAATAGACAGTCTGTCTTGGAAATGCCCTTACGGTACGTCGCGTGTTATGCCTACTCACACACACCGAACATCAAATGGCGCTAGAGGTCGGAAAATCGGTAAAGAAATTCTGGTCGTTAGCTGGTATTGCTGCGTTTGTTTGTAGCACGAATATCCGCATTTTACGACCGGTTCGTTGTGTTGATCTGTTTGTTTTATTGATTTGTTCGCCGCGCCTCTGTGGCCCTACCCGCCGTCCGACACGTTCTCCGTTCGTCCCCCTGCCCGCGTGCTCTGGCTTTCGCTGCTCCGCCGTCGCGCGGTCCCAGGCGCCGCCGCCGCAGCCTCCGTCCGTTCATCTCCCCCGCCCGTGTGCTCTGGCTCTCGCTGCTCCGCCGTCGCGCGGTCCCAGGCGCCGCTGTCTCAGCCTCCGTCCGCTCGACTGCCATCCGCGCGCCGCTCGTCGCTCAACCCTTTCTTTTCGTCATCTCGGCCGCGCGCCGCACTAGCTGCCCATAACGCCGCGCCGTTTAACCCGATCCCGGTGGCGTGACGTCACAGGCGCCAGGTGAGCCGGCAAGGGTTGAACGCGACGCCGGCGACCGGGCAGCGCGCCGCCGCCGCGACAGCGCCCTGCACGTGGACGCTGTTGCCAGGGGGGCCGCCGCCCGGTGCATGATGCGTCCTTGTGCGGTTGCGCCAGGGGCGCGATCCCGTGGAGTTATACGATGTAGAAACAGCGAACGGAGGGCCCGAAATCCGGAAAGAGTGCCTTATTGCACGCTGCTCGCCTCAGCGCAACAAAGTATTGAAAGGAAGCAAGACAAGCTAAAAGCGTATGTCTGCAGCCACTTCTTCCTACATGGACCCTGCCGCGGTTACTGTCGAGAGGGAAAAAGGGCTCCAGGTCGGGCTCCCTCCTGGCGAAAAGCTTGTGCTCCTGACGGCGATTGGCTGAGTTGGTGCGGGACGCGGCAGACACTAGCCCGGGCGGAAACTGAAGCCAGGACCCAGTCCGCCCACGCCGCGGCGATATCGGGGCCGCCGCCACCTCCGGCGACCGAGCGTCGTGACTGCATTGGACGCGACTGCATAATGCTGGGGTATAATGCGGCGTTCAGGGCGTCCGCGAACCGGTGCGGTGGCGCCCGATTGTCGGCTGTTGTGTGACGCTCTGGTCCGCGCAGATCGGGTGCTCGATTGGGCCGTGCTGTGCTGGTAGCCGGTTCCGTGTGTCCCCGGGCGCCGCGCCGGAGCTGGCTGGCGGCAGCGCCAGCCGGATCGGGAGCCGGGCCTGAGCGTAGCGGCCGACCCCCGATGGGACGGCGCTGCTTACGGGATGCTTGGACGCAGGCACGGGCCACAGGTGCGAGGCCGCGGCGGGGCGGCGGGGTGCACTGCCGAGCAGCACCGGGCAGCGATGCTGGACAAAGGCGGCGTGGCTCGGCATATGGGACCACGGATTGTGGCTGATCACATCCAGCCCCGGCCCAGGTTGGAGGCGGCGGACGGCGTGCCCTGCGCACCGGCTGCGAGCGCGAACACTTTAGGGACCTGTTCTGGGCCGCCCTCAACAGCCGAGGCTCGGGCTCCGAACGATCGCCGCTCCAGGTGTCAGGAGCCTAGGTGGTGGGCTCCATGCCCGTTGAGTCTAGCTTCCTCCAGCGTTTGGCTGTCGTTAGCTAGCGAGCCCGCTGTCAATCCCAATCCCCCAACAAAGCGTGCCGTCCCCAGAGCCCGGCGTCTGCCGTGCTTCGGTCCGGGCAGCCGCTGACCAGAGCCGGTCATGCTATCTGCGCTGTCTGGATCACTGTCACTCCGTACGGACTGGCCGGCCGCATTCACGTCTGTGTCGATTTTAAACACTGACACCTTTTTTGACTGCCGCTCTCTTGAAACGATTTTTGACAATGATCTGATTACTTCCATGCTGTATTGTCTCTCCGATTTAAGTAGTTGACGAAATTAACTTTTGTTAGTTGAAAGCGTGACTGTATTCGTCGCTGGTAGTTGTTTTTGGGGGGGGGACGTTGGTGCAGGACGAGTGGCTGACGAAGCAGACCGCGTGTAGAAATCAGACCTCAAGCAGCCCTTCCCCGTCTCCAGGTGTCCTGTCTCAAGACGGGTCAGAGTACGAGCCTTGCCGTGATCTTGTGACTGCCGCTAAGCGTGTGAGAGGAGCTCTCCGTACTCGTGAACGGACGGGTCGTGACCTTTGATTGGGGCTCTGGAGGCACTGCGAAGAGCGGCTGCTAGAAGCCCGTTGACCAGCCCGCAATGTTTCCACATAGCTCTTTTACCGCTAATGTTGTCACAGTCTGACCGGCTCCGTGGTGGCCTCGGCGGGTGCAGGTGTGGGATGATGTACCCTCTCTGTGGGGAATCTCCGACAAGATGCACCTCGCCCTCTGGTTGCACGGTCGGACTCATGATCGCACTCGACAGGCGTGACACTAACTCGAAATGTTACCTTGCAGATGGGAGGTCGGTCTTGCCGCTGACTTTGGTGGAGCGTCCCCTGCGTGGACTCGCCCTGTCGTCCTGTCGGCACAGTCCAGCGGCGTTCTCCGGTCAGTAGTGGGGTCGTGGGGTCGCCCTGTCGGCACAGTCAAGCGGCGTTCCCCGGTCAGTGTTTAGGTCGTGGGGTCACCCTGTCGGCACTGTCCAGCGTCATTCTCCGGTGGGTGGCGGGGTCGTGGGATCGCCCTGTCGCCCTGTCGGCACGGCCCAGCGGCATTCTCCGGCCAGTTGTGGGGTCGTGGGGTCACCCTGTCGCCCTGTCGGCACAGTCTAGCGGCATTCTCCAGTCAGTGGTGAGGGTCGTGGGTTCACCCTGTCGGCACAGTCTAGCGACATTTTCCGACCAGTGGTGGGGTCGTGGGGTCAACCTGCCGGCACTGTCCAGCGGCATTCTCCGGCCAGTGGTGGGGGCGTGGGGTCACCCTGTCGGCACAATCCAGCGGCATTCTCCGGCCAGTCGTGGGGTCGTAGGGTCACCATGTCGGTACAGTCCAGCGGCATTCTCCAGTCAGTGGTGGGGTCGTGGGGTCACCCTGTCGGCACAGTCCAGCGGCATTCTCCGGCCAGTCGTGGGGTCGTGGGGTCACCATGTCGGCACAGTCCAGCGGCATTCTCCGGTCATTTGTGGGGTCGTGGGGCTATCCTGTCGCCCGTGGGGTCGTGGGGTCACCCCGTCGGCATAGTCTAGCGGCATTCTCCGGCCAGTGGTGGAGTCGGGCGGGTTACACGTGGACTGTGTCTGTTCTCGTGTGTGCCAATCCGCCACCTTGCACGGCGGGGCGAAGTACGTTAAAATCATGCCGCCAGCACTTGTGTGTGTGTGTGTAGGGGGGGGGGGGGGGCGCGCTGTGCACGGTGTTCAAGACAGGGTGCAGGCGGCCCAGGAGTGTTGTGCCAGTGTTGTGTAGCAGCCCACATATTCCATGTTGTCTGTTTTACTGTGGGGTGAGGTTATGGGGCTATGCAGTGGAATGGATTTCGCAGTGCGATCACAGCTCTGTACTTACAGATTCAAAGTTCCGACAAGATTCTGGAGGCGCATTTATTTGCCGAGATCACACTCAACGTCTCTGCCCCTTCCATCAGATGTCAGTTTCTCTTCAGAACTGTGCACCATTTCAGCACCACATCATTGCGTCACCTGTTACTCAGAAAGAGGTGTAGTTATTTTCACAGATTCGCTAAGTCCACTTTTAGCATGGAACCCAACGTCGACTTCGCGTGACCATTCCCCTGCCACGGTGGATTTGGGAGGAGCTGGAACGGTTAAGCAGCTTTAACACTGGGATCACATTTATGTCGATCCCCAGCCACGTCGGGATATTGGGCCATGGGAAGGCAGACGCTGCGGCGAAGCTTGCTGCGTGTGAGGGGAGGCCGCTATCAGTTGATGGACCTGCTCGAGATCTCCGGTCATAGATATCGACGTCCGCGAAGCGTGGTAAAGCGTGTTTGAGCAGCATGTGTATCGATTCAGGGAGATCAAGCCCGAACAAGCTTGCTGGGAGTGCTTCCACCACAGAAGCCGCTGTCAGTACATGGCGCTCTGTAGGCTTCGGCAGGGTCATATTATTTAGCGCACTCGCTTTACGTGACAAGCCAGGATGTGCCTCAGTGTGTCAGATAAGCGGACTGACGGTCTGTAGAACACATTCCCGTGCATGCCGCTTTTATGAAGCGAAAAGGCGACGCCGTTTATTCGCCAGCGTACCTCCCTCGGCACATTGGTCGTGACCCCTGCTGGGAAATCACGAACGCAAATGTGCTTGGTATTTTTAGCAAACACTGGTATCGCCATCCTTTGTACTCGACCCAAAGTGTAAGCACACCAGCGGAACTGGTTAATGATAGCTGACAACACATTTATAGCCTGATACTGCATGCGCAGATGGCTGTTTTCGAGCGAGCGCAAAATGGCCTCGACGCGGACGCGCCCCAGACTACGCAAACCCCGGACCACCACCTACTGAAAGCTGGTCCCGCTGAAGGACCCGGGGTTAAGATATGTCTGGTCAGAGAGAGGGGAAATATATCTGGCATCACGACGTCAGGCCATGGACGGCATGTGGGACGTGGAACATTGGTTAACGGGATTTACACAAGTAAAAAGTAGTCCATGCAACGTGATTATGAATTGGTCTGTGGGTAGTGAGAAGTCCGTGGCCCCTATGGTTTTGGTGTCATCATAAAGCGCAGATTTCGCCGAGTATGACGCCATTTATTAAGTGTGAGGTAGGCAGCCGAACAGATTTCTCCCCAGTTTAGAAACGCTTTCACTTTCGAGTTACCGCCCACTCTCACCACGCACTCCTGGCCTTTATTCCGGGCCCGCGTCGCGTGCCGTAAATTTGCATGGCCATGTAAAGACAGCAGCAGTAAATCGAAATAATCCATGAATACTGTATGCTGCGTGCAGGTTAGTCTGTATCTACCCACGTGGTTAGTCGCGCGTGTAATGCGTTATCAGGTAGTGCCACTGTCGCCCATCTTAAGACGCAACGTGCTATGACGTCTGTCGATTTTGCCGTCAAGAAGCTTCACAACACTCTCAAGGCATCGCGCTTTGAGGCGTTGGATTTTCAGAGCTCCTCATTGCCCCACTTTTTCCTCCCCGTTTTACACAGACTCGTCGTTTGTGACGGAGGCGATCAGTTCCGTTTTCAGAATTGCCTGAGCCGCTGTTGGAAATTGTTCGCTACCCAATCCGCGCTCATGACCTAGGTTACGTCCGTCGGGTGATCTCGGGTTGCCGGTGACGGCGGCGTCGGCGGCCGCTGCGACCGGGCTGGTGACCTCCTCAGCGCCGCCCTGCGGTGGCCGACGGCCGCGCCGGGCGAGTCCATCGCACCCGCCGCGGGGGGAGGCCGGCGGCGTCGAATCAATACCAGCGGAAAGCCTAAAATTAGTATCTTACGTACGCGAGAGCGCGCGCCTGGCAGTGGCGGGCGCTCCGTAGTGCCGTGCCCCACATAGTCCACGCACATTGCGCGTGCGTGCGTGGCGTGCGTGGTGGTGAGCATTGCGAAGGGACTGTCTCTGCGGTGAGTAGCCGAGAGGGGCGTCCGGCGCGCGGCGGCCGGCCGCGGCGGCACGTGCGCGCCACCCGCGTCACCTGTGCCCGTTGGCGGCGCGTGACGCCGGCGGCCTCGCGGCGCACTCCAGCGAGCGCGGCTCCGCACCTGCCGGCCGTGGCTCGGGCCGTGCGCCGCGAGGGCGCCGCGCAGTCGGCAGGCGCGCCGAGTGGCGGCTGTCGCCGCTGGCGGGGGTCATGGGGCGGGGGTCGCGCGAGCTGACTGGGCCGCCGAGCACGCACGACCTTGGACCGTGGAGTGAGATTCAAAGGTCAGCAGAGCGCTGTGCTTCGGGCGGCTGGCGGCGATTGGACGCCGCCGGGTGGCGTCGGAGGGTCGCAGCCTGGTCACGGGGCACGCCGGCGGTTGAGCCGCTCCGATGTGTAAGGTCCCCCACCCCCTCCTTTCGGGGGCGACCGTGCCGGCACTCTGGTCGTCAGAGAGGCCCTGCAAGCCACCCGGGCCCCAGGCGGGTGCGGGGCAGGCGCGTCCTCCCCGCTTATCGATCGGCGTCAGTGGCGTCACTGCCGGAGCCGGAGCCCCTGGCCGGCCGGGCGACCCCGAGGTGCTCCGGCAGCGACCGGCCGGCATGTTCCGGCCTGGCGGACCCCGGACGGCCGATGACGCGTTACAATGATGCGTCTGGGTTGAGCGGGTCCCTCAGCCCCAGTCGTCGGCCAGTCTGCGGGTTCGGGCGGAGGGTACTGCTGGGTGGAGCGGGTCGGGGACGGAGAACGGGTGGTCCGTGTTCCGGCTGGAGGGGGAGGGCGGGGCCCGCTCTTGCGTCACCGGCTGACCTCCGGACGCCAGAGGCCGCTCTGCGACGCACGTGTGACCTCGAAAAACAATTGTACAAACCCCCGTCGCTGAGGCGCGATGCGTGGACAGCGTGTCGTTTGCGGAGGCGTGCGTATGCCGCGCGCCGGACGCAGCGATTATTTGTGCATCGGCGCCCGGCGCTCGTCCGCTGGGAAGCGTTGCGCAACGGCGATTGCGGTGTCGCGGTTCGTGAAGCGCTGTGGACCAGTGTGGCCGGTGGCCGCCGTCCCGTCTGGCTGGCTGATATTCACGATTGGCCGAGAGCGGCGGCGCGTTATCGCGACTTAGACCGGTCCCTGTCACGGGGGCTTGGCCGGCCCGGCCTCCCACCTGGTGGCCCGCTGCCCACCGCGGCCGCGCGCTCCGGCGCTGCTGCACGCCGGGGCGGAGGCGCGTCCGCCCCGGGGCTGGTGTTCCCCGCCGCCGCGCCGCGCCGTGCCGCACCGCGCCGCCGTGGCCTTGGCTCGCGCCGCGCCGCCCGCCCGGCAGCTGGCCGGTGACGTCACTCGTGATTCAGCGCGCCGCGCAGTCAGCTGGCGCAGCGGCCGGCGGCGTCGCCGCGGGCCGGGCTTCGATCGGCGCCGGCGCCGGCCCGCCCCGGCAAGGTCGCGTGAACCGGGGCAGGTGCGCCGGGCCGGCGGGCTCCTGCGGACGGCTCGACTCTGCCCCGCACCGCCAGTCCCGCCTTACGTCGCAATGGGTCCACTCGTGGGCGAAATATTGGCACGCCCGTTTTTTCTCAAAAAGTCAAAATTTCTAAATGAACGCCAAATGTGAGAAAATATCCCGATAGATCCCTCTTCAAAATTTCAAAAAATCCCGTATCGTAGAAATCCAGTATACCTATGCTGAGATCCTAACAATGTCCCGGTATATTGTTAGAGAATATTGGCACGTCTGCCAGGTGGAAAGTGCCTGTCAGACAGGTCGTCCTGCTGGTGCCTGGTGTTTGTTGGAGACGTTTTCTCGGAAAGATGTCAACAACCCTGGATTTTCGGAGTTGTGCTCTTGCTGTGCTTCTGTGGTTGGAATGTCCTAACATTTTGAAATGTTTGTATCGGAATCAGGGTTTGTTAGTTTTCGAGCTTCTTCCGCCTTTTTGCATGGTTGAGTTGCTTGGGTTACACTAAGTTGTGGTGTAATGCTGACCTGATGCTCGCTCATCCCATCACCATATTAAAGTAAACGGGGCGTGAACCGGTATCAACCGCGACCATTTGATAAACTTTATATGAACGTGAAACATTTCCAGCTGTATTCAGCATCAACCTATTTCGTAAATCACCTTAAGATCACAGAGTAAACAAGTGAATACAACTTGATCAAAGTGGACAGAGAACATCATACCGAAGTTACGTAACATGGGACGACACGATATTGGTACCCCTCTACGTGTCCCTTTAGTAACCACCAGTGCAGTGGTGGGGCCGACCTGCCGCGCCGAGCAGCAGGCGGCCTGTTTAGTAACCACCAGTGCAGTGGTGCGGCCGACCTGCCGCGCCGAGCAGCAGGCGGCCTGTTTAGTAACCACCAGTGCAGTGGTGCGGCCGACCTGCCGCGCCGAGCAGCAGGCGGCCTGTTTAGTAACCACCAGTGCAGTGGTGCGGCCGACCTGCCGCGCCGAGCAGCAGGCGGCCTGTTTAGTAACCACCAGTGCAGTGGTGCGGCCGACTTGCCGCGCCGAGCAGCAGGCGGCCTGTTTCCCGCTCCCCGGACCGCCGGCGTTACCGAGCGCCGCGCGCTCCAGCGCCTGCATCAGTTTGATGAAAGCCTAGCTTGCCAGGCTTGAAATGCTTTGTTTTGATAGTAAGTTTGTTGCATGTTCGAGTCATTTATTGCAACCGTCCTCCAAAAGTTGTCAGAAGTGACCCAGCTATTGATCAGTGGTTGCCATTGTCAGTTCATGCCGATCAGTTCATCAACTCATCAGCTCTTGGCTACCATCAGTCAACTTTTTATGAAAGTTTGTCTTCTTGAATCTTTTAAAACAATAATCCTTAAACAGGTAATTAATAGAATGCATTCTCTTAAAAGAAACTAGAAACCGAAATCTGCCATATGGTTGTTTAAAAAATCGATTAAACATGTAACTATCTATTTGTCGGGTCAATGAGATAATAGTCTGGGTGACCTGTAATGACACAGTTGCTTTTCTAAAATCGCACCAATTTCAAAAGTTGGAAAACTCAACTTTTGATTTAGCTTTAAATTATCTTGCTAAGCTCCTAGGCTCCCCAAACCCACCGGGCTGGGTCCTCCGTATTGGCAACCCCGATGTTCCAGTGAATCCGACCTGGCCTCTCCTGATCGAGACGTGCTTATGACCTGTGTCATTCACCACGCCGACTTCCGATTTTCGTGTGAAAGGAAAAAAGCCTCAGTCGCGCGACGTCTCCTCCTCTGCACATGGCTTGGAGTGAACGTGTCAACTATACAGAACCCGCGTGCCACTACCACCACGTTGGACGTGGCGCGCGCGTTCGGCTGGGTTGGGTTGAGCCGAGAGTGTACGGCGGCTCGACCGCAGGGCCGGGCGGTGCACGGCGTCCGTAGTCTGCAGCGGCGGCGGCGGCGGCCGAGTCCTGCCATCTGCGCCGGGTCGTTCTCCCCAGACGTGGGCGGCGCCCGGGGCCGTGACCGCCGCTCGGCCGGCCGCCAGTGAAGTCAGTCCGCCACTGGCCGGGACCCTAGCGCGAGCGCTGGAGGCGCGTGCGCAGGCGCCCTGGACCAGTGTCGTGCACGGATGCCGGGGTACTGGCGGCGACGGCCCAAGCTCTGTCCCCTATTTAAAGGAGCTCTTCGCCCCTTTTGTTGTACGTTTTAGAGCGGTGAACCGTAACGAGTTCTGTGCTGTCGCATAACGGAATGGTGACTTGGTATTTTGAAAGTCGATAGCTTCGCATGAAAACTTGGGAACTTACTCCGCCATCTGGGCCCAAGAGTCTGGCCGTTCGGTCGTTATTCTTAAGTTGTAATTTTAATGAAGAGAAACTGGAACTGATTTGGCCAGCTGGTTCAGCGAGTCGGGTCATTCAGTCGATATTTTTATGTATCAATGATAATGAACAGAAACTGATTTCGTCAGGCCTTAAAAAAGCTGGTTCCGTCCATCGATATTTTTAATTATCTACCCTGGCTCTCAGGTTTGTGAGTTTTCGTCCTCCACTCACCAGCGACTGTAGCGGTCGACCATGGTCAGCGGCCTCGGCGGTCAGTCAGTCGGGTCTGACCTTGCTGTAGTTGTGGTTAGGTGACAATGCCCGGGTACATGCCGTCTGCACTGGCTGGGTGGGTGTGCTTACGATCAGGTGACAGCGATCAGCCCCCCCCCCCCCCCCCACACACACACACGCCGAATTAGAGGCTCAGAGAACGGCGAACATGGCACGCAGCCAAAAGCGCCCACGACCTTGGGTATTATTATGTGCGAGGCTCCGGCTGCCAGAATGTGTTTGGCCTTGATTCTCGAAAGCACGCACGTGTGGCCGTTTGTGCGTCCCATGTGTCTCGGAAGTGGGGTAGTCAGCAGGTGCGGTGATGTTTGTGCCCTCACCGCCGGCCGTGCTGCTCCTCATGTTGTCATTGGCGTGATCTGCCATATGTTATGTCATGAATGTCATGATCTGCGTGACGAACATCGGACATACGCAGAAATCTGGTATATTTTGAGGAGTATGTCGATAGTAAATTGCTCCTTTTGCTGAGCGGAACGCTTACGGAGTTGCGGGCGAGCGCCCCACTGGGCTCTGGAAATCCATCAGGCCAAATTGACTCGACACGTCTGGCTTTGCAAACACAAAACAAACACGAAACCGCCATTTGGCGTCGCAAAGCGCGAGCCTCGATCTGTAGCTGAGGCGGGTCTGACAGGGGCACGGGAATCCCGGACCGCCGACACCGGTGTGTCGTGCCGTGGAGCCGCCGGCGCCGTCCGCTGCCCAGGTCACCAGCGCGCCGCGCGCCGCCCGGCCTGACGCCTGACGCGTGTGCCCGCCGCCGCAGGGACGATGCCGAGCCCGGCGCGCGCCAGCTGATACATGAGGACCCGCCAGAGTAACCGGGCGCGCGCCAGCAAGCCGCGCGCGTCGCCGGCGGTGCGGCGGCCGGGTCGGCCGCGCCGGCCGGCCGTGCTGCCGCCGCGGCCGCCGCGCCCGGCCGGCCGCGCGCGCATCGGCCGCCGGTCGGCCCAGCAGAGCCGCCGTGCGCGCCACGCCTCGGCCGACAGCTGCAACGTGAGTGTGCGGCCGAGCTGGCCGGCCCCGTCGCCGCTCCCAGCGCGGTGTCCAGCTGGAGGGCAGACCGGTGACGGCGGGTGCTGACCTGCGTCCGGCGTTAGTGACGGCCCTTAGCACGGCTCCGTCCGTTGTGCGCTCCCCGCTTGCGACCGCGGTGGTGTGCACGCGCTGTTCGCTGCTGACCCGAGGTGCCGTCGTCGCCAGGAGAACCTGGATCCGACGCCGCCCGAGGGCTTCACCAGCCTGAAGCCGGGCCCGCCGGCGGCCGATGCCGGTGCCGAGGAGCAGCTCATCAGCTCCAGCGTGGCGC
The DNA here is from genome assembly GCF_011947565.3 of Pollicipes pollicipes. NCBI lineage: Eukaryota > Metazoa > Arthropoda > Thecostraca > Pollicipedomorpha > Pollicipedidae > Pollicipes > Pollicipes pollicipes. The sequence continues at coordinate 62,908,184 of NW_023597054.1, read as the reverse complement.
GGCCGGCGGCGCGCCTCCCGCTACAGCAGGTCGCCCCGGCCCAGCACAATGCTGCCCTCTTCTCGCCCATCTACCCGGCCGGCGAGCTCAGCGCGCTCTCGGCGCAGTATGGTGAGCTCTCACCGCCCTCTCGGTGCAGTATGATGAGATGAAGAGTGGGACGGCCGGGCTCATGGCCTAGCACGTTGCGGGGCGAGAAAAGGACGTTTGGGCGGCAGCCATGACGGGGGGGGGAGGATGTGCCGCGCGGCCGGCCTGTCAAGTATTTGCGCACTCTGTTGTATCCCTGGCATTCGCTGAATGTCTGTTGCAGCTGTGCGCGTCACGTGCGTGCACGTGCAGCCGGCCGTGAGGCGGGTGGTGTGCGTTCCGCGCCGTGAGGGCCGCGTGTGACGTCGCCTCCGCCCCGCCAGGCTCGCTGCTGGCCGAGCGGGACGAGGCCGGCCTGGACGGCTCGGCGCTGGCGGTGCCGGAGAGCGCGGCCGAGCTGGCGGGTCCGGCGGCACTGCTGGCGGCCGAGTCGGCGCCCTACGCGGCCGAGGCCGAGCAGGCGGTCGACGGTGGCGTTGCATGGCAGCAGGCCGAGGAGGAGGCCGCCGCTGAAGTGTGGGACCAGTTCAACACGTATTACTTTATCAAACACTTGCCGCCGCTGACGCCTGAGATGCGCGCGCGCCACCCGGCGCTGCCGCTGAAGACGCGCAGCAGCCCCCAGTTCACGCTCGTCCTGGACCTGGTGAGTGTGCTGAGCCTGGGCAGGGGCGGGGGCACCAGTCGGACAGCAGGGGCCGTCAGCCAGGGGAACTGGTGACGTGGAGCCTCATTGGGGCAGTGTGGGGGGGGGGGGGGGGGGGGGCGGTGGTACGGTAGAACCGGATGCGCGTTGTAACGCTTGTCGGTTGTCATCGAGGGGTAGCCTGCCGGATTTGTAGTCGCATTGTTGCAAAAGTTCTTTCAGATGGCTTGTGGGGCTTGAATATCATGCGTTTTTAATTCGTTTCGCTCTGAAGGGATGTAAGACCACGCTTTAAAATCCTTTGCTTTGTTACGTACAGATGCGGTAGGATGCATCGTTCATCAATGTGGTCAGAAATATAACTCGCCCACGCAGGACATTCTGCTTTGCGTTGACTCTGAACCGGCCCAGCAGTAGCGCCGTTTCCTGCAGTGCAGATATCGTCACACCGGGCAGCCGGAGCCGTCTACGGCTCAGTCCAACATCCGTGCCACGGCCACGCTGGTCAGGTCGCCGCCGTGCCTTTGCAGGACGAGACGCTGGTCCACTGCAGTCTACAGGAGATGGAGGACGCGTCGTTCAGCTTCCCCGTCCTCTTCCAAGGTGTGACGTACCAGGTGTTTGTGCGGACACGGCCCTACTTCAGGGAGTTCCTCGACCGTATGTCGGCCCTCTTCGAGGTCATCCTCTTCACCGCCTCCAAGAAGGTGTATGCCGACAAGCTGGTGGACCTGCTCGATCCCCATCGGCAGTACATCAAGTAAGTGTACTGCATGGCCGCCGCTCTGTCTGTCCGTGCTGGCCTGGGCGGCCGGGACATTGAACGGGGTGAGGCGAGGGGATGACGGACAGTCTACGGTGTGGCGCCGGCGGTGGGGGTGGAGCCGGCCTCGGGGAGCGGTGCGGCAGCTGCCCGGGTGTAGGCCGGCGGTGGCGCTGCAATGCCACGTCGAGCCGGCGGCGCGCCGCCGGTGGCGTCTTGAAGTCACCGCGTCGGAATTGTTCACCGTACCCTGGCTAACACGTCTGATGTGGACGCCCGGTCCGTGACGCCCGCTGGTCGACCATTCTAAGCGGTCTGCTGGCAGTGCGGTGTCGCCTGCCTGACGTCATACCGTGCGGCCTCGACACCGGCCAGCACGGGTCACGGCCACGTGTCGGTGTGTCAACACTGGAGTGCCGTGTCAGCGTGTCACGGCCACGTGTCGGTGTGTCAACACTGGAGTGCCGTGTCAGCGTGTCACGGCCACGTGTCGGTGTGTCAACACTGGAGTGCCGTGTCAGCGTGTCACGGCCACGTGTCGGTGTGTCAACACTGGAGGGCCGTGCCAGCGTGTTACGGCGCGTTGACCTTTCGCCAGGTACCGTCTGTTCCGAGACCACTGTGTCTGCGTGCACGGTAACTACATCAAAGATCTCAGCATTCTGGGCCGCGACCTCTCCAGGACCATCATCGTCGACAACTCGCCGCAGGCCTTTGGCTACCAGGTACGTTGGTGCTGCCCTCTGTACTGTCTTGAGGCATGGCTCGCCATCTCAAGGGATGCTTAGGGGGAGGCAGGCACTGGAGCGAAAGGACGTCAATTTTCCGTGCGTCCTTAGACCTCGATTAGCAAAGGAAGGCCTGTCATCTATCTTGAAGTCACTTGCCGTCCTGCCGAAGCGATTTTAATGGCCTCGTGGATACTCTCAATAAATGGGTGAGCTTTCTAAGTTTGACACAGCCAGAAGTGGGGATCATGTTACCTTTCCTTGGCCTTGCATGGTAATGACAAGGTGCTGTAATTTTTCGGGACTGAGGAATAACAAATGTGACCGCTGGTTATTTGTTCTTACCATAACTGCGCTGTATGTATAGCAAAGTTGGTCTTCGTCCTTGGACGTAGGGAAAATACTGTCTAAATAATTGTTCGGAAACGAGCAGAAAATTGGTTTGTAAAACCTCTCGGCCGCCGATAAATCGTGAACATCCGAGGTACGGTCAGTTTTGCTCTTTTTTGCCAACCGTAGCGTCATGACCTAAATACCATAAGGGATTCACGTGACTATACTTTCCTTTTATGGTGTAACTGTCAAAGGGAGATTTTTGCACAATTGCATCGTACAGGAAGCCTATGGAAGAAGAGCTGTAACACTTGGGTTAGGAGTTTCTTCCATAACTTGGTAGTAATTCAAAGGATCTTAATGGAGGCCCCCTGCCTTCAAGTGCAAATATGTCTGTGTTGCACACATCATCTTCGCCACGATTTGCGAGCCTCGTCACATGCGCGTCAGCCACCCACGTCTTCTGTGTTCCAGTTCGAAAACGGGATCCCGATCGAAAGTTGGTTTTTCGACAAAGAGGATAGAGAGCTACCAAAGCTCATACCCTTCTTAGAATATCTACATGCTCTGGTGAGTATGGCCGAGACCAACAGAGCTTATCGGCATCGTATTTGGGGCAGATGCTGCTGTGTGCGTAGCGCACTGATGCTGTGACGGGGTATCGTCACCACACATTGTGAAAAGGCGAGACTCAGTCCGAGAACGGAGGGGAGCAAGTGGTGACAAGTGAATGCTGTGCCGTGCGCGTCGACGCGTGTGGTGTTGTCAGCTGTAGTGTGACGGGTGTGGTGTTGTCAGCCGAAGTGTGACGCGTGTGGTGGTGTCAGCTGTAGTGTGACGGGTGTGGTGTTGTCACCTGTAGTGTGACGGGTGTGGTGTTGTCAGCTGTAATGTAACGTGTGCGGTATTGTTAGCTGAAGTGTGACGTGTACGCTGTGGTCAGCTGTAATGTAACGTATGCGGTGTTGTCAGCTGTGGTGTGACGGGTGTGGTGTTGTCAGTTGTATTGTGACGGGTGTGGCTTTGTCAGCCGTAGTGTAACGGGTGTGGTGTTGTCAGCTGTAATGTAACGTGTGCGGTGTTGTTAGCTAAAGTGTGACCGAGGTGGTGTTAGCTATAATGTAACGTGTGCGGTGTGGTCGGTCGTGGTGTGACGGATGTGGTGTTGTCAGCTGTAGTGTGACAGGTTTGGTGTTGTTAGCTGTAGTGTGACGTTTACGGTATTGTCAGCTGTGGTGTTAAGGATGTGGTGTTGTCAGCTGTAGTGTGACGGATGTGGTGTTGTCAGTTGTAGTGTGATGGGTGTGGTGTTGTCAGCTATAGTGTGACGGTGCGGTGCCGTACCCTGCTTGCCGCTCACCGGTGTCCCGCGGTTGGAGTACACCAGTGCCCGTGCCGGCTGGCGGTCGTGCCCTGCCTGTCGCTGACCGGCGCTCGCCGTCTGTCGCAGAACGAGGACGTGCGACCTCACATCCGCGACAAGTACCAGCTGCACTCTCTGCTACCGCCCGATTAGCCGGCTCCAGACGCCGCGCCGCCGCACCCGACGCATCGCTGAGTTTTAATGCTCGTTTTACTCTACGGCAAGTGCGCCGCGCTGCGCCAAGTCAGCCCCGACGTCGGCGGCGAACCGCGCCTCGTCTGCGCTCGGGGCGAGAGGAGTCTGCGCCTTGTTGGCGGCCGCCGCGGACGCGCTTCGACGTCGGCCATTTTGAACCGTTTGAGCCGCCTGCATGCTCTGTTGTATTTTGTCACATGTACAAACTGTTGATTCGTTGTTCACTTGTTTGGCGCGCCGAGCCCGCTGTTGTGCGAAGGCGGCCAGGCGATCGGGCCGGAACGGCGACAAGTGTCCGCGGCCACGGGCGCCCACAGTCAGGGGTGCCGGCCGGAGGCGCGTGCGAGCTCGACCAGCCTCCGCCTGCTCTCTCCCCGCTCCCCTCCCCGCTCGCCGCGGCCACTGTACATAACATCACTTGTTGTCATTGCATGTTAAAAACGGCGTTGTTGGCACATGCTCGAACACTTGTACAATATTTTAGCAAATAAAGTGGCCGATTTTATGCTCTGTGGTTTCGTGGTCGCTGTGCAGTGATGGTGAGTTGACGTTTTTGTCTGCATCATTGAGCTCGTTTCTTTCTCTCAGGGATTTCGTGCTGGATGGGTCCTGGTTTGGGTTCTTTCAGGTCAAGGGACTAGCGTATTGCTATGTTTGAGCCATGGGCAAACACCGCAGCTAATATGACCGTGATGTTGATTATCCGTGGTCAGTGGTCATCAGCTTGTCGGGCTGTGTCATCAACGTGCGGATTCGACTGATCAGTTGTATCACATAGCGCTTGTCAGCGGATGGCTGAGCTCAGGCTGCCGTCAGACTTCGTCATCCCAAGGACCGTCCTATGCCTCAAACCGCCTGCAGTGGACGCCTCTGCCTTCCGCAGCATCACAATTCTCAAAACGCCTCCCCCTCCCCCGATCAGGGAGGGCTCGTGTTCAGTAACACGCGCTCAATATTTGTACTCACCCCAGTATCCACAGACCCACTTCCAACCGGGTACCAAGCTCGAATGCTTCATCAGAACACCATACTGGGCCGGCTGCTCCTTACGTTTATTCCGCCTCATCTCATAATGATGTACCTGTATAGCACCACACAGCATAGTACAGCCACCTCTCCGTATCCGCTCAAGGCGGCCTCCTGCTCAGAGCTGCTGTTGGCAGCGGCAATGCATGGCTGTTCTTAGGCTGTGAATACCGTGGTGTCTCGGTACACTGTGCGTGACGTTAGCGGTAGTTCAGTATTCACGAGGAAAACATCACCGAAAACGGCATCGGTCGGTCCGCGCCCGACCGTCGCTCTGGATGCCACTCCTGCCACTTCATCACTGTCTACTATCTGCCGCCCTGGTTGCTCGGCTCCAACGAATGAGAGGCTATTAGTGCGGCGTTCACATTTTCGGGTTCGCGGATGCTGGTTGAAATGGCTCGGCGCGCCGATGTCATCACAGGCCGTCACTCGGACCACGGTTCTCAATGTCCCCGGTGCCATCACAGGTCGCTAAGCGGGCCGCGGGTCTGGCGCGCCGGTGTCGTCGCAGGCCGTTACTCGGGCCACGGATCTCAATGTCCCCGGTGCCATCACAGGTCGCTACGCGGGCCGCGGGTCTGGCGCGCCGGTGTCGTCACAGGCCGTTACTCGGGCCACGGATCTCAGTGTCCCCGGTGCCATCACAGGTCGCTATGCGGGCCGCGGGCCTGGCGCGCCGGTGTCGTCATAGGCCGTTACCCGGGCCACGGATCTCAATGTCCCCGGTGCCATCACAGGTCGCTACGCGGGCCGCGGGCCTGGCGCGCCGGTGTCGTCACAGGCCGTCACTCGGGCCACGGATCTCAGTGTCCCCGGTGCCATCATAGGTCGCTACGCGGGCCGCGGGTGTGGCGCGCCGGTGTCGTCACAGGCCGTCACTCGGACCACGGTTCTCAACGTCCCCGGTGCCATCACAGGTCGCTACGCGGGCCGTGGGTCTGGGCGTGCAGATGCTATCACAAGCCGTTACTCGGACCACGGATCTCGACAGTGGCCGATTAGCCTCATTAACTGGCGCACCGGCCGACGGCCGCCAGATCAAGGCATCGCCCGCAGCCGCTGGCAGCCCCCAGCCAGTTGCCCTAACGTCCGGTTATGGTAGTGCAGAAATAAAGCACTAGTGCACAAACTGAATGGCAATTACGACGCGACCGCTTGTCACAATGCCTTCCGCTCGGAAAGCTCAAACCCCTGCCTATGGGGGGGAGGGGGTATGCAAAGGCCGTGCGTTCTGGCTATTGGCTCTCGTGTTTAGTCAGCCACTGGTTATTCAGCCCCGCGGAAAGCACTTCTGCCTTCTTTCTTGCAGGTGCTCCTTGTGGCGATGGATGGTAGGACTGTAGTGTTAGATGTTAGGCAAGTGGTAGGTGTTGTACGGTACGTGGTGGATGCTGGGTAGGTGGCAAGTGGTGTGTGGGATGAGCGAGCGACAAGGTGGAAGGCATGTGAGCGGCGTCAATGCATTCTCGCGCGGAATTAAAAGCACATTACACCTACACATCCGTGTATTGTCCAAAAAATGAGACATCAGATAATTCAATACGACAGTTCATGGACAAATCGTCTGGCAAGCGACCGCCTTTCGCTGCTCGTAGGGCGGTAATGCACATCATACACTACCGTCGATAAGTAACTATTTAGTCCAAGCCATAAATGATGTTGGTCCGTCATTATTGAAAACAAAACTATGCAGAATGACATTCTCAGTAACAGGAGACGAACAACAGCCTGTTTTTGACAACGATGAGCTGATGAGCAATGGGCGGTCACAAGGCGAAGTCTACGCACGCCCGGCTAGCGCGGTGATGCCTGCTCACCCCCGCCTAAGACAAACGAGATTACATCTCCAATGTTTGCATATCATAATCACACCATTGAGGTCGCTACTTCCGTTTGCGGCCTTTCCGTTTGCCCTTGCACTCTTGCTTTTCAATGATCCTGAAAGCAAAAGACGACAGCTTTAGCCGTCGGATACAAGACACAAACTATGACCGCACAACCAAAAACATCGCAAATGGCAACACGCATGATCCAACATTTACGATCAAATAACCCCACGCATGGTCCATAACTGCGAAACAGCTTGGAGTGTGCCCCAGAACGTTCCACATCCCTGCAGTCGCGTTGTTCACACCAGTTGGGTCGACGGCGGCAGGCGTTTGACGGTCAGCACACATCCACAGCATTCGTACCTGTACTTGCTCGGGTACATCTGCTGCTGCACTAGCTCTCCTAGCAGACCCTCGGCGGCCAGCATTGAGAGGTAGGTGGTGATGAACGGGTCGTAGTCGTGCGTGCGGCGGCTCGCCTCCACCTGAGGACGGCCAAACGACACGGTCGGCTCGCTCCGGTCCCGGCGGCGCGGACCCGGCCGACCGCCACAGCACGGTCGGCCGGCCGCTGAGGACGGCGCGGTCCCACCCCCTGCCCTCCCCTCCAACACAGCAGGCCAGAACCAACACCATCAGATACGGCACACTCCTCCCCCATACACGCCGACAAACCAGCACGCTTCCCCTCACCGGTCCGCGATCACCAACAACGCACCGCCCGGCGACCCACCGGCTGCGGTACGAGCTCCCAGCCACACCCGCGCTACACCGGGGCCGCGCCGCCGCCGCGCACCTGGTACTTTTTCCGCTTGTCGAGCTCGTCCCGCAGCCGCTCCTCCAACAGCCGGGCATCGCGCTGCAGCAGACTGTGGACGGCGCCGCGCCGCTCAGCCGGCCAGCGCGCTGCCGCGCGGCGCAGTGCGGAGTCGGTGGTGGCGGCGGCGGCCGACGGCTCGCGCGCCGCGTGCGCCCGAAGCTCGGCCGACAGCGGGCGCGCGTCGGCCGCCTCCTCCGGCTCGCGCTGTCCGCTCCTGTATAGCCACCAGCTGTCGGCAGGTGGGTGGCGTCAGACGAGAGGGAGACGTCGGGCGCAGGTCATCGGCCGCCTCCCGCTCAGCACAGTGTGCGAAAACAGGACAGCGCGAGCAGCTAGGGCTGAGAGTCGTCATCAGGATGCACAGCTCCTGCACTTCGGTAATGTGCGACAGCATATGAGCTCTCACTAACTGGCGCGAGAAACGGAAAACTGTTGACTTCAGATTTCTTCCAATGAAAAGCAGCGTTACTTGCGTTCAGGCACGTGCACGGAAACGACCAAAACATCTCCAACAATCTGTTGTTGTCGCCTCGCACGGAACCAACGCAAATGCTAGCAAATCTCAACCAACTCCAGAGGGCATCCTTCCACGGCCTCACTCAGTCCTCCCCCTCTTTCCGCTGTTCCCGCCTTTCGAGATCCCTCATATGCCCCCCCCCCCTCCCCCCCCCCCCACCTCCCCGGTCTTCGTCCCCCACTTCCCCGTTCCCGGGTCCCCGCCGTCCGTTCCCCCGGCTCACATGTCGGCTTTGAGTGAGCTGAGTCGCCGCGTCAGCGTGATCCGGCGGTCCGACACGACGCTCATCAGGTTAAAGCGGATGTCGTGGTACGGCTGGCCGCTGGTGGCGATGCCCAGCCGGTCCGAGATGACGCGCCGGAATTTGTCCGTCCACTCCTCGCCGGCCGCCCACGGTCCTGACGGACGCCAGGCAGGCGTTCAGACAACCGAGACGTGAGACGGCCGCCGCCATACGCACTTCGCGCGCATACCGAGGAGCACGACAGGGAGTCGAGCTACGCCGCAAAGCGCGAGTACACCACAGCGGAACTGGGTACACGGCGGCGCGGCACAACACAATGCGGGAGCACCAAGTGCGTCGCAGTAGTGCACGGGTGCTCTGCAGTACACGGGGGCGCGCCACAACACACTACAGAAGCACAAAGTGCATCGCAGTAGTGTGCGGGTGCTCCGCAGGGTTGTTCGGTACACGACGGGGCGCGGGGTGCGCTACAAGACGCGTCACAGTCCGTCTCTGCGCCATCCTTTCGCCGCGTCCTCTCACCGTGGTCGATGGGACCGGGCTTGAGGCCGTCCAGCTCGAACAGGCGGCCGTTGATGGGCACGTAGCTGACGTAGTGGAAGGTCTCGGCGGCCGACCTGCCGACCGGTAGGCCGACGGCCGGCCGCTCCTGCACGCGGTGTGCCTGCTGCGCCGCGTGCGAGTTGTGGGCCCACGCCAGCTCGGCAGTGTTGCCGATGGCGAGGCCCTGGCGGCAGCGGCAGCGGCGGTGAGCGGAGCACAGACCGGCTGCGCTCCGGGCGAGGGAGGGGGAGAGAGCGGGGCGCCGCGGACCGTGGTCTGGCGAGGCTGGGCGAATGTGACAAAGTGAACAGACTTCAGTCAATTGAGTGGGGACCGTGGCACATCGGGATTGCAGTGCAAGACATAGTTTAACAGACAACATGAGTGAAAACACTGCTGTGCTATGCCAGGACATAATGCATCTACAGCAAGAACCTGAACTGGAGTCCCTAGGAACACAAATGACGTCGTGGACAATGAGGAGGAACCACTTATCACACGTGCCAATCCAGTTCATGAAAATAACCAATGTTGGAACAGCTGAATACTTACTTACCTTGTTCTCTGGATTCATCCCTTCCACATGGTGTTTGAAGTTGGTCAGAGTGGGGCCGAGGTCCACATCGCAGCAGTTGAGCAGGATTGAGACCAGAGCGTGAGTGGCGCAGCTGTTGGGAACCACCTGAAGCAGCAGCAGTTTAATGTGGCAGTAGGTTAATATAAATGTTAATGACTGGGCAGCCGGACTAACAGATCACAGCTCGGAAATGTCACGTATTACGAAAGTGCAGCCAAGCTTGCCGTGGAAAGCAAGTCTTGACAGCCATGGCGTGAAAAGGGCATTCCTCAAGATCACAGAGTATTTCCAGGACAAGCCACTACCTCTTCAGAAATGTCAAAACACATGGATGAAGTTGACACAATTATTCAAACGCTTCAGTAAACATCATGCTGCAATCTATGCATGTGAGGTGAACATACCTGTTGCGCAAAGAAGATACTATTGACCTCTTCTTCATCCATCAGAAAGCTGTCCTTGTCACAGGTCTGGCGCCGAGCGCGCCGCTCCTCCATCCAGCGAAACAACAGGATGTACCCAAACGTCTTTTCGTCGGCAGACTTGCTGATGTCATAAATCTCCTCCACCTGAAGTCCTTTGACACCAAAATCTTCCAACAGTAGAGTAAAGAGGCCTGCAATAAATGTTGATCAAGATGCATGTGACATGAAGATGACCAAAACGTGAAGGTAATCAACTTTTATCCAGTTTGGTATGGTACCAAATGGGTGGCTATGTATGCCCACAAATCTGTTGTTTTCACCTTTCCATCACATTGCTACCTTAAAATATTACTGTATCATGTTTGATTGCTTGACTGAAAACAGTGCATGCAGTGCAAAACAGACACTGATGGCTCATTCCAGCAGTCTTCCAACAAATTGTGACAGTGGTGTGGGAGCTAGGCCTAGGCTGGCATGGTGACTGAGTGTCTTTTATCATCTCTTGCTGCATGCCACCACAAGCCTTACTTTCTTCCCATGAGTGCTCATCAATCCCCATAGCTTGACTCAGTGATGACGGTCATAGATTGTGATGCTGCATTTTAATTATGAATGAGGTTGGGTGTGAGATTCTGTTCCCCCAATGAAAAATTTTCATTGCATGACCTTTTGAAGTGTGTGATCACAAAATCAGCAACCACCCACCACCATAGTGAGCAGGCAAAAGCACCACTGAACAAAATCAAAAGGAACAGACTGTCCTGGCAAACATAGTCAGCATTTGGCATGAAGTTATCTCTACTGAAGACAGGGGGAATGAGGCAGATCCAATGATGTTGAAGGAGCTGGAACAACAATGATGTCTTGGTGAGACTTTTTTCAGTGAAATCTCTAGAATAGTGTTGGCTGGTTTTGGTGCACTCTAAGGTGGCAGAGCCCATACAAGAGGGGGTGGGGGGGGACCTGTGCTGCACAGCAATAGTACATATTAATGCATAAAACAGGCCACATATGCATGGGATATGTGAAACTGCCTATGAGGCATAACACAAGTGACAAAATTGGCTATCCTGACTGGTTAGACAATGGACCCTAGTCACCATCAGATAGAAGACACCTGCTTTGCTGTGGTTCAGCTCTAGCCTCTGTGGAAAGCACGGTAACTGCAACAAATGTTTCCACCCTCTGTATCCATTGCACTGTCTTACAAGATTGGGACAGGTATGCTCATGAGAAAAGAGCCACAAAATGACTACAGCTGGGATACTGTCAGTATGGTTGCCTCTCACCTGGATCACTTTCCAATTCCATCCAGCCATCATATAGATGGCTCAAGCCCAGCAGCATTCTTGCAAGATGGTCAGATGCTGGCAAACACAAAAGGATATCAAATTAGGCTCTGCATAAAATGTTTATCAGTACTAGTAGGAAATGTGTCATGAATCAAGGGTATCTGAGCACATCTCCTGAGGTCCTATGACACATAACCATCCAAACTTGGATATGTTACAGAAGTTATTGGCAGGATCCTAAGTAGCAAGATCAACAATGCTGTGCAGCCTACCATCCATTATTATTTGAGCCAAGGCATAACAGTGATATTGATCCAGTTGTCATCTTGACATATTTGCTAATCAAAAGTATCCCATTATACAGGTGCCTTGCCTGCCTGTATAGGGCCAGCAAACCTACCTAGTTTGCTGGCTCCATTTGGCTGAGGCTAAGCATTAACAATGATGTATGCTAACTACATTTCTTTTCACCATGGCTCAGTGATCCAAAAATACCTGTAAGTCTCCACCAGAAGAGGTGATAACTGCACTCCATTTTTTCCAGATATCCAAATAGGGTAGGCCTTATTTGGCAGCAGCATAGCTACTGGCTTCACTTACACAAGGTCTAAGACTCCAATTCAAAATGTCATGAGCTGCTTGGGCTAGTATTATTTTGGCTGATTAAATTTGTTTTTTTAAACCCTTCAAACACCATCCAAAACTATAGCCAGCTCCAAGACAGGTACAATGTTATATGCCAGGAGTTGGAATATCTAGGTGGAATACTGGCAATGGGAAAATATTAAGGAAGCCCCTTCAATGTCTGGAGCCTTTTCATTAAGCAAAGGATCCCCCAACTTTTGTTTTATCAGCCCTGACAACTGTCTTGAACTGCCCTTTGGACAATATATGAGTATGGTGATGAATGCCACTCTGAAAAAAACTCCACCCTCTCTGCTGGATGCCTTCTTGTTGTCTGTTAAGCTTAACATGGAGCAAAATTTTGCTTAACTCAGTTCAAGCCAAATTATCCTGCTTTTTAAACACATTTTGCTTGAATCAAGCTTGGTTTTTGTGAAAAATTACCTCAGCAACATTATTCTTTGTTGAATTAATGGCTCTGTAATCACGAAAAATGGTGATGACCAATTGCCAGATTCAGCCCTTGGATTTACACTGTGTTCACAGAAACAGTCACCGGGATGTCTCTGCAGCCTTGGTCCCTGCCATACACAGAATGTTCAGCACAACTCTTCGTTTCTTGGTAGAGACAGTGGGTCCATAACATTGGCATTCTGACTGTTCTTTTTCGAAAAGCAGTAGCTCACGACCTGAACAGCAAATAACAGCCATCGCATGAAAAGGCCCTGGTCGAATGGCCCAAATCATGGCATCATTACTCAAACTACTCACTTCAAACTACCTATGGAAACTTACCAGATGAAGTACACTGGCTAAAGCGTCACCCAAACCCACAGAATCATAAATGTCGCTTTATCGTCCCATTTCTACCTCCAGAAACCCAAATTCCAGACTTCAATCTCCCGGCCTTCCACGCACTCCAACCCGTGTACTTTGTAATCAAACTCGTAGGCAAACATTTCAAGCCTTGTACTTTCAAGCATATCTAAAAATTCATAGATGTCCTCAGCTGTTTAAAATGACGTCATATAAATTCATGCGAATTTATATTTTTGTGGCTGTGCTTCCGGGTATATATCCACGCCCTCCAAATATGGCAAGCCTTTTTGCATTCGCAGGCTTTTCCCCTGTTTACGCACTGATAACGCTAGACGAGAGCTCTTCTCACTGTTGACACATTTTTCAATGTCCTTACCTTGCCTTACCTTACCTTACCTTACCTTATGTTGATTGGGAATTATAAAAGGCCACTAGGCCTGCAGGTCTTGGTCTCGTCAGGCTCCCGCCCAGTAACCAAACAGTCTCAAATTATGGGAAGATTCAGTGTGGGACGTCTTACATGTCAGCCCAGTGTATATCGAGCCTAGACTTGAACTGTTCAACTGAGGTTGACGACACGACCGGGTGTGGAAGAGCGTTCCAGTCGTTGACAACCCGCGTACTGAATGAGTTACGACGGACGGGAGTCCTAGCTCGAGGTTTTCTGAGTTTCCATTGGTGTCCTCTCGTCACCTCCGAGTTGTGCCTTGTCAGGAACTCCTCTTCCGACAGCGCCATACCTCCGTGAAACAGCTGGTACACTGTTACCATGTCTCTTCTACGACGATGATAGTACAGCGAGGGCAACTGAAGGAGTCTGAGCCTCTCAGAGTATGGCTGGCGCCTCACTTCATAGACAAGCCGGGTAGCTCGTCGCTGAGCCCGTTCCAGCCGCTTCTGGTCCAGTTTGCCGAACGGCCCCCAGATAACGTTGTCATACTCTATGTACGGACGTACTAAGATCTTAAAAAGCAATGGCAATGTGTGAGCATCGATATTGGCAAAAGACCGCCTCACGACCGCCAGCATGTGGTTGGCCTTGGAGATCGCTTCCGCCGTCTGCACGTGGAACTGGAGCCGGTAATCCCCGAAGATCCCGAGGTACTTCTCGGTAGACTCTACCGCGATTTCGGCGCCGTCCAAGAAGTACGCCAGCCCCGGGTTACACTTCCCGATGTGCATTATTTTGCACTTTGCTGCACTAAAGGGGAGCAGCCACTCCTTTGACCACCTGGTCAGGACGTCGAGGTCAGCCTGCAGAGGTGAGTTAGTCAGGGGCCTCGGGACACGACAGTAGACCTTGGTGTCTCCGCAAACATCTTGACCACGCTTCGCACTTGTTCTGGCAGATCGTTCACGAAAATTATGAAGAGCGTTGGTCCAAGTACTGACCCTTGCGGGATGCCGTTGACGACATCGGTCCAGTCCGACTTTGAGCCCTGGGCCCGCACTCTCTGCATCCGGTGAGTAAGAGAAGCCCTGATCCAGCGTAGCAAATTAACTCTCACACCGTAAGCATGGAACTTGAAGAGCAGGCGGTTATGGGGCACGGAAACAAATGCTCTGCTGAAGTCCAGGTACGCCACGTCCACCGGCTCCCCATCCTCTACCGCGGCGTTCCGATCCTCCATGACCTCTAGCAGCTGGGTGGTACAGAACCGCTTAGGGAGAAACCCATGCTGGGCTGCATGAAGAAGTCCAGACTCCGAGAAGTGATTAGTAGGGCATCACGGACGAAAGTTTCGAGTATCTTGAAGGGAATGGCAGTAAGGTTCTGTGGTGTTTATGGAGCTGGATCAGTTCGCGTATGGTCTGGTTCGGTGCAAACCATAAAACGCGTGGTAACGGTCAGTGGGGAAACTGTTCATTTATTCAGGGTCAAACAGGGGTTCATTTCATATGGTAGCCTGGGAGGGTATGATAATACAGGGGAATGTGAATTATTTTCATTTCGACGATACATAGACACTACATCCCTCCCCTTCTTCAGATGATTGCTTATACATAGTCCTTCATCCACGCGGGCTGGCGCCGCGCACGGTGACGCATGGTCGGGAACACACTGGCGCCAGGGACAACGTCGTGGCGTGGGAGGACGCAGTAGCGGCGCGGAGAGTAGGGGTGTGGCGCCGCATGGACTCGAGGATGCCATCTATCGCCTGTTCTTCGTCCTCTCCTTCGGAGCGATCTGCGTCCTGTCCATGGAGGTGCGGGCACGCTTTAAATAGCGACGCGTTTCTCGTCACCTGGTGACATCCACGTGATGCGGTGACCATGGTGCCTTGGATTCCAGTCACTTCGTACGGCGCTGGGCAGAACCGAGGTGTCAGCTTTCCCTTCTTAAATTCCGGGATCAGAACTTGGTCTCCGATTTGAAGATTCGTTGTCTTGGCTCCACGGTCACCTTGTTCTTTCATCTTTTTATTCGCGGCTGTGTCCGTCTCGCGGAGTCTTCCATCCTCCGGATGTGTCGTCATCGGAGACGGTGGCATGATCTTCACTGCGCGACCGTACAGTAGTTCAGCCGGGCTCTTCTGAGTAGTGGTGTGCGGTGTCGATCGGTAGTTTCGCAGAAACTTGTTCATTTCCTGCTTAATCGGGTGTTGCTCGACGACAGCAGCTTTCACAGCTTTTGATAGCGTTCTCATGAAACGTTCTGCCTCTCCGTTAGCTCTTGGCCACAACGGGGTGATCTTGTTTGAAGCCGATGTAGTTCGTGAACTGGGCGAAATCATGTCCATTGAACGGAGGTCCGTTGTCTGTTCTCATCACATCGGGAATCCCGAACATCGAGAAGATGTCGTCCAGGATGGGGATGATGGTACGAGCAGAGGTTGATTTTGTCGTACGGACAACCGGGAATCTCGAGTAGTCGTTGATTACAACATGGAGATATTCGCCCGGTGGAAAAGGTCCCCAGAAATCAGCAGACAGCTCCTTCCATGGTCCAGTTGGGAGCGGCGACATCTGAAGAGGTTCCTTCTGTCGAACTGGTTCGGTGACTTGGCATGCAGTGCAGGTCTTGATGGTGGCTTCCACTTGTGTATCGATGCGTGGGAACCACACTTCCTCTCTCAGGAGTTTCTTCGTCTTGACGATGCCTTGGTGTGCTTGATGGGCCAGGGCGATGGCCTTACTTTGCAGCGCAGCGGGGATGACCAGCCGATTTCCAAGAAGGATGACGGTGTTGTATTCTGAGACAGTCAGATCTCCATGGATGGCTGCGAAGCATTTCAGGGCGTCGTAGTCGACGTCGTCTTAACCGGTTTCTCGAGATCGGTGAGTGACAGTGTGCCACTGGTTCGACTTCACCAGCTCGAGGACCTTCTGCAGAGTGCCATCTCTTGCAGTGTAGGTCTGGATTTCCTCGAGAGTCATGGCTTTTGGTACACCAGAATTCATGACCAAGTTGATGAAGGCTTCCGTCTGATCGGACAGGGTGATTCCGTCGCTTGAATCGTTGGTTAGTGGATGGCGTGACATGTAGTCGGCTGGGTTGTCCTTTCCAGGTCGGTAGACGATTTCGAGATCGTACGGTTGCAGGCGCAGACCCCAGCGCTCGACCCTTGCAGGAGGGTTCGACGCGGGGTTGCTCCAGATGAGTTGCACCAGCTTGTGGTCCGTTACAACTTTCACCTTCTGACTGTGTATGTATAGGTGAAAGTGTTCGCATCCCCAGACGATGGCGAGGGCTTCTCGCTCGGGTTGTGAATACCGACTTTCCACGCTGGTCAGAGCACGACTTCCGTATGCGATGACCTTGATGTCCTCAGGATTTTCAGGCGTGGTCTGGCACAGGATGGCACCGAGTCCGTGCGGACTGACGTCTACGATGAGGCACGTATCCTTCTTCTGATCAAAGTAGGACATAGTTCCAGAGCTACTCAGAGCTTCTTTAAGTCGCTGAAAGGAGGTCTCGTGATGGCTGGTCCACTCCCAAGGGGTGTCTTTCTTGGTGAGGTCTCGCAGCGGGCTCGTGAGGTCGGCGTAGTTCGGTATGAACCGTGACGGATAGTCTGTCATGCCGAGGAAGCTTCGCACTTCCGATGGGTTCTCTGGTGCCTTTGTGTTCGCGATCGCCGATACCTTCTTGGGATCTGCTGACATTCCCTCCGATGAGAAGATGTAGCCGAAGAAGGTCAGTTTGTTCTGGTTGAACGCGCACTTCTCACGGTTGATGGTCAGCCCTTTTTCATGCGGCCTTTGGATGACCTTGGTCAGGGCTCTGTCGTGTTCGGCTTGGTTTAAACCGAAGACGATGATATCGTCAGAGAAGTTGCGGACTCCTCCAATGCCACTGAGCGTGTGGTGGATGACGCTCTGGAAGACTTCGCTGGCTGAGCACACACCAAAGCTGAGACGCTTGTAGCGGAACAAACCCTTGTGAGTTGAGAAGGTCGTGATCGGTCTGCTGCTCGGGTGGAGTGCCAGCTGATGATATCCTGAACGTAGGTCGATCTTGCTGAATACCTTTGCTTCGTTTAGGTCGTGGATGATGTCGTCTGCTGTTGGAGTGAGGTGTCTCTCTTTGGATAGCGGTATTCACACGGCGCATATCCACACACACGCGGATAGCTGTCGGGTCCTTGGGTTTGGGGACGCACACGACTGGGGATACCCACGGCGTCGGTCCGGTGACAGATTCGATGATGTCCTATTCCTGGAGCGAGTGGAGTTCCTTCTCCAGAGCTTTCCGTGTGTGAAACGGTATGCGCCCGTGCGGTTGAGCGATGGGTTTTACCGCTGGGTCAACATGGAGTTCCACTTGATGGTCTTTGAGTTTGCCGATTCCTTCGGTGATGGGATGGGTTTCAGTAGGTCTTTGATCAGCGTTCTGCCTGGAGGGTTGCTTGTCACCTCTTGAATGACTTCCAGCAGGTTGAGGTCCTTCGCCGTTTGGAAGCTGAGGAGCGATCCGTGTGCCCCTTCCACGACGAAGAAGCTGGTCGTGACGGTGCGGTTTCCGTGCGTTACTGGGGCCGTGATACCCCTGTTATCGGCAGAGGGTCGGTGGCTCCGTAGGCGAATAACCCTGTCTTGGTGGGAGCGAGCTGCGGTGGTGGGCGCAGTTGTTGGAACGTGATGCTGTCGATCAGGTTTTTGTTGGCCCCTGTGTCGATAATGACACCGACTGATATGCCTGCGACCTGCACGGTTGTGCGTGGCTGCGTTTGACGTGTAGCCAGAGCGTAAATGTACTAATCATCACTAGATGACTCCGTCTGTTCAGTGACCGGACGCACCGAAGACTTCTTCTTCATGGGATTGTGATTGTACTTCGGGGTTCGGTTGGTCTGTGGCATGTGCGATCTGGCGGCTCCTGAGCGGCACATGTGGCTTAAGTGGTTCACTGCCACATTGGTAACACGTCTTTCTGTGTGCTGGACACTTGGTGGGACCACCGTCGTGCGGGTAGGTTCCTCCGCACAGCCCACAGGATTCGTGATAGGATTAGTGATATTTGGTGCGATCAGGTAGTTGTCAAAACGGGATAACCATTTGGTACATCGCGGACCCACGGGTTGTTCGTTGGGGTCGAACGGCGGTGACGCGGGCGGCGACATGGCGGCCGCCAACTTGGCTCGCCTTGATATGCAGATAAGTTGCCGTATGGATCACGTACAGGGTGCTGGGGTATGGTAATCTCTCCGGCGAGTTCGAAAAAATACCTCGTCGCCGAATGTGGTGTTTATGGAGCTGGATCAGCTCGCGTATGGTCTGGTTCGGTGCGAACGATAAAACGCGCGGTAACGGTCGGTGGGGGAATGTTTATTTATTCAAGGTCAAACAGGGGTTCATTTTATATGGTAGCCCGGTAGGGTATGATAATACAGAGGAATGTGAGTTATTTTCATTTCGACGATACATAGGCACTGCAGGCTCGCTGGGCGGTACCTCGCTGGAGATTGTCGGTTACCCCTCTTGAGGATCGGGACTACCCCGCCAAGCTTCTACTCTACGGGGAGCCTTCCGGATGCTTAAGATTTTCGGAAAAGCATGCTGAGGGGTACTGCTAGGACATCTGCGGACTCGCGAAGAAACCCTGGATGCACATTGTCTGGCCCAGGGGCGCTCGAGGTCTTCAGAGCGGGCAATTTATTTGCCACTGCCTGAGTAGAGATGGCCACGTCATCCAGAAACGGTCCAGTTAAGTTGCACGGTGACACAGGCATGGCACTAGTCCCTTCGTCCGTGAAAACACTGGCGAAGAATTTACAGAGGACATTAGCCTTCCCTTCGTTACTGCTGGTCAACACTCCATCATCGCCAAGAAGGTCCTCTACCCTGCATCTTGTGCGTAGTCTTGAGTTGGCGTGCCTCCAAAAGGCCTTGAGGTCTCTTTTGAGGTCTGCTACTAATTTAATCTCATGTTCTTTCCGAAGGTTTCTGGTCAACTTCCGAAGGTCATTGCGACAACGCACGAACCTGGCATGGTCCAGAACATCCTGAGTCCGCGTGTACGTTCGCCATAGTCTTTCCCTAGTCTTCTTTGGCTGCATGTCAATGGACTGGTCCATCAGGGACCAGTCCATTGACGTGAGGGTGTCAGCCAGATGCTCGTAACATGTGTGTGTCAGCTGGCCGGGACGAGGAGTTTGTATCCCAGAGTAGCAGACCAAAGTGTACCTGATTACCACATGGTCCACTGTTACCTAGCCCAGGCAGGTATTTAATTTGGCTCACCATGCCCTCATTTGTGAAAATGAGGTACAGAACACTAGGAGCTTCGTCAACCCGGTAGCGCGTTGGTTGCTGGACATGCTGGAACAAGAACTGCCCTGAATGGTGTCTTTCAGTGAGTGGGTTGGGTGGCTCTCTGGAGCTGACGACCCCTCTGTTGCCCAGTCAATCTGAGGCAAGTTAAAGTCACCTGCAACCATCCAGTGAGAAGACTGGGCTCTGCATGCTCTCTGAAGAAAGTCTTCCAATTGGCCCATACTGTCTTGGATGTTGCCTGATGGACTTCTGGAATACTGTATATGCAGCCAAGTAACAGGGCATCCTACCCAGTCAAGGCAATTTTCAGCCACACTTGCTCCAGATGACTTGACCCATTCAGTGTTCATCTGCGTTTAGTAAGTTGGACACATGGACACATATGCCTGTCCTACCACTAGATCCGAGGTTGGGCTGAGATAGATTAAAGTTTGTGTGCAGGGTGTATCCGGAAATTGATGAAAGATGGCGCAATAGGAAGCTTCTGGGCTTTAGGAAGGGCCTCAGTCAACAGCACGATGTCCTGGGTTATGGTCATAAATAAGGATACATAAATCATCCCTTTTACTAAGGAACTGGTCCGCATTGGTGTACAATGTCTTCAGACCTTGCCTACCCCTGCACTGAGGAGCATTATGTAGTCATTGTGGACTGGGGGATCAGCATCAGCCTGAACCTGAGTACGCTGATCCATGGATCCATCCCGAGTCATGTCAAAATGGCATGCAGCCACACCAGAGCGTAATGCCATTCTGTCCAATGCCATCTTTCCCCACAATACGTAGCTGGTTATGTTACATCATATGCCTCTTCCCCACCATCTATTAAGTCATTTGTGTACGGCCCCGAACGGTGCACAGTGTGCGTCCTTTTCCATGTTAAACCTCGGACGCCAAGGTGCCTTAGAGGTCTTCACCAAAATCCACATCAGATGATGTCATATCGACTCATGTGATAACATTACAATCAAACCAGACACCGTAACGCAACCAACTCCGCGACGGGTCCAAAACTGGGAATCGATATGCTCCCGACTCTAGCCAACTAGCCCAGGCTACAACCGCCCCGGTCTCTGAAAAATGTAGCCAGTTCTTCTTGAACAGTCTCGGGCTGACATTCCAAGGTCAGCCCAGGACAATACATGTGGACAAAACCCTCGCGGATAGTGGATGAAGTAAAGCTAACCCGGAAAACGTTGCTCCAGTCTCGTGAAAGCCACCCTCAGCGCGTCTTACAGGCTCTATCGATCCCAACACAATACCGGGTAGGTCAGGGTGCTCGACAATTTGTGGCTCCTCGTGCCACAAGCAATGGACGTACCCACTTAGCCTCACGCACAATTCACCATCAAAATAGATCTCATGGGTGGTACAACCATGAACCTGCCCATCCTAACTAATCAGTTTTCACGAACATCGTTTGCAGGGTTCGCACGCACTGCTGGAAGCTACTGCCCGTGGGGCTCGCCCCGTGCGCGCAATCCCGCACAACGCCACGCAGGTCTCGGCCGAAGCCACTATCAGTAGACTTCTCTAATGTAAGACGTTGAATTTACCCAGATGACTGTTGTGCACGTTTGTCCCGCACGACCCGCTGGGTATCGAGCAACAGATCTCTGGGCGGCACTCCGAATAACAAGCGCCCCTTGGCCCCAGGTGATTCGGAGTAAAACAATAAACGCTCGTCATTACCTTCTTAAGGCGACCGGTCCAATGCACCACCCTGGACTTCACCTTGATTGGACGAGCTTGTCCCGTATCGCCGGCGGCGCAGCCCATGGCGAGCTATGACAAGCGGAGTTCATCGCGCTCGCATTTCAGCGAAAAGCTGGTCAGCTGATCACACAGCTGATACGTATGACACTCGTCCGAGGGCTCGGACCAACAAAACGACATCTTTGAGTTCCTCACCTAACTGGAGCCACGGCATCTCCTTGTCACCCTGATCCCTTCAGGACATTTCTTCTAGACACATGTTTCTCCTTTCCCTTGCCATTGCTCTGATATAGCTGAGTTACAACGCGTTTAAGCCGAAATATTCTATTCTTGCAGTGACTGCATACAAATTTTATGCACAAGTGGTCATGTGCACAGATCAACATATTTGACTAACAATGTAACTAAGGCACGTGACACTACCACTGCAGCATTTAGCCGTTTCCATAACACGCAGAAACTTCATTCGAACATAAATCAAAAAGTATCATGGCATTTGGACGTACAAAGCGCCTCATAGCGCTATATAAACATAACATGAGTGTCTTCCGACAGATTTATAGCAGCATAACCGTTCACGCCGAAGCTCTGAACTGGTGAATACGTGGACGCAATTCGAATTTTACGCATGTCAAAATTCACGACTAGAGCACGTGGTCGTCACCAAATTGAACACTTTGCAGCATACCGCACCCATGCCAATGGAGAACTGTCACTGGAATTCCCACGAAGATCCGATCCGTCATCCTCCTGGAGTGCAGTGCCTGCCCACAGCCGGCCCGTCCCGCACAACTTCTGCGGACAGGGCTGATCCGTCCGCGCGCCGCCCGCGCGCCGGCCGATCACTGGCGGATGCCCCAGGGCCTCAGGATGTGGCGCACACGTCCTCGGTGTACTGGACGAAGCCGTCGCCGGTGCCGTAGCTGACCGGCACGATGGCAGGTCGGCGCCGGCACATCGGGCACCGCTGGTTTCGCACCCGCGACGACCGCAGCCACAGGATCAGGTTATACCTGGGCGCAGACAGCGCCGCCGTCAAACGCCGTCGAGGAACGACGCTTGCCATCGGGTAGCCTGGGCAATCGAGGCACGGGGGCAGCTTTGCCTCAGGGGAACGCTGCCACCGAAACACGGCCACCGCACTGCGTCGAGCCACGATCTCCTCTGGAGACTGGCATCAACAGTGATGACTAGGTCAGCAAGGACGTGAAAACGAGCGGGTAATGGCTCCTCGAACCCGAGCAAAAATGGCTTCAGTCCTGCGTGACGGAGCTGATGACGGCGACTGAACGATCCAACATCAAGATTGCAAAGGCAACTGGGCGTTCAAACGTCCATCCGCAGCCCCGTGTCGTTGTCTTGGCGGCCGTCGGTCGCCGGCTGACCTTTCTCCGTCCTCGATGGGCATGGCGCCGTGCAGGTGCTGCCCCCTGTGCAGTGCGCCCACGCCCATCTGGTGCTGGTAAATGAGGCGGTCCTCGGTGGCCGGCTCCTCGGCCATGTGACTGAAGTACAGCTCACCGCTCTCGTAGCCATCGTTCAGCGAGACGTTCATCGATAGCTGCCGGGTGGAGTGCGATGTTCATTGATGTTCGGGGCTTGCAGTTGATTGAGCGCGGCCGCGTGCAGAAGTCTGCCTAAGAAGCTCATCGAAGCGAGCCGGCACACGCGCTGCCCGCTACACCAGCTGCGGTGTGCATGGCCAGTACATCGCCGAGGTGTTTGTAACTGATGTCCAAAGGGACATACTCAGCGTTAGCAGCAACTGCGATAGCGACTTCAATAACCACCGGCATTTAGCCTACAAAGCGCCACATCACATGCATGACACCTCCCATAGGACGCTATCGATCAAAACCTGGCGGGGCGAGACAAATGCCAATTAAAGTAACCCACTACCAACGTCGTCGCCGACTAGGATGGCGTGCACCGACGAGGCGCCAGTCCCAGCCTCGGCCCGCCGTCGCACCTCACCTCGGCGTTGTCGAAATGGCAACCCAGATCCTCGTCCTCGCCCTGCTTGTACTTCACCACGAACACCTTGTGCGAGTCGAGACTCTCGCCGCCCAGCTCCGGGTACAGCAGCGCCGTGATAGGCTGGATGTACTCCTCGCGCAGCACGTCGAAGAACTCCTGGTTCATGCCCAGCTCGTCCAGCAGGATCTGAGGACAGCCATCGCTGTAAGCCGCCGCAAGGACAATGGAACAGGCGACACATGCCGACGGAAACGTTTCGTGACCAGGTGAGTCCGATCACCGTGTACTATGTACCGTGTACGGAGTACCGTGCACCGAGTGCCGTGTGCCCTGTATCGAGTACCGCATACCGCGGACTACGTGCCGACTACCGTGTACCATGTACCTGGTATCTTGTACCGTGTACCGAGTACCGTACAGCTGTGTAGCCAGGGGGACGCAATGGCACAGACGAGACTGAAAAATCGTGAAGGTGGCAACAACAACCTTCGTTCTCCTTTCTAAAGAATGCACCAGAAAGCGCCAGAACTCTGACAGTTTCTAGAGAGCATGGTCTCAGTTGAACGTCATGCCAACCGCCCTAGGCAGTCTGCTCGATTACTGCATGGTTGGCGATGACAACAGTCAAGAGGTGATGCATTTGGCACCTGTTTCTATGTCAGGAAGCCGTCTCAAGAATGATGTCGGCGTAGCAAACAGCGTAGTTATACCAGCCCAACCGACCCATTGCAGCCGGCTACACAAGAAACTCAGCTGCCGCGCCGCAGCAGCCTGACAGAACCACGTGGTTAGTTCACTCATATTTCTATGACTTTTTTGGTTTTTGTTGATGATGATTTGGTTTTTTTAGTGAAAGGCGTCACGTGGGCAGTGACACCCTAGCGTACATCAATGAGGTCACGAGGGCAGTGATACCCCAGCTTGCATCAATATGCGTTTGTATTTTCAACAGGTTAAATACGCGGTGTGGATATTCTGACAGAATGAGCGAGGCTGATTTAAACGACTAACAAGTCTACACACATGCCCGAAACAGATGCGAACAAAAGTATGCATAGAACAATTACGATGAAAATTTTCGTGGGATAAAGTACATAGGATACAGTAAGTATGGCAAAAGTTCGTAATGGCACAAGTGCATATAGATAAAGATCGTATGGCTAATTCTTCGTCAGAGAAAAGTTCGTGGCGAAAATGTTCGTAACGCGCATTAATTCGTATGAAAAGTTCGTAATCAAATCTTTGAGCTCCACTGTTCAGATGTGAATGTTGTTCATGGGTAGCATTCATTTAACAAGAGCACGTAATAAAGGTTCGAATCCCGATATCAGATACGAGTACACAACTGCACAAAACCGTTCATCAGGGATGAGGTTCTGACAATAGTGTGTACGGAAACTTTGCATGAAAATGTGTATACTGCACATGGGAAAGCAGATCTTCATTCTTGGCGTCAGGCGCCAGATAAGTGGTAAATGCGGGGCCTATCACATCTCGCCCACTGAAGACGGGGGGGGGGGGGGGGGGCGGTAGACGGTGACAACTGCATAGGCTAGGTCAAGTATCATGACATATCTAATTATTCATAAGATAAGCTTTGACCGCCAAAGGCATCCAGCAAATTAACTTCAATCAATTGGGTTAGTGCAAGATAACCCTGGGATGGAGGGCACTGGAAGCTTACCACCGCAGGTCACCCGACACCATTACCATTAGGTTTATCCACGGTCATCACCATTACCATCACCATTACCACCGCAGGTCTCCAGCCGAGTTTGTTGTGCTCCCCTCAATCCCTCACCCTGATGCCTCTGTCGAAGACTTCGCCTCCCGCCGTTCGGCGCGCCGCTGACGCCAGCTCACGGACGCGACCAGTCAGCTCGCATATGAAATACGGCGGACTGACGCGCCAGTGCCACCCAGTACAGATTACTTATATAAAGTAAATCGGAGTCCAGAGAAAATGACGCACTAGCTAAATCCCGCTCTGACGCACCCCCCCCCCCCCCTTCATTGGGGTCACGTTTGCATCTGACCCAGTATTGCCTAAGGGCAACTTTCTCACGCTACACCGGATAGAGCTAGAAATTACTCACTCGAATTAATACCTTGATCACCACCGGAAGCCAAATTTCAGCGAAGCCTAAGGGCTGCCAATGCATAGTTTGGTACTCTGCTGGTCCCTATGTCCTGAAACACTCCCAATAGAAACACTCCCAATCCTGCGTCATAACAAACCCAATCGTTTCTATGCCTCCCCATAGGCCAAATACTCACCATTCCCGGAAACTGGGTTGCACCCACGGCCCCCTAATCCGAAGCTGATGTCGTCCACAAACCTTTGCATACGATTTGTGTTCAACCAACTTTATCCGCCTCGAACATACGCGTATGTTCATTGCGTACAAACGAGCGCGCACGTATTGTACGCATATGTACTTATTCCATACGAACTTTTATCCTGACGAACTTTTGTCAACACCAAGATTTTCCATACGTACTCTTTACCATTCCAACATTTCCGTACGAACTTTTGCGTAAGTACTTTTTCGTGCGCACTTCTGTCATACGAACTTTACACCTTACGTACATTTGCTTACGAACAATTGTGTACGGGCATTGTGCATACGCACTTTGTGCATGCATACTTTTGTACTAAAACCGCCACATGCCTGAAAAATGTGCGAGTCAGCACAAACCACTCACCCCGTGGTTATTCATGGTGTTAGGACGGCCCTTGGGCATGTCTGACTCCTCGAAGAGATGCAGCTCCTCCAGGAATTGGCGGCAGAACTCCTGCGTGAACACGGGAAAGGCGTAGATGCGGCCTGGCAGACTCTTCACACGCGTGGTCAGCTGTTCAGCCGTGACATCAGCCGTGCGCGCCAGCTGGACCAGCTCCAGCAGCTTTGGATGCAGGAAATATGGCTGCAGGGAGTGAGCGTCCATCAAGTGTCAGCACGACACGCAACACAGGTGAATGAGTCCACAAACCCTGAATATTTTCCTCCTCAGCCAAAGCAGTTCCCAATAATTCTTCCACTACGCCATCATTGATGGCAAACAACATATCTTCACCTAATTGCTGGTGAGTACAGGACAATGCCTCTCACAGCAAGACATTGGACATTATTCATTCCACTTTCCAGTATACCAAATCCACCAGGAAACAGTGATTCAAAGATTAAAATAAAGGCAATGCATACCTGTAATTTATACACCAGTGGGTTTCTGGGGACATATTGCTGGAGAATGTACTTGTGTCTGGCTGCTGCATCTCCTTGAAGCTGCTTTCTCCTATTTACCTCTTCTTCAATCTTGGAAAGAATCATAGTTTCAGTTTAAATGAGTGTATGTAGGATGGTTCTTGTTATGAATGAACTTTTTCACAGGGCTTGATCTAATTAAAAAAACATACACAGACTCCAAATAAAGCCTATGCTGAAAAACATTATCAATGTTTCATAATTATGTTTTGTTAGGCACTTGTTCAACAAGCTGCATACATTAGTACTAACCATTGCCTATGTGCAAAGCCATCAAGAAGGTACCCTGCACCCTATTTGTGATTACTTCCTGCCAGCAATAAGTAACAGATAATATTGATTTTATACTAGGACATTGGCTATCAATTTTGCACAAAGCAATTATGAATATAATGTCTAAGCCTTTATTTATGGCACAAACCTGTGTATATCACAACATTATTCATAACTCATATCACATCATCTTTCTTGACCATGCCTTGGATAATGTGATCAAGGTCTGCAACTGACATATCACTCAAAAGCACATCTTATCAAACATCTTGAATGGCCTCATATTGTGTGGTCTTTGAGTCAATCTCAACATGTAGCATGTACAAGTGATGTATTTATTGCTACATGCATTCATTGATGGCAAGTGAAGGCTAAGCCATCTAAAAGGTAATCAAAATACTCTAAAAGCAATTGAATGCTGCCATCACAACTTGATGGATAACTATAGAATTGATCATTGTTTTGCAAACCACCATGATGTATACAATGTATCAGCCTGTAGTTATGCTGTGCATCTGATGTTACTAACAACCTATTTCACACCATGTTCCTTCTAGCATATTGTTTAAGCATGTCATTTCAGCCAAAACAAAATTGCAAAATACATGTCAGTTAAATGTGTGAACAACTGACAGAGCATACAGCAGGCCACATAGTGGTTAACCCTGACCCAGCTGACCCCGGTAAAGTTAAAAGTTGTGAGTCTGTATTCTCCAATGGTTTGAGCAGCTAACAGTAGTATTTTAAATACCTTATTATAATGAACACCCATAACTTGAAAACAACCAAGGCAAATCATGTTTCTATTGTACTGGTAACTCACCTGAACTGGCATGTGTTTTGGACAATTGCATCCAAGTTTCTTTAACACAGGGGAGTATTCCTTCAAAAACTGCGCCTTGTTTAGGTATGTCACATGAAGGTTGAATTCCTTCAAATATATATTTTCCGTGTAAAAGCATTTGCAAATGCCAAAAACCGTACGCATTTTACGCAACCTATCGCCCGCAGGAGATGCAATAGATGCACACCATGCCCCAAAACCAAAGATGTACTATCAGTGAAACGATGGGCCCATCGAGATGGCGCTACGAGTTAAATCGAAATAAGCACAACCCGCAACAATCCAATCCACACCTTCAATACTCTTAAGCAAAGGCAACGCAATGCGCATTACGTGAACCAATTACACACATAGTCGAGGCAGTCGCGCAGAAGCTTTAGGGCGTTCGCACATTGTCTTGCATGAGGTATATATGTCTACCAAAAATGGTAAGGACTAAAGGGCGGACGAAACTGATCACGAATCTCATGTTTCGAGACTATTTGTTCGATTGGTACAAAACCTTCACAATGGAGGTGCCAAATAGTAAAAATGTATGCCGTCCCGGATAACATGACCTTTGCGTCTAGGAAAACTCGCCCAATAACACCCAAAACCAAAACACAGGCTGCAAACACCGTCACCTTGCTTCGATTCCGAGTTATGGGGCACTGCCATTGGCGGCGTAACCGGGGAGGCAGCGGGATAAGCTGTTCCCCTCCCATCTTTTGAGGCGGGATAAAAGTACCCTGCATGCCCCCCCCCCCCCATAATTTCAGGTGTCCCAGAAGGGACTCCCGGGTATGTGGTAGTATCAACCATATTACTCCGCTAATAATGCAGCAGACCAAAATCTGAAAGGCAGTGCGTATACACCCTCCAAAAAGGAGCGCGGTTACGCACCGCGCTCATGCACCCTCCAAAACGGGGGGCGGTTACGCACCGGGCTTATACACCCTCCAAAAATCTTTCATATGGTTGTACGTGTCAAGGATACGCGTATTGGCAGCCTTGGAGGCAAGGAAGTGCAAAAATGCAGAATCCCGTGCGAGAAGTCGGTTCTTTGCGTGATAAACATCCAACGATCACCGTGGTATTGTAGCGCAGCGAAATACGGCAATGTTTCAACATGTTCCGCCGCGCCGTTTGGAAATATAACCAACTCACGAGTTGATTGCGACGCGCCAAGCCACGTGTGTGGGATTGTGCCTGAAAAACTTCCCAGCCAATAAACTCCCATCGTTCTGCGCTGAGTGTGTATGCAACAATCGCGAAATCCATCAACTCACTCTGAACCATTTCTATTTTTCTGAACCATTTCTATACACAAATTTTCGGCCCCTGGGCCCGCGTCTCCAGTGGATGGATGGTTGGAGTGCTGGTCTCTCACGCGGTAAGCCCGGGTTCGAATCTCGACGACGACCGCTGTTAATTGGGCGGCTTCATGGCCTATCGGCGAGATGTGGTGATGCCAACTCGCTTCACTTCTAAGCGGAATGGATTCGCTCCCGTCGACAAGCATAGGGTCCTCAGAGCAAGGCAAAGACTGAACTCAAGACCAACGTGGTGGGCACCTGCACGATCGGTAGTACCTCGACAGGCTGACATATGAAGCCCGGATCATAGCACAGGACCCCCCGAGGAAAGGGAAATTATTCAGGACTATAAATTAATACCCCTGTGCAATCAAGAGTGCACCGGCAGGTTAACGACACGAGTTTCGATAGGAGCGAAAAGTCAGCCGCAAATGAGGCCACAGGAAAAGAGCCCTCGAACAAAGTAGAGGGCCCCTGAGCACCGAGCGTCTCCGTGCCTTACCTTATAAGAGCCCTAGCAACGGCACAAGGCCTTTCAAGCAAGTAGCCAAGTATTTTCGGAAAATACCTGAGATTTATATGGACCCCTGAGCAACTGAATGCATTCTGGAATGTGCGGCCCGGGAAGAAGTGTGTGTGGCCTTTCGGGTGAATGGGTAAAATCCATGGAGGAAAACCCGATTGATCAACAGTGCTCAAGCATGGAGGCAGGAAGCGTCCCAACAGCACATTGGGCTCTACGAAAAAGTGAGAAGAGATCAAGGGTAACGTGGAAAGCTCCTTAGCGATCAGATTGACGCAGCAAGTGGGCATATAGAGACAGGTAGCCAACAGCGTAATGCCTCTAGACAGCGTAATGAGCCCTAAAATTGCCCCAAGCAACACTCTCAATCAGCGAAGAATGAACTTCGTTTACTTATGAACTTTTTACTTTTGCTAGCAATTTTGTTGTGCGTTTGTTGTAAGGAAACTGCGTCCGTCCAGCCGGTTATGGGCCCCTCCGGAGCCTTTAGGTTCCCTTGGCGTGGTCCATGGGACATGGTCCTGTGCCTCCCCCTCCCGCCCCCCTTGGGGCCCGACAGGAGCCTAAGGCCCTCCATTCAAATAAGAAATACCTAAAACCCCATGCGGATGGCCCCGAAAGATGAAGTGTACCTGAGCAGATTATCATATGACCCCGATACGGGCAGAGGGCCCTAAATTCAAACACTGAGAACCGATGTGCAGGGCCCACCAGCAATCCAGTGTGGGGGAGGAGGCGGACAGAGGGGGCCCCCGACAATTGTGTAGGGCCCCATTCAAATAGCATGTGCCTAAGGCCCAATATAGAGGGGCCCAAACGATCGAGTGCGCCCGAGCAGGTTATCGGATAGCCCTTCCCCTCCCCCCCCCCCCCAAAGAAGCGTAGGCCCCCTATTCAGAAAAGAAGTACCAAAAACCTAGTGTAGACGGTCCCCAAACGACTGAGTGTGCCCAAGCAGGCCATTAGATGGGCCCCCGATAAGAGTGCAGGGCCCTAAGCAAGTGACAGAGAATTGGAAACGCCCTAGACCAATGTAGAGGACCCATGGGCATATCGCAAGTGTGTCTGTAGGTTAACCGATACCCACGTAAAGGGCCCCTGGGCAACCGAGAATACCCCTGCAGGTTAATGTATGGGACTCTGGCTACCGCTCACAGAGCCTTTCTGGCGAACGGAAATAATTCGTGGAAGGGCTCGTGACTGACAAGAGTTCCCCGGCACGCTAACAAGAAGGGCTCCAACAACAGCGCAGGGCCCTCGGAGCAAATGCAAAGAAATGAAAGACAACGTGGAATACTCCTAAACAACCGAAATTAACCTCCAAGTGACATATAGGTCCCCGGAAACAGCATGGGGCCCTAGACGGTGTAATGGGGCTTACAATTTCCAGTCCACAGCTTTTCCAATAACTGAGTAATTTTTCTGGGACTGGGACTTCTCATAGGGCCTTCTCTTTCGCTTACAACTGTTTTTGGTCGCAAGTCCAGAGATACCCAGTTTTATTGCGTTTTGTGTTAAAAAAACTGCACCTGTTCGGCCGGCTGTCGGACCCCGGAGCCAATGGGCCCTTTCGTGGCCCGGGGGGGGGGAGGGGCATGCCCCGTGGCCCCCCTCTCTGGACCCGCCCCTGCTTGTTACTGTGTGTTTTGGGGATACTTTTGTTATTTTCCACTTTTTTGCCCCTCCCCCGAACTCAGTTTGCCCTTGATGTCGGACTGTCTTGGAGTCACAACCTTCAGACTCTGCTCCAGATCAAGGCGTGGCTGGAGATGTCTTCTCCTCAGGACCTTCTAGTCAGAGCGCAGCTGGAGATACCCGCCCCGTCTCCTCCGCAGGCAGCTCCAGGCAGGGTGTGGCTACAGAGGCGCGCTCTGTTTTCTCCTCAGGAAATTCCAGCCAGGGTAAGGCCGAGGAGTGCCGCCAGGTCCCTTTCGCTGGCATTTCCGAACAGGTCTCTTTTGGTGCTCGTTCTGTCTATGTCACAGATCGAGTCGAGGCATGCGGAGGCGACTGGGGCATGTCGCCGAACTGGAACATCTGAAGGAACCTGCCAACATCACTGAGAACAAGGGTCGACCGCGCGGAAAAACGGCAACCAACGTCATCGGACTGCCAAAACTGAAACGGAGAACTCTGAAGAGCTTCGCAGATCTGCTTTTCCACGAAAAGCAGAATGGTAAGTTACGCAGTTTCGCTGTTGATGGCTCATCATACTTGCGATAGCTGCCATGCGACGACTTACAATTGGGATATTACATGTCAAGTGATGGTTTACACCTCTCTTTCGCTCCCTCGCTCTCTTGCACTCGCGGTCCCGCCCTCGCTCTATCGCTCTATCGCTCTCTATCGCTTTATCGCTCTCTATCTCTTTCTATCGCTCTATTGCTCTCTCGCCTTCTCTCTCTCTCTCTCTCTCTCTCTCTCTCTCTCTCTCTCTCCTCTCTCTCTCTCTCTCTCTACTCTCTCTCCTCTCTCCCTCTCTCTCTCTCTCTCTCTCTCTCTCTATCTCTCTCTCTCCTCTCTCTCTCTCTCTCTCTCTCTCTCCTCTCTCTCTCTCTCTCTCTTCTCTCTCTCTCTTCTCTTCGCCCTCTCTCTCCCTCCCTTCCTCCCCTCTCTTTCTCTCTCTGCTTGTCAACAGTGAGTGTGTTACCAAAAGTGCAGGCCAATCTGTGGCTTCGAGTTGACCGGCACTCGCCTGCGCCTGCGCCTTCTACAGCGTATAAGGATTTGTTCTCCGGGACCTACAGCGACAGAAACGTGCGACGAAGCACCTGGTGAAGGCGTTTGCAAATTGTCATGTCATCCCGACACCGTCCGGCACGAAGGCCCATTAATTCGACGGGAAACGACCCATGTCCACGATTCCTATGTATGCAATACGGTTTGGCTTTAAACGAGAAAGATTGAGCCGTGAAGAGCATAGAGGTCGCAGCGTATTGCACTGTAGCCGGCATTGAGATGAAACACAGTCGCACTTTTCGTGGTACTTTGGGCACCATGTACTTAAAGTATGCACAGGTCTGAGGTCTTACATGTCGTCGATGATAAGTCTCGGGCGCCATGCCCAAGGGCAGCCCATTTTGAGGTGAAGCTATTGAAACAGAAGCCCGCGCATGCTACATGTCAGTGCACCGCTGCCTGCAAAGAATCAGAAACTAATGCTGCAACGCAGTGCGGGAATCTAGCTGCACAATTTTACATGGGTTACTGGCTTCGTATGTTTTAGTCTTGGGTCATCTCTTCCACCATAACGTTCACTTCCGCTATAATCTCGCGCGTTCCATAGTGCAAAATACATCTTACTGGCCCTTGTTGCAGCCATGCTACGCTGGATTCTCAAGAAGCCATCGAAGGAAGGCCTGTCCGGTGAAGAGGGACGTACGGGCCTGGGATGTCATCCACCTCTGCAGGCTGAAAGCGAATCCAGATGTACTGCTATCTCTGGGACATCGATTCACCCGATGTGCGTGGAGGATGCTCCTGGCTGGGGTGGACCAGTTCGATGAAGAACGTGATTGGTTGTGTGGTTGTGGGGAGGACCACCTGGTTGGTAGCTCCGTGCAATGTGGTGTGTGTGAAATGTGGTTCAGCACGCGCTGTTCTGTTGGCTATGTTAGGGGCATGGGTGCATGTATATGTTCACTGTGCAAGTAGCGGTAGTTTCCCCCAGAGCATAGGCTGCCTTGAATGGCAAGTGAAAAGTTCAGCCGTCTTCTTTTGGACTTAAAACAATGTAGCAACTCTCTTAAGGTGGCCATATCAGATGCAGTGCGACGACCTGCCCTAGCCGTCGGTAGGTCGTCATGGATCTGTGAATGCCATGGCAGCATGGGTGCACTTGTGTTTGGGGGCAGCATATTGGTCAATCATGCGTAGCTGTACATAGTTACGTTATAGTGGGTCCATGGACAGGTGCTTTCTTTTGGTGTCATGATGTCGTTGCGCTCGGATGTGGTGTCATGTCGTTGTCCCTGACTTGCTGTGACACGGCTGACCAGCGACGGTGGATGCGTGGCTTTAGCTGTCATTTCCGTTTAATATACATGCGCGTTTTATACATTATGCTTTACATATGCGTTTTATAAATTATTATTTACATATGCCTTTTATGTATTACATTTTATACACATATGCAATATATGATATGCAATAGGTGCCTGATGTGTCCAGATTGTCACCCTACAATGAAGCACAGTCGTTTTCTGGTAACCAGAACATTGACATCCAGATAGACGCGATGCATTCAGAGACGGATGATTTGGCTAGCTGTTGTGGCTGCAAGCCTAAGAGCTGCGAGTTGGGCACTGTGGGACACTGACCGCCACAAGGGCTTCTCGTTGTCGCAGGGGTCCAGACCAATGCAATCCTCGGGCTCGGCCTCATCCATGCTTGGGAAGCGGGCTCTCAGGGCTCAGACCGGCACGAAAACAACTGTTCGGTGTTGGTGATGTCTTGCCGAAATGGGGGCCCACATTGCTCTAGGGGTCCCCAATCGGTGGGAGAGACGTTCTGACTGATATTTGAGGTCACGGCGCTACCAGTGGAGGGTTGTAACCTACAGCCAGCACTTCGGCCCTTCTGTCTTCCGTCCAGGCCCTTGAGCTTTGGTCCCAAGGTCTTAGGATCCCCTCGAACACGGCTCTTGACGGCCTCAGGGCACCTTCCCAACGCGGGACCTTATGTCAGGCACTTAGGGACGCTGGGCGACATAGGAACCCCGACTTTGTTGTTGCTTTAGAAATGGGTCTTTAGGCCTAGACTGCCGAGGAGCCGGATGTTTGGTTCTGGTGGTGCCCAACCGACCGATTGCCTCTTATTGACACAGGGGTCCCCTGCAATCGATGCAAAGAGCCCTCTGACTGGTATTTGTAAGCCCAGCCAGCAGCGTCAGGCACCTTAATGCGACCCCCAATCAGACCTTTGGGCACTCAAAACGGGCCCTCAATCGTCGATAGCAAGGGGTCTGAACGAGCCCTTGGGGATCCTAAGGGAGGGGAGCGGGCGTGCTATCTGTGCCGTCGCTATCTGTGCCACGCGGGTATCATTGTGTGAGATTATTCAAGTGGTATGCAGGTTTTACAATTGTGATACTAAAAACTGCAGGGCAAGGCAATCCTCGGGCTCGGCCTCTGATGCCGCTGTTCCCCTTTTGTCCAGTTCCCACGCAACCTATGGTAGGTTTCCGTTGCGACGATGATGCGAGACTGTGAAGCATGGGGAAAAAGCGCATTAGTACCTGTCGACGTGCTGCGACACATACCGATGCATGAACTGTAAACGATTTGATGACGTGGTGTTCATCTGTGATTTACGTGACACCGAAAGTACTGCGCCGAATCACGCCTGCTTGCCGCCAGAGATGAAGGAGGACGTAGGCAACATGCCTTCTACGTCGCCACCACAGATTTGGCGATAAGAAACTGCCACTGTTACTTTCACCAACTATGCTTTAGTGCCAGCAACCATTGGCTGAGAAAAGGCGAAATTTGGAAGGTACTAACCTGCGCTTTATGGCACAGACGCGGCTCTTGTACCTTCGGTGCGGAGCTGGCGCGGAGATGCTGCTATGTTGCATAACGGGTGATTGAAATGGGCCATTCTCTACCGATTTCGGGTCCCGAGATGCAACAGCTTGTCAGTTCGCTGAGAGAAACGAAATAGCTCTGCTGTGTTTCGATCGCACTATACCTAAGTAGGGTGATATGAACTCAGCCAAATCAAGAACTTTGAGTTTGCATTTTCTCAACATGCAAGAAATATACACAAAATTGCCCAAGCTGCAAATATATATGCAAACCAAGAATCTGTGGGCACATCTTAAAGAAACAACAATTAGAAATCATGCTGACATGAAAGGTCAAGGTCAGGACAAAGGCCTGCAGACCCCAATTACATGTTTGCAGGGGACTGGGTCAATTGGAGTGTTTCATTTCCTCAAAAAGTACATACTCTGTCTAAATGAGGATGCCATGTCACCAACATGTAGATGCTGCAATGGGGTTAGGTCAAGGCCATTCCATAGGTTACTGTGATAATCTGCTGTTTTCATGCGATCTATGATTCAAAATATTTTCACGTTGATTTTGATCGCCTTATGCAGCTTCAACGTCAGCTACAGTTTTTTTTTCTAGTCATTACATAGTCAAGATGTAGGTAGGATGTCAAGATGAAAGCATACAAGGCCAACATGACATGCAGTATGCTAGTCTTGTCATGCATGTTTCCAGATTGCTTATTCCACAAATCCAATACAATCACTTATAATCTTGCGTCAGGTCATCTTAGCACCTGAAGAGATCAAAACCTGTCATTTGTGACAACTTACTATGACCTTTGAAAGGCATTTGATAGCCATGTGCAGGCAGGGAAATTGTCAGGGAAAATGTCCAATGTCTATTTGCAGCAGCACAGTCTTGTGATAGTTCTTCTCACTGTAGGGACTGCAGACACCCCTCTTTCCATGCCTCCCCCTTGGTTACCTGTCTCTGACAATTCCATTGCAGGTCCCCGGTATATCTAAGCAAAAAAAGTAGAGGGCTATAGTTATCATCAACTTTCAAGGGAAGAGCTAGCCTTTATGATACCTTTGATATAACTGGACTCACACAGCAAGTTATGAAGCCTGGACTCCGAAGCATGCAATGGAACAGCTACAAAGAATGTTACATCTGATCACTTTCATGGAAATTACATATCCATCACATAACATGCTTATGTGCACTCATATACCTAAGGAAGATGACATGATGATGAAAAATTGACATGACATGGGATTCGGTCCCCAAGACAACCATAATATGGAATCAGATGAGATTGCAACCTAATCCTATACATAAATATTCACAGCATTATGTCTGCTAGCTGTCATTTGTACTGCTCATATTTCATGCTTCAAAATGATTTCAAACAAAAATAAAAAAGAGGCTAGTTATCTGAGCAGTGTCTGGATTAATTGAAGAGATGCATCAGCTTTACAACATGTAATAACAATGTGGTACATTTTGTACCACCAGGTTCATAAATGTCTTCAAAAATGCAGCTATAGAAACACAACACACACACAATCCAACATAGTGCAAGACAGCAGGCAAAGCACTCAACTCCCTGCAACTAGCGGGCCAATGCCGCCTTACACTAAAATCATGGAGAAAAACCTGTGCCTTTAACATTACCAACAGGTTAACAAATGGCTACCGCACACACAAACAGCATCGTGTACAATACACTTCTTTAGATTTCGTGCATACCACACAAAAGCTTCAAACACATCATAATTAAATCCAACATGCACCACCCCAAGCCCCCGCAAAACACCAGTAACACGAACTGAGAAACAGCAAGCGACACGCAGCGACGTGAGTCAAGGTTGGTGAACTCATTTTGTCATTTTCGCGCCACGCATTTGGCACTTAGCAAAAATGAACAAAAGTGAGCGCAAAAATGAAATGGCGATACACAGGGGTGCCAGGGGACTGGCTGTCTTCTAGGATTTGCAGCGTACGTAGGGGCAGTGCGCATATCCTTTCCGAGGTTTTTGGGGGGTGCATAAGCCCGGTACGCAGCCACCTTCTACTTTGGAGGGTGTGTAAGCCCGGTGCGTAACCACCCTCCGTGTTTGAGGGTGTACAAGCCCAGTGCGTAACCGCCCTCCGTTTTGGAGGATGTATAAGCCCGGTGCGTAACCGCCCTACGTTTTGGAGGGTGTATACGAACAGCCAATCTGAAGATGGCTTCGTGCTCGCCACGATGCCAGGTATGTGTACCTGTGGTGGCCTGACTTCCCTTCTTCATATTCAGATCTGTTGTATTTCTGAAAGAAAAGTGCTTGAACGCATTTTTGACATGCTGCCTGGGGGTGAATGGTGACCTTTAGACGTCCGCTCGTTGAAAGGCGCACGTTCTGGTATGTCGAGCACGCCGCTCTCTTCAGCTTTGTATTCCATGCACAATGGCTGAATTACTCATGACAGCGCTTTTCGGCGTTTCCAAGTACTAATCGGAACAGGCATACTTCCCAACTGGGCGTTTCCGCGTTTTCGATTCGATTAGCTCTGTTGAATTACTGATGGATTAATGTTTGGACGCGTTTTGACATTTAACCGCCTAAAACCTACATGATAACCTTAAGAGTTCAGGCTATCAAAAGTGCATATACCTTACGGCATGGCGAACACTAAGCCGTCTACATATTTGTATGCGAGGTACTGCTGACGGAGTAATGCTCAGCCGCATGTCTTTCCCTAATTGCCCACCGCCTTCACGACGCCCATTAGAGTTGTTGCTGGCATGCTGCTCTGACGGTGGCAGTTGGTGTAATGTCATATTCGACAGCGAAGGGCGACAAGATCCGCTTGAAAGAGGATGCATCATCGGTATTGCTACCTGGGGATCAACCGATGATTTGCGGCAACAAACTGGTGTTCGAGACCAAACTGCTGACATGTGCGAGGGCAGAGGACAAACCGTAGTACAACAGAATAGTCTCCGGTGCAGTGTTAATCAACACTACTGGTGACCAGACTGTAATTGTGCAGTTTTCGGTCGCGTTGGGGTGACGTGCGTGCAAATATGTGTAACGTGCGGGAGGAAAAACATGCCGGATGATCTCTCTCCTTCTTTCCATGGAAGTGTGTCATCAACTCGTCACAACACGTGACAAATATTGAGTTTGAAGTAATTCCACTAAGCAACTTTTTGTTTGAGGTACTCTTACGTTTCTGGCGCAAGGTGTCATGTAGAGGAAGTGGTCAACAAGCACAACACTCCTTTCACATTTATGACCCACGTGATTCGCTGCATCCTCGCCTCACACAGAACAGCGCCTATTGCCAGACAAACCCTCTGATGAATGCGTGATTCACACCGTCAACATCCCACTCGGCCCGCGGCCGTCCTCAGGTCGTCGAGTTGAACAGCAGCCCTTGCCCCTGCGCCATGCGCAGCTGCCGCTTGCGCAGCAGGTCGACGAACTGCAGCTCTGGCCTCGCCAGACTGTCGCACCACTCGCTGTGCGTCCGCGGCTGGAAGCCGTACACGCGCTCGCTGAACGTGGCGAAGTCAGGCTGCATGGTGGCGCGCTCGCTGCTCTCCATGTCGCAGCGCTCGAGCGCGCGTTCGTTGACGGCGCGCAGTTCGGCCACCTCGCGGCGCATGCGCGCGGCGCCGAACTCAGCCACGCGCCGCTCGAACAGCGCCAGGAAGTGCGAGTACAGGAGGTAGTCAGCGGCCAGCCAGCGTTTGAGGCGAACGCGCGCGCGGCGCGGCAGGGCGCTGTGCGCCGCCGCCGTGCGCGAGTTGAGCCGCAGGCCGACCACGTCCTCGATGCGCCAGCACAGCGCGTGCTTGAGCAGCACCAGCGACTCGTCGAGCCGCTCGGCGATCATGACCAGCCGGAAGCGTCGCTCCGTGTCGGCCACCAGCCGGCGCACGGCCGCAAAGTCGGTGAGCCGGTCGGCCGGCAGGCCCAGGTCCCAGAGCATCTGGTTGCGGCCAAGCACGCCGAAGAAACGCTCCTCAGGGATCGGCTCGCGCTCGAGGAAGGCCGACAGCGGCTCGACGCGGTCCTGCTCCAAGTACGCGTACATCGACTGGAAGGCGGCGGCCGGGTCGCGCAGCGCCGTCACGTACGTGGTGTTGGCCGGCATGACGCGCGCCACCTGCGCGTGATCCCAGCGGTTGTGCACGGCGAGGATGTTATAGCCGAGCGCGTGCCACGGCAGGTCCCGCACCAGCTCCGCGTTGAACGGCTCGCGCCGACCCAGGTAGTTGCCCGTCAAGGGCAGCACGAACGTCAGGTTGTGCCGCAGCCCGAACCGGAACAGGATGTTCTGGATGGTGGTGGAGGCGCACTTGTGCGTCTTGAGGAAGCCGATGTTGACCTGCGGCCGGCAGGCGGCGGCGGGCTCGCCGGCAGTGGAGTCGGGCCTGCCGAACAATCTGCCGCGGAATATGACCCGATTAGTCGGCGCCGGCGAGCGAGTTATCAGCCTTTGATAACCGCACCGTCTAAGACACCTGATATTCGCGAGTGGCTGTTATGCTGCTGTTCAGCGTGGCTTCGCCATGAAGCTATCTGCCTCACCGTTGTGGGCCACTGAATTCTGCATCAGCGCAAACGCCACAAAATATGCAAGTGATTGCAACGCTTGCTAGCCCAGCTGGGTCGATAGGCACTCAAACTACGCGCTTTGGGACTTCGCAATCATATCGCTCCAGCATAACACCATAATCTTTCGCCAGCACGATTTAAAACGGCCCTTATTCGCAGAACATAGTCATTACTTGAACCGGACCCAGCGCTGCGAACAAAACACGGATCTACGGAAACACGCGGTCCGTGAGGCGAGTCCACATACAGTTTTCAGCGAACAATGGCAAGAGCTGACCGTTTGGGGCCGTCTGACAGGTAGACCAGAAGACTGAGCAGAGTCACGCCCGGCAGCAGCAGCAGCATCTGGCGCTGGAAGTACTTCATGCTTTCGCTTCCACCCGTCCGGGCCTCGTCGTGCGGTCGATCAGTCGTGTCGTCGTCGTATCATCGCTCAGTCGCGTCCAGATCTTCTCCGGATCTGCGGGAGCACACGTGCTCTCCAGCAAACATAACGCGGCCACCTGGCCGCCCGCCGCCCGCCGCCCCGCCGTCCCGACGGGTGCCCCGCGCGGCCGTTGGACTGATTGCTGAGTCGGTCGCCACTCCCCGTGTGGGGTGCGGGGTGACGGTAGTGACCCGTCAGCATGGGCCCGATAGCAGCCGTGGAGCAGCGGCGCACCCAGCGTTATCTTTCGGGGCGCGTGGCCACCCTCAGACCAGCATGACCATCGGCGGCTGAATACTGCAACACATTAGCCGCGCTGCTGAGCTGCCTGTGGTCAGCACGCACCGGGCGGCCGCTCGATACGCCCACCTTCGCGACTTTGGACCTGGGGTTCAAGTCCTCTTACAATGGACGCTTGTTGCAACGAAGGGAAGTACCGCCCGCAACTGTGTGCTTAACAGTCCGACGCCCGCGACGGTCGGCTCTTGGCCCGGTAAACGCACCGCGCCGCCGCCGACCGCGCAATAAAAACGGCGGCGTCGCGGACGGGACGGCGCAGCGCCGACCTGTGCTCATCCGAGCAGCTTTAGGCAACTTAAGCCATTTCAAACGCAGGAAGTAAAAGCCAAAGGACGTCGATCGGCAGACGAGTTGTAAGTGAAGTGACGTCCTACGCTCGGGTTCATCAAATGGCACTTCGCCCGTGTCCAGATGAGTTCGCACGCCCGAGGTGGAAAAACTAGAAGCTGCAAATTCCGCCTCGCAGGAGGTGATGCACGCTGCTCAACGTGTCAGAACAGCACCCTACAGACATCGCGTGCGAGGCCGCTCAAAGGTGCTTACACACAGAGGGGGAGGGGCTTAGACGGAGCGTAGCCAAAGCGTGACAAACGGAGGTTTTTACGACATCGTAACATTACTCTCAGGAGTGTTGCGTATCATGCTGAAATCTTTAAAAATAACTTCTAAGGACGTAACGGGAAAGGGAGCTTCGTCAAGCTTAGCCGATGCGCAACCGCGAGGGTGGAGTGAAAAATGGTCAGAAACGCATAGCTGAATTTAAGGCCGGCCCTGACTGACCTGTTGCTGTCACTGTCTCCTGACTGGAAGGTGGGCCGGCTACCACTGGTCCGCCGCACCCGATGTTGCGGTGACGGGCGCACTGGGCCCCCACCAGACACTCGGCTGCTGGTCCCGCTAGGCGTCGCGTCGGCCTGGCCCGCTGCGCCGGCGGCGGGCCGTAACCTGACGTCCCGCCGCCCCGGTCTCTCCCCGGTCTGGCGGCGGCGCCGGCACGCCAGAGGGTCGTCAGCGGCGTCGGAGGCCGTGCCAGGCGGGCCGCAGCGCCACCAGTCTGTGACGTCACCAGCGCACGGTCAATGACGGCGCCAGATAGGCCCGGCTGGTCGATACCGGCCCGGCCGACTCTTCCGCCGGCTCTCCGAACCGACTTCCCCCCCCCCCCCCCCCTCTCCAGCAGGAGTTCGGGCCGGCAGACACGGCCAGCCGTCGTCGGCGGCGGCGCTGTCCGCCCGGGAGCCGACGGGGGGTCGGAACAGAAACGACGGCACAGCCAGCAAGTCAGGCATTACCTGAACCGTCAGAGAGCGCCCCGAATAATAACACCACCCCGCGAAGAGACCCCGATCGACAGAGCCGGAACACCAAGAGAACCCCCGAGCAGGCGAGGCGACCTCGACAGCGCCGTTGCAGACTACATAGACCCCCCCCCCCCCATCCCCAGCAGTGTTCCGTGACGTCCGAGTATGTCCCTTGCCGAACGACTCGTCCAACCGCACCCGAGTCGGTGAGGACGTCTCCCGCTGACGGACCCCAGTGGCACGCTGTCGGGATGCCGCGGCCGTCGCAGAGTATACCGTTAGGTCAGGTCAGGCGCGCAGCTAGAATCCTGGGGGGGGGGGGGGCTGGCTGTCCTAGGCCCCTTTCCTGGGTACCCCTCGCCAAGTGGGCGAGGGGGTACCCATACCCATAAGCCTGTAAGCATACCCATAAGCCTGTTGAAAACGGCATTTTCTGTAGTTTTTGTGCTTTCTTGCGGACAGGAAGTCGTAGTTTAGAGCCCCAACGCGTAGCGTAACATTTCGATTTCTTATGGCACAAAAAACTCAGTCCTATCTAAGGCTCCAGAGTTTGAATAGTTATTTTGTCAACAGGGCCTACTTCAAGAGTAAATCACTGGGGTTATCTGTCACAACGCTCGGCCTCCGTTGGCCGTTATTCGTTCACCTAATATAGCACACGTGTACATTATACTCCTGGGAGCACGATCTTCTAAATTTACTTTGGGACGGTCTTGGGCATGCTCACCGACGCCCCGCACCCTCGAGTTCAAGCTACGTCTAACAGGCTCAAGACTGCTGTCAGGACCTCTACGGCACCTGGGTGCTCACAACCGTAATTTAGCTAGGGAGAGGATTACCTGGAGTGTCGTTTCGACAAGGCTGTGGCAAAGAGTACCCCACCACCCCAATCTACAAACCTGAGGCCAGCTCGCAGGTGTAGGCGCGCTTACCCCTACCGGCCGGCACGCACTATCTATTCGTGTCAGCCGCTGGTAGGAGGCTTCGGCCGAAGTGAGATCGGAGAGCGAGGGCGGGTCAGTCTTCAGAACCGGCTATGTGTGAACGCACATCCGCATTCTAGAGCCCACCCCACCGCAGCATCGCTTTACCATGGCCGGCGCTTTGCGCCCCAGGGCTGGCATTAACGATTTCTAGAGCAATTTCGAACGCTACATATCGACCGAGTACTTCGCTTTTAGGAAGGTGCGAGCACGAAACATGTGGCTCATGAGCGTCGTGACCAATGGATGAACAAAGTTTAGCTTTTTTGGCCGCTTATCCCGAAGCAAATTTACTTGCCGGGTCCACGCTACATTTACCAGTCAACACACTTTAGTGTCCCTTGAAGTGGCCCCATCAGGGGTTTTGCCTTAGGGGTCTGTTTCAGTTGAATAGCCCTCGTAATTGGGATCCGCCCCGAGCCGAGATTCCGCCACCGAGACCCTCCGGTTCCTTATGTAGGGCTCTAGCGGGCTTTAGCTTAAGGAATCCTTTTATGCTAATGGATTAGGCATGGGAGGTCACTCAAGGTTTCTCAACGACAGCCCCTTGTGATGATCACCTTGGAGCGCTAGAAGGGCCCCCTTAATGTCGCTCCCCCCACTGAAAATCCGTAGTGCCCGACGTTTTTAATTGGGGCCCTTGATTGCTTGCGTTTTGTGATAATACAACAGCATAGTACCATCTTCTACATGTCAGCATCAGGTTTCCCTTCTCAGCACAACCTGAGCATGGAGCCGTTCTCCCTCCCTCCCTGAGCGCTCCAGAGTCCCTCTGAAGCAAAGCCTTCTGTCAGAATCCTGGCCCTCCAGGCCCTTATCACACAGTATCATTCCCTCGCAGTCGATACGCCGTGATAGCCTCCCTTGGACCTGACAGGGTACTTTATGCACCCCCTGGCTGGGTGGGGCCTTTCCCATTGCCTATGACGGCTCTTTTCGGTACACATATTGTACAAGCCCATCACATCGCCGTCAGTTCTGATTCGTCGTGCAGCCAGGCTGGAGAAGGTTCGAATGTACTTTATTCAAAAAGGCCTACATCTACCAGATGCACTCGAAGCTGCCAGTGACACGCGGCAGGTGTACGGTAGTTACTCCCGCGTCCGCGGACGGGGCCGTGTTTATCATCAGCGAAGCACAGCACAAGACAAATCAAACAGACGCTCGTCGATGGATGGAGAGCAAACGATTACAGTCCTTCGCAATTAAACGGCGTGGCGTGTGAAACATGTCATAAGGCAGGATTTGGGCACACGGCCCTCTTCAGCCGATAGTCAAAGGAAACGACCCCGGTCACAGGAAACCTCATCGATACAAAAATACGTCGGAATGCTTCGAGAGCTTTGGCTACTACAAAAGACTGGCATGCGAAACGACGCTCTTCCCACGGGTACCAGTGATCAGCTGTTGGTGATGATGACGGCCTTCTAAAGCGAAAGAAGCTGAAGACGGTTTCGTGAGTCGCACGTAAACCTCGCGAACAAATGTGCGTCGAAAGAAAACGGTACAACACACCACGTGCAAGTCACTACGACTAAAATCGTGCGCATTCCAACTACGAATACAATAGATACTCCTACCGATAATAAAATAGTAAAATCTCC
The DNA here is from genome assembly GCF_011947565.3 of Pollicipes pollicipes. Taxonomy (NCBI): domain Eukaryota; kingdom Metazoa; phylum Arthropoda; class Thecostraca; order Pollicipedomorpha; family Pollicipedidae; genus Pollicipes; species Pollicipes pollicipes. The sequence goes on along the minus strand of NW_023597054.1, from coordinate 62,864,014 downwards.
CAGATTGGCGTGATCATCGCCGGTAATATGATTATCAAAATAACGGCTTCTCAAACGATTCTGCTAGCTGCACAGATCCCCGGATCATCTTCAACCACCCACTATCTTTATATGCACAAGTGTCGAAACCGAACGTGTTTCTACCAGCAGCACATAATTCGCGGATCTGGCGGTGTTTAACACGATCGGCTGGGAATCATGGGAAGAACTGTACTTCAACACCAGTGAGGTTGCTTACGCGGGCCGGCCAACAGGCCACCAGCCACTGCTGCCGGAGCGTCACGGGGCGGTGCCGACCAACTCAAACCCCGCCGCCACCGGGGAGTGCAGTAAGGCGACGACTGCGGCTGCCAGGCTCCAGCACAGCGCCGTCTCAGCATCGCTCAGACCCTCGGGCCGGTCCGCACCGGCGGCGCGCCGAAGACCGGCCGGTGCCGCCCCTCCGCGCGCGTCTACACGCTGTCGGCCGGACTCTGGAACTCGGCCAGCGCCTTGATCGGCGTCAGGTGCTTCTTCTGCGAGCCCTTGCGCACCTTAGCGCGTACTTCCTCAGGCTTCTCGCGGCGCACCAGCGGCTTCTTCTCGGGTGCCTTCATTTTCCACACCACGATCGGCGACTGTCGGCAGGCGACACGCCAGTCAGAGACGGCCCGGCAGCCGGGCAGGCGGGCGAGTCAGAAGGGAAGGCGGCAGGTGTGCCGGGCAGCTCGGGACGATCACGCCGGTCACGAGGTCACGAGGTCAGGTGAGCGGGCGCGTCAGACGACATCAAGTCGGAAGCACGGTCGGAACGGCAGGCGACGGGCGGCGTGCGCACCAGGCGGCTTGGACGGGACGGTGGACAGGTGCGAGGGTCCGAAATGCCGGTGTGACGGACATCAGGCCGGTTAGAGTGGCAGGCGACGGACGCACCGCACATCTCAGGCCGGGAAGTGCCGTGCTCCCATCACGAGCCAGGCCGGCCGCGCCGGTGCAGTGACGGCCCGAGGCGACGGGCAAGACAGGAGACGGCGGGCGGGACAGGAGGCGGCGGCCGGACAGGAGGTAGCGGGCGGAACAGGAGGAGGCGGCGGACGCGACAGGAGGCGGTGGGAGTGCCCCTATGCGTTCGTGGCGTGCACCACTCAGTGCCCCCTGATCAGTACAGCTCTCGGAGAATGCCGCCGGAAGCGCCCAAGGCTGGTCTGCAGCGCACTGAATCAGTGCTGCTGCTCACATCATAAATATTTTCGGAAAAGCAATGTTTCGGATAAACGTTTGTCCACGCATTACGTGAAGAAGTGATCTTTTGCCGCGCGTATATTTAGGCGGCACAACCGTGCAAAAAGGCCGCCATGCGAGAGATGCAGCGCACGCAGCATGTGAATATTACTTTCAATGGGAACTATTGGGGGGCGGGGGGGGGGGGGTGGGTGGGTAACGACGTAAATAGCGCATTATGACGAGTAAGACTAGGCGCCGACTAATGCATCAAGACGACACACCCGTCAAGAAGTCACATTCGTTGGGATCTGACCTGACCTGCGTGGTAAAGCAGCAGGTCTTGACCAAGGCAGGTAGGCGTGGACCAGGACAGACAAACCCTGATCCGACGTCGCCAGACAACCGGCAAGTCCCACTTTCCTTTCCACATCACATTAAGACTAGCCGTGTGCCGTATCGTTGCCGAACACGCCCGGCGCCGGCTGGTGAGGGCTCGTGCATCACTCTGTGCCTGACAAGCCGCCATTAGCGTGTGCACAGGACCATTAGCGCGTCTAGTGTAGACGGGGCGGACCATTGTGAGCCGCAGGCTGGCGGCAGGCCGTCACGTGGAAAGACCAATGGCCGGCGATTTGACACACCTCACCGTCGAGTGAATAACAAGCCTTCACGGGGCACCTGTAGCCATTCGACACACCGGCTAGTTGATAAAAGGCACGCGCGTCGCAGTTTGGCACTCAGCCAACATCAGGCACGAATTATGGAGCACCGCGAAACGGTTGGCATCGTTTGTAAATGAAGCCGGCAGGACTACCGCCGGTAGCACCACCCAATTTAGAATTTAGCGGCAAATATTTGGGTGAAAACATCCACCAGACGTGTAATTACACGCCTTGAGCTGCATCAGCTGCCGCCAGCACCACCATCCGTGACTGGAATGTCGGCTCGCTTCGGACGACCGTTTGACAATGAAATCTTGTGGACGTGAATTCTATCGGTTAAAAAGAGAGCGCGATGCACGTCGTCGCACATTCTTCAATGAAGCACCAGCCACTGCGGGGTCATTATAGCGCTCAAGGGCCATGACGACACTGGGGTTCATATCCGGCCCCCAAGTGAGAGCCGAAGGCGCTAACTCAACCGTTAATATGAAAATGAAATGGCATGAACTGAACATGGCAAGCACAAGGTCGTGTAAAAAACAAACCTTACGCAACCAACCCTCCAACACCACCACTCAAACGAAGGATCGCACCATGACGGCCGACTGGCGCCGTCCGCCCTCCAGCCTCCGCTGCCGACCCCACCCGTGCCAGGCGTCCGCCCTGCGACGGCCGCGGCGGCAGGCCTACTCACGGCGACACGGGTGCTGCGGTACTTGGTGGAGGCCACGTAGGAGGCCTTGACGGTGACCACCACCGTGTTCATCAGATTCTTGGCCGCCTGGATCAGCGAGGTGGCGCTGTCCAAGCCGGACACGATCAGCTCGCCGCTGATGTTCTGCACGTCGGCCTTCACCTGCGGCGGCCGGGTGCGGCACGGGGTCAGGCCGGCCGCCGGCGCGCGCACAACACCAGACGCGGAGAGCGGGCCGGACAGCGCCGGCGCCAGCCCCGGAGGGCGGCGCACGGCTCTGCCATGCTCCACCCAGGCATCAACAGCAGTATCAGCATGCACCATAGCCCCGCGGCGTAGACTTGTGCACTTTGTTCACGCTGCACGCGCAAAATGACGGTCGTGCAGATGCGGCTTTCCGCTCACATGAACTCACTGCTGTCATGAAGTTCACAACCTCGAGAACTTAAGATCTTAGAATGCATTCCCCAGCTAAACATCATCGGAGTTTGTGACGTCCTGCAGCTGATCGCGCCTGCCGCAAACTTAGTCACTGCCCTATTTCCAGACAGCCTGTGCCATACGAAAACCTAGATCATTGCTAAAAGGTAAAGCCAACGTATGAGGGAGCCGTCATCGGTTACCAGTTCCAAGACACCAGCAGTCGCCTGGTCAGCGGCTCCATGCTCAGTCCCCACACGCCGACAACAGGGCTGTCCCCTTCCGCTGGGGTTCGGCACCGGTCGCAGAGCGGCCAGGCGGCGCCGACGGTACCTTGGAGGTGATGTTCAGCTGGTGGGTGTACAGAGCGATACGCTGCAGGTAGGCCAGCAGGTCCTTCTTGGTGCTGGACTCGGGGCACTGGTCGGCGATCTGGCGGGTCATCTTGTCCAGGTGGCTGCCAGCCTCCGAGATCTTCTTGGCGGCGTTGATGACGTCCATGGTGGTCTTGAGGGGGCCGCGACCCCTGTAAGGCGCAGGGAACGGCTCACCGGGCTGGCCGGCCTCGCTGACAACAGGGCTGCAGACGATGTACGCTGCAGAAATGATACGCGTACACACATACACACCCACGCCCACCCATCCACCCACCTACGCCCGCATGTACGTATATATATATATATATATATATATATATATATATATATATATATATATATATAGTGTGCCAAACACCGTGTGTGTGGTACATTCCTTGACACATAACGAGAGAGCCAAATGATCAGTTGCGTGTTCCTTAGAGCCGCAGTCCATAAGGTCGCTCAAGTAGCCATTTTTGCCATTGCTCACGGAAGATACACTCGGCGTACGGCCTCGCGAGCGAGCGAGGCGAAGCGAATCTCGGCAGCCTCAGCCGCCCTCATGCCTCACCTGCCGCCATCACCGGCGACGACACTCAGTTCGGCCATACCAGAAGAGCCACCCACCTGGTGAAGTCCGTCATCTCCATCATGATCATGCACATGTGCTTGGCGATGACGATGATGTCGTTGCCTGTGTCGTCCCACTTGGCCACTTCGGCGTCGAACTTGAGCTTCTCGGTGCGGAAGTACTCCACCTGCTCGGCGATCTTCTCCTTATCCTCTTCGTTCAGCTTTCTCATCGCTTCCTGTGAGCCAATTCAGAGATGTGATCAAATCACGAAACCTCGCAGACGGCCAGACGTCCCGTAACGGAACCACAAACACCCGATATTGCGCTTTAATTCGATCGATTTGGGTCGGCTTATCTCACCTGAAACGCAACGACCGAAATACACCACAGATCGTAGCTGAAATTCAGCGTCACAACCGTTCTCTCCAGCGAAAAAATGTCTCCGTTTACGACCCGAGAAGGCCATCGGTCGGCCGACACAGCGGCGCCGTGTCAGCTGCAGTCTCGGCCCGGGCGCTCCACTGACCCGAGCCGTGCAGATACCGCTGATGTCCGGGTACTCGTCCTCCACCAGGTGGTCAGTGGTGTGGGCGCTCGCTGTCGGCAGGGCGTCAGGGGAACCGCATCAGGACAGCCGACCGGCGCCGCGCTCACCACCGCAACCGGGCGATGTCGATACGTGACACACCCCGGCCGGCCAACACCCACGTGATGTCGACACGTGACACACCCCGGCCGGACAACACCCACGTGATGTCGACACGTGACACCCCGGCCGGCCAACACCCACGTGATGTGGACACGTTACACACCCTGGCCAGACAATACCCGCGTGATGACGCATGGCAAACCCGGCCGGACAGCACCCACGTGATATCGACATGTGACACACCCCGGCCAGACAATACCCGCGTCATGACACATGGCACACCCCGGCCGAACAACACCCACGTGATATCGACACGTGACACACCCCGGCCAGACAATACCCGCGTAATGACACATGGAACACCCGGCCCGACAACACCCATGTGATGTCCACACGTGGCACACCCCGATCGGACAACACCCACGTGATGTAGACACGTGGCACACCCTGGCTGGGACCACTGACGTGATATCGACACGTGACACACCCTGGCTGGGACCACTGACGTGATATCGACACGTGACACACCCTGGCTGGGACCACTGACGTGATATCGACACGTGGCACACCTGGAGCAGGCACTGCCGAGGCACTGATTGGCACCACTGACGTGCACTTGTCACATGACAAACAAGGATAGGATGTAACTGGCGGTCCGACCGCTCCGTAAATAGTGAGGACAGCCTTGCTGCGGTTGTCGCCGTCATTGGGGAGTTACGACGCACTCAGCTGCTGAGGCTATGTGGTGAGGGAATCGAGTCCAGTACCTCTGGTTTCCCCCAGACGCCTTATCACGCCCATGCTTCGCTGCGATCACAATAGCAGTACTGCCGTGGCATAGCATAGTATTGCAAATGCTGTTTTGTTCAAGACTGAGACCAGCCATAAATGGCTTTTTTATTAGACACTGACAAAAGTCAACTGGGAGATCTTTCTTTTGGCCTACGTCATTACAAGAGCGATATCAATGACTGGATTCGCACAGTAACGAGGGACTTGGGACGGGAAGGTGAGCTAGTGAACGGTTAATTTCCTGCAACGGCACAGTTAGGTGACGATGGAATATACTGCACTTCTTATGCTACTAATGCGCCGCATTAAGCGAACCAGCAACGTTCATAACCAGCAAAGTTGCCTGGAGGCCTTTGCACAGCCATTGTGCCATGTCCCGGCTGCACGAGCCGTACGCAGTACGGCACCAGCGCCGCCGCTGTGTGGTGCCACAGACTAATTAAGTGAATACTGGACGTGCTACAGTACCAGTTCTGTAATGCATAGAAGCCGAGCACTGGAGTACGTTACAGGTAGCTAGCTACCCCCGCCCCCCCCCCCCCTTTCCCCGGTCTGTGAGACCAGGGAGGAGAGGGGAGGAAAGGGGGGGGGGGGAAGACTCACACTTGCTGCGGGTCTCCAGCGTGTAGTACTCGTCCAGCTCCACCTCTTCCGGATCCAGCTCGTCATCCGTCTATGGGGCGAGCCACCACAGGTCAGCGTAAGTCAGCACAGAGGGGGCGCCACAGGTCAGAACGGAGCAGCGGCCACAGGTCAGCATGGAGGGGCGTCACAGGTCAGCACGGAGAGGCGCCACAAGTCAGAATGGAGCGGGGGCCACAGGTCAGCATGGAGGGGGCGCCACAGATCAGCACGGAGGGGGCGCCACAGACCAGTACAGAGGGGCACCACAAATCAGCTCAGGTCCGCAGGGACCAGGTCAAGCAGGGGGTGGAGCTCCACACATCGCCGGCCGCCGGAGACAGCGGGCCAGAACAGGTCGCAGATCAGCAGCTCAATGGGGGATCACAGAGACCTGGCTGACCACGGAACATCCAATAACACAGATCAGGGATACACAGGAAACACACATTAAGACCATGGAAGTCCATGCCAGACAGATGGCCAGCAGGCCCTGGCCACAAAATGCGATAGGCGTGGGAAACACGACCACTGCGAGCTCATCAGTGTGGCAACAGACACCAAACGGCGCACCTCCCGCGCTCGTCGACTCCCGCTGACGGACACGCCCTCCCCTGCACGCCCCGCTCGGGTGGGACAGCACCCCTCGCCTCTCCCCCCGCCGCAGCGGCGCCGTACCCGATTCATGAGCACGGCGCGCCGTATCTCGCGCACGCCGTCGTACACCAGCCGGGAGCCGTCGATGAACTCGTTCTCGTCCACCTCCTTCTGCGGGCTGGAGCCAAGCGCGTCCACGGCCACCTCCACACGCTGCGCGAAGTTGGGCATCACTGCCGGAGGGAGGCGCGGGGCCGTCACAGATAGACGGGGCACAAGCTGGATGCTGGGCGCCCGTTACTGACGTGTGTGACACGCGCACAGCGACAGTGACTGACGCGGAAAACCGAACAGCAAGCTCGCGTTAACGCACCGGTGCCGTGCTAAATGAAAGGCCTCTGCGTGACGTGGCAGGCTTGTAGGTATCGATTATGGCCAGAACCGGCCTTCAACCAACGCAAAATAACGGCGGAGACTGCACCTATGCAGCACCCGTGGTTAGCGCATCGACGCCCACACCAGCAAACGGCCTTACACAGACGCCACCACGCCCATGGCTGAGGATACCCACACACAACCCGACAGTCCAGTGTCAACAGCGCAGCATGACGTCACGCTGCCGTCACGTCACGCCTCCAGTGTAATCCCCTCTCCCCAAGGCGCACCTTGCTCTCGGAGCACCTTGACGGCCTCGAGCACGCGCTCGGTGTACATGCAGGGCTCGTAGTTGTCCATCTCGGCGCCGACCACGTTGCAGACGCGCGCGGCGCGACCGCGAATGGCGCCGGCCGTGCGGTCCAGCGTGTCGGCGTCGCTCTCCTGCAGCGCCAGCACGCACTTGTTGACGTCCTCCAGGATGTGGCCCTCCGACACGGCCAGGAAGTCGTCGATGGTGGTGATGTCGTCGACGGCGTCCGTCAGCAGGCGAACCTGGCGGCGCGGACGGGAGGTCAGCGGGGGGGGGGGGGGGGGGGGGGGGTCGGACGGCGCGTCCGGGGTCAAGCGATGACAGGAGGCTGGGACCAGAAGGCCAGGATCAGGAGGCTGGGGTTGTGAGCGGCAGGTCGGATGGCACGTCCGGGATCAGGGCCGATGTCAGGAGACGACAGGAGTTAAGGACCGAGGTTGGGATGGGTCGGTAAGCTCGCCACATTTGCAGTCACCCATCGCACGCCATACCACGGACCCGACGAGTCTCACGGGACCGAGTCCATCGCCGATCAGTGGAGCGCCTCTCGGACCCGGTGCCTGACGTCAGCGGCGGTAACCCTCGGCGGTGGCGGTGCATCTGCCTCCAGCGGGGCCCCAGTCCCCTCTACAACCAGGACTAGTCTCAGTCTCAAGCAAGCCATCAACCAATCAGGACTCCAGACCGTCGCCAGACCGGCACGAACGGGATGACCCTGCAGCCGCCTCGCACCTGGTTCTCCCAGGCCGCCCGGAACACCTCCATGTTGTCCTGGGCCACCTTGGACTTGGGCCGGCTGGCCAGCACGCGGGCCGCGTTGATCACCTGCCGGTCAGTACCCACACGCACGGTCACGCGTTAGTCGCATCGTCCTGCAAAGAACCAGCTCCCAGCCAGCTTCCAGCAGGATTCCAGCTAGCTACGACGGGAAACATATCGCAGTGAAGAAACACGCTAACATCGATTGATGAGCAGCTAAAACGCAACACCGCGAGACGCAACAGTGACCACCATATCGGACGGAGCATGCCCCCCAGGAGCTGACGATCACGCAGGGGCTGACCTGCGGGCAGAGGTTCTCGATCTGCGAAGTGGCGTACAGCACCATCTTGACGCCGTCGCCGTTGTTGGACATGTTGCAGGCCAGCTTGGCTACCTCCGTCAGCTTGGTGGCGTGCTCTTGAAACACCTGGACAGGTGGATACGTTTTGCGTGAAAGCAACACTTCCAGTGCTGCTAAAGTGCCTACAACACGCATCAAGACTTGCGGCCGTCAGTGCAGAAGGCGGCAACTAAATTCCCCGGCACCAAAATGCTGCCAGCCTCGTCCTGCTCTGACCCGGCCAGCCTGACATCGCCATTTTCTGCGAGCGAATTTGGTCCGGTGTGCCAATGCACTGGCAGGACAGGTATAAATGACAGGATACAATGACAGGTAGAAATGACAGGATACAATTTCAGTGCTTGGGTTGACCTTTTAGGCAGCTCCAACTATTCTCTGTCTATGTCACTATTCTGTGCTGGTTAAAACAGCGTTAACTGACAGAAAATGCAAAGCCGCAACTTCGATAATTTCGTGATGATCCTGTGGTTATGGTCACTGACATTACATTCACTACCCAGCACCCTCATTGTGCCCTTCCAATGCATGTCAAATAAAGCAAAATATTTGCCTTTGGGATACGCAAATGCTGATCGAAGCTGAACTGCGAAGTCTATAAACATTATGTGACACCGTAGCCACAATGAAAGCGCTATTTCCATCTTTTAGTAGCTGCTGTGAGCATCATGCCCTCCATACACCTCCGGCCGGAAGCCGTCTGGCGGCTGGGGTCGGTCCAGTTACCTCCCCCCCCCCCCCCTCCCTGCGCAACATTGGCGCACGCCTCCGACCGGCGCGCGAGTACCCTGTGCCCCGCAGTGTGCTACCTTGGCGTACTCCTCCACCTCGCGCTCGTTGCCGGCGCGCGCCGCCTCCATGAGCACCAGCAGCGGCACGTTGGTCTCCAGGAAGCTGTCGGACACGTGGTCGACGACGGCCTTGCGCAGATGGCGGCGCAGGTCGCGCGTCTTGCGGCTGATGTGGTCCAGCGCGCGGTCCAGCTCCTCGCTCGGCTCCTTGCGGCCCATCTGCCGGCGGGGGCGGCGTCAGGCGCGGCCCGACAGCTGCCGCGGGCGGCGAACAGAAGCCTACAGCTGGCGGGGAGGGTTCGGGGACATTCACGTCAAACGGGAGCCCAGAACTGCACTTTGCTAGAACGGCACTCACGCTGGACATGTACTCGGCCCACACCCACATTGCACATGCATCAGGAGCAGACCATACTTGCGTTGGACATGTATTCGAGCAGCCCTTCCTCACGTTAGAAATGTACTCGGAGCGGACCGTACTCACATCGGATCTGTGCTAGGAGCGGCCCACACTCGCACTGGACCTATACTCGGGCAGTTCACACTCACGTTGTACATGTACTCGGAGTGACCCACACTCACATTGGACATGTACTCGGAGAGCAGGTCCTGCAGCGCCTGGCGGACGGCGTTACACTCCGACACGATCTTCTCGCGCCGGTCGTCGCGCGTGCAGAACGAGTCGGCCACCAGCGCCGTGGCCGAGATGATCAGCTCCAGCTTCTCCTCCAGCGCCGGCCGCGTGTGCACCTCATTGTAGGTGAGCGGGTCCATGACAATCCGTTCCTGTGGCGAGGCGGACGTGGACGAGCGGTCAGCGGCGCGAGCCAACCGCTCCGGACCGGCTCGACTAACCCAGCTCACCGATGTGAACGATCGCCACAAGAGCACAACGTTGCCCTACGATGCTTCAATATATGATACGATATGATACGATACGGTAAGATACACGATACGATGCGATACGATATGATGCGATACGATATGATACGATATGATAGGATACAATGCAATACGATATGATGTGATGACATGACATGGTACGAAACGATACTATACACCACAATGCGGTGCAAGACTACGATACTTACGATACGATACTAAGTTCGAATCATAACTCACTGCTCGGTTCTCTCTGTCCCTCCCCCGCTATTAGAGTTCCGGTCGAGCACCGGTCGCTCCATGCACTACAAAGCGCGCAAGAGGCCCAGCGCCGCCTGCCCCGGTCCCATCGCGCCGGACATATGACTAACGGGCAGCTGCAGGGCACGTGGTCAGAGACACGTCCGGCCGGGCACGCGCTCGCAGCGCCGTCCGGTCCCTGGTCAGCGTCCGGCCACGTCACGGTCGGCCGGACAGACGGTGACACGGCAGCCACGGCTGACGGCCACACCGCACACCGCAGACGTGGGACCATACCATGGCACGCCGCAGACGTGGATCCACACCACGTCAGACCGCGGACGTGGGCCCATACACATCGATGGCGACGTCTGGCATGTTTTGAATTTGGCTGGACTCGAGTCTTTCCGCTGTATGACTTTCGAGCCGCGTGAAAACGCAATCGTACCTGTGCCCCGAATTCGATGTCGGTCAGGGCGTTGCGGTGGGAGCTCTCCGAAGTCGACAGAAAGATAATATCAACTAAGCACTTTCATAACCGATAACTTCTGTGTCTGTGTTTGTGTCTGACATGAGCCCATGACCAACAATGGAGATAATCCGCCCATATGTAAACACTACCAGCTACATCGTTCAGGTGGGTGTGCAGGACCCTTCCATCTGCTACTCATTTACTGATCCATGCTGGCAACTACGGGACACCTTTCAAAGTCGAATGGTGCCATAACCTAAGTAACTGCATTGTCTCTCGACTATGCTAGATGAACGGCGACTTAACCGTTATGTAGAAGACAGGCACACACCAAGCAGCAACGGTTGTTCAAACGCGTTCCGTTTAGGGTTATCTCCCACAGTGATATTCCCTTCAGCGAAGTCTTCAGTGTTCTGCTCTGCGGTGATATAATTTGCTAACTCATGTCACCAATGGTTCTTTCCAACATTGCACAAATGTTTTGTGGTTTATGTCCAGCGTCTGCTGTTTTTTTATCTTTCTTCCCTTTGTTTTCCCCAATAATTTGTTGCAGTGTTCCGAGTCCTGCCCGGCGGTCTACATCCCTCACGTACGTCGAACTCGTCGAGCGCGGCAGCCAGCACGCCGGGGGCCTCGGCCGGGTCGGTGTCGGCGGCGCGCGGCGCGCGGCCGTTGGCGATGTCGCCGATGGTGTCCACCGCCTGGCACACCTGGCGGTACACGAAGTCACGGTTCGCCTTGGCCGCCGCCAGCTCCGGGTGCCGCACGTACGCCTGCGGGTGGCGCAGAGGGATGGAGTCAGCACGGGCGGGGTAGCCGCAGCCGCAGACGCAGACGCAGACGCAGACGCAGACGCAGATGCAGCCGCAGCCGTAGCCGCACCCGCAGCCGCAGCCGCAGCCGCAGTCGCAGCCGAAGCCGAAGCCAGCACAGGCCGCGAAGACCTGCACTCGGACACGCCAGAGGTAAGCCACGCGGATCGATACCCAGTCCGACGATACAAACGGCATGACCTGAGCCGAGCTGACTTTGGATTGAGCCCAGGCACCGGTCATCCCATTTCTTCTATCTTGCATGCGGACGAATTTCAAAAGCAAACCAGCTCATCACAAGCAATGCAAGCGAATCGCACAAACCGCATGACACGCTCGCCACCGCGCCACGAGCGACCGAAACCACCCGACTCGCGTTCACCCGCCTTTGACGCGGTGAGCAGCATCATGCTGTTCTTCTTGAGCACGGCACGCGCTGCGGCCAGATTGTCGCGCAGCTGCGGGTCCTTGAGCTCCATCTGGCGGCGCGCCGCTTGGTTCACCAGCTCGTCAGTGTTGCGGCCGAACGCGCGGAAGTTCTCCAGCAGCTCCGACTGGCTCGAGGCGTTCTTCAGGCGCTCCAGGTCGTCCTCCACCTGCGCACGGGCGGCGGTAGCGGCAGTGTTGGAGCGGTCGGTTCAGCAGTAACGGCAGGCGCCAAATCCTACGCACACTGACAGTGGTGCATCAAAGTTAAATAGGAAACGCCGGGTATCGTACTGTTACACGCGGCCCGCGTCGAAAGGCGGGCTGCACGTGTAGCCAGGGCAAACAATCACGTGCGCCAAACGTCTGAGCATCAACTAGTGAGCAGCAGGACATGTGTGATATGCCGCCACTGCCGCGTTACCACACAACAACGTCCGACAGCTGGTCGTCGAGTCTCAGCCGGCAAGCCGAGCTCAGCAGCTGACGACGCCGTCGCGTGCGACTGTGGCGGGCGGGCAGGCGGGCGGCGATTACTCACCAGCCGGAGGGACTTGAGCAGACGGTGCACGTCCACCATGTCGGCCAGGATCAGCAGGCGTGTGACGGCCGACAGCAGGCTGCGCGCGGCGCGCACCATGCTGCCGCGCTTGGCCGAGCTGCACGGCTCCTCAGCGAACGCCCGGGACGCGGCGCTCATCGCCTCGCCTACCGGTGAGCGCCGGCGGCGTCACGGGACGTCACGGCCGGCCGAAACCTACTGGTCGACTTCCGGGTTGAACTGACCGCGGACACGATAAGGCAGAAATTCGGAGAGAAAAGAGCGCATCCAGACGGGGGCGCACGTGCATTCGCTGTCACGCGAGCCTTGCTTTGAACCCACAATGACGGACATCAGTTGCAATGCTGGGTCACTTCCGACACCAAGGTCAACCCCGACAGCAGGCAGTTACTGATCAACCCTCGGCCAGGTCAGAGTGGGCAGCGTACGCAGCTCCTTCCCCCCCCCCCCCAAATATCACGTCCTTCATGCAGGGCACCATTAACCAACAATGGAAACTGGCTCACTTTTTAAGAAGTCGTGCCTACCAAAAACTGTGTAAATGAGTCTTTCACGGGGGGAATGGCGGGGCGGTGCCGCCGCCTCAGGCGAGTGGTATTCGTAGCGCCACCAGGGGTCCGGACTGCACAGCCTGACTGTGGTGCCGGTCCGCCCGGCTCGGGGACTCCCGGGTCTGGGTCACGCCGTCCGACTGTGTTGGGGGGGGGGGGGGGGGGGGGAGGGCGCCGCGGCTCGCCGTCACGGATCATCCCAGTCCAGCTCGCGGAGGCTCTGGCGTGACGCTGCGTCACTGCGCTTTGCAGCGGATCAGCGACGCTCTCTTTCACAAAGTCCAGCTCATATACAGTGGGGGACCCAAACATGGAGATGAGAGAGGTAATGGGGAAAATGGGGTGGATGGATATGGAATGGGCTTTGTCGTGAGTTGACTGAACTTGGTGATGCTGTAAGCACAAGTGTTGAAGTGCTTGCCAGCAATAACGAGCCAAATCTGCATGGTTGTATCTAATAACAAAATCTGCATGATTGTGTTTATGGGGATTGATTGTGTTACAATCAAGATAGCATACATGCGATGACAGATTTGCACCTTATAAGCAGTGTCTCCCATAATTGTATGTCCTACCTCAATAGAGAAGCGTGGTAACATTAACCACGTCAGCTTCAAGTTTCCAGCTCAGTAAAATGTCGACAGAAGAAGTTTCTATTTAACTACTTACAACAATGCTTAGCACCTTGGGGCCAAAGTGCCAAAGTGACTATCCCTCCAGTTCCCTGCTGTTTATCCATACATCTTCTGAGGAGCCACCACAGACCAGGGTAGCCTGCGGGCGGGGCCCGTGACCAGCCCACAGCAAGCTTCCTGGGCCATCACTGACCTGTCTTCTTGACCTCGTCCACCGCCGCCAGCATCTCCTGTCGGATGTCCGGGTTCTCCAGCGCGATCTGTTCGCCCCGCTCCAGGAAGTTGGCCGTGGCCTTCTCCACAGCTGCCACCAGCACATGTGCCCGCTTACTGCGACCCTTCTTCTTGTTGGACGGGCCCTTGGTGTTGACCAGTGTTGTCACCTGCATCACAGGTGGTGGCGCTGGATGGTAGCAGCAGGTACAGCTGCCCAGTGATCTCGGCATGCTACAGCTCAGCATCAATCTGGCATTGCAGAACTGCAACTTATATATGGCATAACATGCTTACTTTCTGAACAAAATGTTATCATTTTTATGACACTAAAATGGGTGAGAGTCACACACATCCCACAGCATGCAGCATATTTGCAGGAGCAGCACATGCAATGTCTCTGAAATCTAGCAGCACACAGCTAGCATGCACACAGCACTGACATGCTAAAATGATAAGAACACAATCAAGAAGAAACATCATAAAGTGATAGAGGAAACCAATTACCTGGATGACCAAGGGCTCCAATGTCATCTCAACAGAACGTGTTTTGATCTCCAAATTCTTGGGATCCCATCTGAACTCAATATTACTTCCCTCACCCTGGGTCATCTTGGCATGCAAACTGAAATGAGGTCAGTCACTGAGCACGATGCAGAGATTGTAAGACATGAAACCTGCAGGACGAGCGGCTCCAGAGTCCTCTCCACCGACATTGTGCGGATCTCCAGGTTCTTGGGATCCCATTTCATGCCCAGGGTGCCCAGCTGTTCTGACACCATGGTTGATCTGAAACAATGCTTTCAAAATGTACTGTTTGCATAATGGCACATGAATGATGCAAACATTGTCAGGTATTCAGCAGCTGACTGTGCCTAGCAGTGACAAGATGGCCATCACCAGAGTAAACAGTCATTTCTTCACAGGAACGAGAAACCAGAGGCTGGTTATTTACATTGCAAACATCCAGGCATGGCAATTATCATTAAAGGACTTCAAATGTGTGTTAACATTTATATGGGATTAAACACACATGTTTGCAAAGGATAGAGTGATGAAAAACAGTGAAATTGGAGAGGAGCAAGGTATTTGTGGAGGTATCATTCTAGTTTATACTGTTGTCTTATGATGAATATGACATTCACGGCACTTGATGCTTCCCCAACCAACTAAATCAGTTCAACCACTCCTTTTGATTGTGAGAGGAGGCAAGGACCTACTTGGTTCCCTAACCATTGTTGTTTTATTTCCACCACTGAACCAACATTTGATAGATGATTCATGGGTTGATTATGCACATGATGTGACTAATGCCATATCTGCGGACTGCCCCCATCTCTTCAGAATGTCATTGTTTGTTGGTGTGGTGCATAGTTTTACCAAGCATACATAATGCTGGTTGGTTACCAGTGGAACAAATGTGATAACCCAACCCACCCAGTAAGAGCAAATGATGCTTGTAATTGGGATTACTCACCTGCACAGGTCACCTGGTAAACAATTGCAATAGTGGCTTGGCAAGGACCCATGTACTGCCCACTCAGACATGACAGTGAAGCCTGCCAGTAAAATGATAGCAGACAGGCCACATTTAACAAAACATATGGTGTGGAACATTAGTAAATACTGTGAACGCTATTCCCACAGGCACAAGCACTTCAGCCACCACAGACAACATCCACCAGTTTCACCCACATCAACAAAAAAGCTACCATATGGTTAATATCAATAATATATATAATTACATGAATACATTTATCTCCACAAATTTGCCTCAGTTATCTTTCAAGCAGTGATGGCAGGTTCAGCTTCTACAGACTAAGTTATGAACTTGAATGTGAGGCATGATCCATACATATGTATGTGGACATTCAAATACTACTAAAGGCAACCAACTGATACCCCAGAATCACCCCATGTTACTTGATGCAGCAATAATAAACATTAATAAGGGATTGGAATAATGCACTGGTGGGCTTGTCCTATTACTTTGCATATAAATCTGAGGGTATATAATGAATGAAGGTAATAAATTCATCTGTGAGCATACCACCAGGCTAAAACTCAGTGAACGTGAAACAAATAATGCATTGTTTGATGCTGCCCTAAGAAAAGGCAGGTACGTATGCAGTGCACACACCACAACCCATCTCTAAACAATTTAAATGCTGCACAAGATATTATTATGACTTTGATATTCTGAACCTGGAGCTTGCATACACTGAACTCAGGCAGTGCCCAAATGTGCTTACATTTTAAAATAATTTTTGCTTACAAAATATTTGGAGCATCTTTATTTGAAACAACCTGAGGCACATCATGATTCCTTGGAAACATTAGCTTTCATAGCACTGAAACTGGTCACAACCATGCACCAACTCAGAGCTCTCAGACTTACAGTGTGCATACACTAAAATTTCACTATGATGTCACTGATATGCTGGATGTGTACAGTGTGATTTGAATTTTTCCATCTGACACCCACCTGCAACACAATGGTTTGGTTGAGACAGATAGTATATCAACCAGTGGTCATGGTCAGTCATAACAAATGGTTTGTTGGCAGAAATGCAGACATAGTTGCTTTTCCATTCAAATATTTATTCTAGCAACGCTTAATGCTGCCTTTCCTACTTGCCATCAGTTCCCCTCCGATATCCTCTCCCCTTTCCGTCTCTCAACATCCCACTAGTCAACCCCAACCACTTAATCAGCCACGAGCATCAAACTAGCACACAACCTGGTAATGGAAGAACAACTCATACCTGTCACAGTATAGCCGGAGCAACCGCCACCACCGCCGTGCCCGTCACGCCCAGCCACAATCTCGCCACGCAGAACGGCTGCGGCTGCTGGCGTATCACAATGCACACAGCATACGCTGCCTCACAGGTCAGCTGACTGCAGTCTGCGCCGCTTTGTGTCGCTGGTACTGATCGGAACTGGAACGAAATACAAACGGAGCCCGGCTGGGAACGAGTCGCTGCATGCACTGCAAAGCACACCACCGGCCCAGCGCCGCCTGCCCTGGCTCCGTTGCACCAGACATGCGGCTCTTGATATGACTAATGGTTACTAAACGGTTAAATAAATAAAAAACGCGCGAACTGCGCGATGCGTTCCGGTGGCTCAGTTGGTTACAGCGCATGCCTCCCGATTCACCCACCCGTGGCGGGGTGGGTTCGAGTCGTTTTAGGCGCCCGCTATTTGTCATTGACAGGCATGGCCTGCGGCCGGTGGCAGCGGTCGCGCTAAAGGTCAGTTGACGTCAGAGGGCAGGACGGACCGTGCCGAGCATTGCGGCACGTTAAGCTTTCGCCACTAAATTCTGCCGTTGCCTGGAGTTGCGCGATCGGATGGTAGAGGTCGGGGCTCACACAACAAGCACTGCTTAGCGTGAGCGCTGATCCCAGAAATCCATCCATTCAAAGGGTTCGGATCAAATTTCTAAAAAAAAGATGCGCAGTGTGAGACAAGTCCGGCCGACATATCCGGTAGCCGGCCAGCACACGACCATGTCACGGCCGCAGAACGTGCCGTGACGGAGATCGTGCTGTGACGGATACCGTATTTTGACGAAAACCGTGATTTAGCGGAGACCGTGCTGCGACGCCATTGCAGGATGCTTCCGTGGGGTGAAGCATGGATGAGATGCTATGATGTGTTATCCATGGGTAAAGTCGGGTGTATTCTGGGAGGGGTATCATTGGTGGCACGCGCACCGTCATCATTTTGTTTTCAGGCCTTGCTATGCGTGTGATGGTGGTGCAGTTGGTGGTGGTGCACCTTACCTCGATGGTGCAGTTGGGGGGGGGGGGGGGGGCGTCCATAAATTACCTTATGCGTTTTGGGCCAAATTTGCATTGCCCCGCTCCCTCCTTGGTTACGCACGAATTACGCTAGGCGAAAGCACCGCCATTGGCGGATCTTCGAAGGGGGGGGGGGGGGGGTGTCACGCGGCCTTTCTTCCTTGGGCCGAAAGGGTACCAGAACCTAATAACGGTGAAGCGGCACCAAAACCGTTATTTCAGATTTTTCATTTTCGAGAGGCCTCAGACCCCAAGGGCATGACAATGGTCCGAAATGTTATCCTCAAAGGACACAAAATTCATTTGAATCTAAACACCTAAATGTCGTGCCTCCTATTCTAACGAAGTCCTGGATCGGCCCTTGGGGCTAAGGGCACCAACACGGTTATTTCGGGGCACCTAACGTCTATGCCCAAGAGACGTTTAGTCCAAGCGAGTCATTTAAGGGGCCCAATACCTCCATTTTTGAACGGGACGTAATCCACCACAATTTATGTGCCTTTCATCCTAGTGAAATTGTAGAGCGGCCCATTCAGAGGAAGGGTGCCAAAAACCATTCTTTTGAGGCATAATAACATTTATTTTTATAGGCACCAAATTTAGAGAACAGCACCAAGAACACTGGAACTTGTATTTTGAAGACAACTAATTCCAGGGGCGCTGCTATGATCACGCCTGCCACTGACGAACACACTGGACCGCGCACTCGCCTTACTCTGGTGGGCCTCGCGCCGGTGCGCAGTTGGTTTCCGCACCCCACCTGACGTGAAAGAGCCTGTACATTTAATCCTGGACTAGCCAGGATGAAATGCGAGTGCCGTTGAGCAGAACTGACGGGTGGCTAGCAGAGCAGTTCAAATTGGTGTGCGTGTGTGTGGCTGTGTGCGTTTCGGGAGTAATCGTGACTGCCAATGGAGCGTTAATGTTTGCGTATAATTTTGCGCCTTCCTGAACGTCTTGCCGTGTTCGTTGGTAGCACGAATTGTGAATAGGTGGCAGACAATACAAGCGTCTTCTGTGCGTGTTTCTGACCTACCGCTCCTGGTCATAGCACGTTGCTGGGCCATGCTACTCCTCTGGTTCTGTTTTGGACGTCATGATTGCTAGCCAAAACTATGCTGTGCGTAGCGAGATTGGCTCCTGCTCTTTCAGCCCGCATACCGGCGTCATGTTGAAACTACCACGCCCCAGACAGGACGAGCTGCTGTACATGCCATTGGCCGTTCCGCAGATTAGTGGCGATTCATGTATGGAGATGGACGCCAAGTTAGCGCACCATCACCGATCATCGCAAAAATGAGCGCTGCGTTGTTTCGACAAAAACTAGATAAAGTTCAGAATGTGAATACAATTTGTTGGTCGCCGCGCCGGAAGTTTGATTATTGTTGGGGTATTCGGTCACGTCAACTGTTGGGGTCTTTTTGCATCCAGTGCCCGAAGCTCGACTCGACAACTGTAGTGGTCATGTGTACGCTTTCTTCTTCTTCGTCCTTCTACCATTCTACGTTGTGTTTATTTGTACGCATAAATCGCATGTTTTAAACCGCCCGCGCCTTTTTCATCCATCTTGCTCGTGCACCTTACGTTATATTGACAATAGGGTCACGATCGCCGCGCGTGGATCGTAGATCGCTTTAAATATAGTACTACGACCACCACCAGGACCGTAGGACATCCAGTGGTCCCGGGGCGGCACCGGCGATCTCATTTCAATAGTGTGGATTCAGGAATTATTCACAGTCCCTTTCATGGAGGATTACTTGGGCTCATTGCGCGTCACGAAATAAAGGCAACGACTACACGAGACTTATCCACAGCTAGCCGTGGTCCGGTGGTCCACCGCTGTCGGTGGCGCTGTGTTGTCCACCGCTGTCGATGGCACTGCACTGTCCACCGCTGTCAGTTGCACTGTTCTGTACAACGTTGTCGGTGGCGCTGCACAGTCCACCGCTGTCGGTGACACTGTACTGTCCACGTGGTGGGTAACAGGCCTGGGCATCACTTTTCGTGTACCATATTATCGTCATCATTCCAGCCGGGGAACAGGCCATCACTCCAGCCGAGGAAAAATGGTCTGCTCATGTTAACTGAGCCCTGGAAATCATTTGTTGCTCAGCGGCGGATGCAGGATTTCGTCAACGGGGAGGGAGGGGAACAAAACATGGTCAGGCCCCGAGAGTCTGGGCCCCTGCAAAATAACTTGGATTTTGGCCATCGAATTTTAAGATTAAACTGTATATTTTATGAGAGAAACCATCTTCCTTTGCGCGGCCCTAGAGGTTTCTCCCCAACTTTGGCCTACTTTCTCACCAAAATTGGGGGAGGGGGCCGAACATAGGCGGATCCTGGGGGGGCACGGGGCCATGACCCCTCCCAAAAAAACTCTGAGAGTATGTTTTGGCCCCTCCCCAAAAAAAATCCCAGAACTTCATAAAAGTTTCGTCCACTTACCGTCTGTTTTAACTTTAACTGTTTTAGCTGTTTTGTTTTAACTTCTGTTTAAGATTCAAAAGCATTTCGGTGCTTGAATGGTGTCCCTTCTAGGTACTCGCGAGAGGCACCATGCACTGGACCTCGGATCCCACACCAGCCAGCGGGCGACGAACGGTTGCTCCCCCCCCCCCCCAAAAAAAAAACAACTCCAGGCTAGATCCGCCCCTGGGGCCGAAGCCCCCCAACTGACAAGGAAACTACACCCCTGCATATAGCACACATGGGGCGCGTTCATTCCCTCCAGATCATGGTGGATCCCGTCATTTTAAGGCTAAGTACTTCATAGAAGATACGGAAAAATGAGTTAAAGTTGGCTCCTAAATATCATCAACATCAAGCACGACATCTGATTCCAAGAATGGTTACGGCTAGCCGGTTTCCGGTGGCTTGCCGGCTAGGACGTGATCAGCTGATGCCTAGTGACTAATACAGAGTTCTCTTTTCGACTGTTCTGAAGTAGTACACGATATCCTAGCCGTCGAAATGTGTTGAGAACGTGATGCACAAGCATGCGTGTCACAAATTCAATAACTAGCGACAATCACATACATGGTGTAATACGTAACCACAATGGCGCTGGCGGCCCATGCAATGATCTTCGGCAACAGTGTGTAAAATTTCGTCGAAACATGTCCGGCTGCTACTGTCTGCGACTTACGCGCCAAGAAAAATTGTCATCGTGTAGATCCCGGACTTTACGCATGGATCAATTTAGCCCAACCCGTACATACGAACAGGGGAAACGTGACGTGTAACTAGAGTGCTAGCATTCGCCAGGCCTTTGGAAATTGGAGTAAGGTCCTTCTGACTTCATCGGAAGAGCCAACAACCAATGTAGAGACTTCCAGAGCGATCAAGAGTGCCCCGTTCGATTGACATTTAGGTCCACGTGACAGCGCAGACCCACCCACAATGTGGGAAACCCAAGATGAACAGGGACGACACCTGAGCGATCCAGCGATCGCGTGGGCAGAGGCAATTCAACGACGAGGTTCTGTCAATAGTGTAGTATTCTACGGGCAAACGAGAAAAAAAAACAAGACCAATGTGGTGAACCCCTGAACTATTGGAAATGCTCCGCGGGGTAGCACATAGGAGCCCGGCCAGAGCGCAAGGCCCTCGAACAAACGGGAAGAATCGAAGACCCATGTGCATGCATTAATAACCTCGAGCGATCGAGTGCTTGGAAAAATGAACGTACAAGGCCGCCGGCAACAGCGTGTGGCCCTCCGAAAATATAAAGTACCCAATACCAGTGTGAAGGGCATCTGTGCGATCAAAAGTGCCCCGGGCAGGTCAACAGGAAAGGCATCGACGAGAGTGTAGGGTCCTCCGCAAATGGGATCCAATGGAAAGAGCCCTAGATCAATGTAGACGGACCCTGAGCATTAAGCGCCTCAGCCCTTTACTTATACGGGCCCCAGGAACAGCGCAGGGCCCTTTGAGCAAGTGGAAAGACCCCGAGACCAATGTGAAGGGCCATGACTGAGCACGGAGAGTACCCCAGCGGATTCAAATATGGGGTCCCGGGCTGGGCTCGTACGCTCTAGAGTGTACGAGCCTTTTGGGCAAATGGGAAAGCTCTGTGGAGGGCCCCCTAATCATTCAAGGGTGCCCCCGGGAGGTCAGCATCTAGGGCGCCGACAACATCGTAGGGCCTTTCAAGCCAGTGTAAGAAATGGAGCGCAACGTGGGAGGCTCCTTAGCGATCAGATTGACCTGACAGGAAGGCATAAGGGATTATGGCAGCCGCGCAGAGCCTTTGGACAGCATGATAACCGCAACAACCACACGCTCAATCAGCGAATAATCATTTTGTTCTGCTCACGGGCCATTATTTCCGCTTGTGACTATTCTTGGTCGCCTGCAGGCAAAAAGACGTCCAATCTTAATGCGTTTCATGTTTAAAAAACCGCTTGCGTTGGGTCAGTTATGGGCCGCATCGGGGCCCAAAGGGGCGAGACATAACCACGTGCCCCCCCCCCCCCCCTCCGGAACCGCCACTGCAGTGGTCTACGTGTGCGCCCTCAAAAGCCAATGCTTACCACTGGCTACTGGTCTGCGCCCACTATAGCCAATGCTTGCTTGAAAACGTTACCACCTTCCGGCATAATGAAGCCCAGTTGAGATCAGAAAAAGAACTCACAACTCATTATACGGAACACCATGTCCAAAATCAGTCCAACACGTCCATTGTTCCATTATCCCATTTCCGCCGATATTTCATACTTCATTGACGACAGACCCGACATTTATTGCCCAAATAATGTCATTCCGGAGACAATATACTCGCAACCGCACTGACCATTCGATACTACAGTGCGCGGCGATCAGTGACATGACAGTTGTGCCTGAGCGTTGTACCGGCATATGTACGTGGATGTACCACACACGACAGAAAAAAAACAGAACAAGCATAAATGACTAGGAGTTTGTTCAAAGCACACTTAACCCAAGTACTGTTCAGGTATTTTGGAACATTTGTCGATTCGATCTAACACTGCCACGCCATGATTACAAGGTTGCATTTGGCTTGTGACCCTAATTAGTGTTAAAAGTTAGCTAGCGTTTTTATATTGCTTCGCATTATACAACAGGACCACGAGAGCACAGGTAGCGAAAGTGGCTTTGGCGACCTGGAAGAAAAAGCAAACGAATACGTCAATCACGAGCGCACACAGATGCATCGAAAGCCCATGTCAGCTCCAGAGGCTGACAAAATACCCGCACGCCAGGCTGGTACGTTAAATCCACCACTACAAACATATGTACAGGACACGTCAAACCACGGCGCCCAGTGGCCCTTCCCGGTGGTATAGCGTTTAAATTGCCGATTTCGGCCCGCGGCGAGTAGCATACGAGGTAGATTTGGGGCGCGGTAGCTGCGCGGATTCGAAACCCAACTAAGGCGGCTCATTTCCGCGACAAGCAGCAGAAGGTTTTACCACTGGTCGGTTCTGTCATAAGCCGACACAGCTGCACCAAACGTTAAAATTGCTACAATGGCTTTTGGACAGCGAGCTGGGGCAAAATCATCCCACAGATCCCACCACTTGGGTGGACAGGAGCCAGTGCTCACGCAACCAGTCCTGAAGACTGGATTTTCAGAACTGTCATCTTTCACAAAACATTTTGAATTTTCAGTTTTAAACAGTCATTAAAAATATAGTTCTGATTTCCCATCGCGGATGGCTCGAATTTTCCAGCGAATTCGGTGCTCATCGGGAGTTCAACGAAATTATTTCGATCTCCCTCGAACCTTTCACTGAGGCGGTTTTTAAGAGGACTGCACGCAACAAGCTATGCACACCGGGAACTCTAAAATCCCAACGCCACTCGAGTAAAACTCATATAATTTGATCCACGAAATAAATCTAAAACTGGTTTCAGTGGCCTCACACCCCTTTATTGTTCTAAATCTTTGAATGAGCCGATGATAGCATGAACAATCGTAAAGACCAGAACAGTTAGTCGAAAAACAACCTACGTTAGCTCGCCCCGTGTGCGTGGAGCTGTTGAAGTTCCTCGAGAGGTTGTTTATCATAGTGCCTCTGTTTGCTGCCATGACCTGAAACAACGGACGTAACTTAATAGTGGGAGACTGCCGAAATGTCAACGTTCAGCCATCGTGCCGTATTGAGTGAGGCTTTGTCAAATATCTAGAAGAAACAGGTTACAACTTAGCTATTTAAAATTCCGGCATCATGTCAATCATCAGCATCGTTACGGATAAGCATCATGCATATAGCCTAATCCCATTCCATTCCATGCATCCTGTATAATTCCAACCTCATGGTTCAAAGACCTCAGGGCCTCTAAGGCCCTCTCGGCCGGCCACGGCTAAAGCACAGATTGGCAGCGGTTCCTCTCGCAAGCAAGCAAATTCGTTATAGCGGAGACTGCTGCCTTTCGGCCGGCGTACTCCATCCACATCCTGCTGCGAAGTCAGACAGCGGTACGCTTCGTGGCGCGGTCGGCTTGACCCGCTCAGGCCTGTCGTAACGCTGCGGCATCCACACCGTGTGTCCCAGCGACACATCCGAGGTGCCCCCAGCGTCCTCACTCCCGTGACACTCCATTAAAATAGATCATGATAAGGCGTGCTCTCTGCTGCAAGGGCAGGGCAGGCGGTAGTCTGTGCTGAATCACTACGTCATTATCATGACGCATGCCTGTGCACATGCAGGAGAGGGGGGGGGGGGAGTCAACATGTGCGCAAGCTTCACCGCCAAAACTGAAGCTAAGACCTAAATGAAACCATACGGCTTCTCAAATTGTGTCGAAAAGCATGCCGTCTACAGATACCAGAAGCCAGCCACAGATGAGGTGAAGGTAAAGAGCAGATAAAGAAAGGCCGGCAGGTAACGCACATTCAATCCCTCCCTTGCGCGTGTCATGCAGACCAGAGCCCATTCTCCATTGGCGGAGGCCCTATCTGAGTTGCTACTTTTGACGTCGTAAGCACCTTCGTCATACACAAGGGACTGTCCTCCAAGCCGTAGGAACTGTTGTGACGCACTTACTTCTGATGTCATAGGTTGCAACTTGTGGGTGGGGTTTGGTAATGGGGAACGCGGTCCGTGCGTACTCCGCCTGGTGCAGACTATTGCCCCACGGGGTAAGAAGAAGATCTCAGGGAAATGGCCATGAAGCCTAATCATGTCCATGGCAAGAATGGCCTCCATCCAGGCAGTGCTAACAACTAATCGCTGACTGGAAGAGGGCGTTGCCACATGCACTAAATGCACGACATGCACCGAGTCGCAAACGTCTGCTTGCGTAGTCAAAAAACAAAACAAAAAACAAAAACAGGGGAGTGTCTCCATTAAAATGGAATTTTCAAGCAGCATTTTCAAGAATTTTCAAGTGAGATACTGAGAGTTCGATTAGGTGGTGTGATTGCGTAAGCTAGTGTACAAAACACTTCTCTGCACCTATCACACGCTTATACGATATCGTTCACATCGAGTGATAAGAACACGCATCGTTACTTTAAAGGAAGTGTTCCCCTTTGAGCATACTTCAAAAACACTCCAGTCAGACATCCGGAACAGCTACGTGTAATAATAACTCTGGGTAGTGCCACTACAGAACCGTCAAGACGCAATAAAGACATCCATTTTAATTGTTTTCTAGTCCAAAATACGCTACCAACGCTTTGTAACAGCATTATATTTCTTCACTACAGTCGCGACCATCGTTGTCATGACAACGGCCGTGCACACCTGTATCGGTGGGAATAAAAGAACGAAAACAACATTTATGATTGGCCCAGCCAACAAGGAAATTTCGAAGTTTGAACCAGTGCGTGACGTGGATCATGCGATGCTCTTATCCCCAAAGCCAAAGAGCACCACGAAAGGAGCCACTGTGATAAGCGCCACATTGGCTCTTTTGTAGGGGAGGCCGTTGCTAGGCCCAGTGTACGGTACGCTGGTAGCTTACAATGTCTGGGGCAATTTAACTCATGACATATATATATATATATATATATATATATATATATGTATCGATAGAAATCGAAATTCACCATGAGGCCCGGAAACGGCCAGAGTCACTCATTCGCCCGGCTTTTCCTTTGCGAAGAAAAGATACAGTACGACTTCACAATATGCATGACGTAACGCAGCTTATTCCTATGGCCCGAACCTGACCGAATCCACATGCCCATACTGGACCAACTCAAAATCGTAAAACGTATGCAGAGGCCATGTCGTGCTACCGGACTATCAGATCCGGTAAGCCTGCCCAAAGCGGTAAGCTCAGACTACGGCTGGCAAGGCGTATCAACTACGAACGCAACATAGGGATTTTCACCCTAGTTTACAGATTTGTTGGTTCGCAAAAGATCCGGACAGTCAAAATGCCGTATCGCAATGGATCTGTCAGACTACTATAACCGTAACCAGTGCAGCAACCATTCTACCGGCTACCGCGGTTACTGCCGGCATATGCAGCCCCTCTGCCAGGTGTAACCACCACGAGCGTGCCGAGTATTGTCCGAGTTCCTCAACCGAAGAGCGCCCCTGCCAGCCTATCGTGTACCGCTGTAATCTGCCTGCCGGACACCATCACTACCAGTCTGCCGGGTACTACCGTGGCCCAGCTGCCGGGTACGGAAGTGGCCCATCCGCCGGGTATCGCCATGGCCCCTCTGCTGGGTACTGCCGTGGCCCATCTGCCGGTTAACACCGTGGCCCAATGGCCAGGTACCGGAGTGGCTCATCTACCGGGCACCGCCGTGACGCCTCTGTCGGGTACTTCACGCGAGTTGTCTTGGTTCACCGACACCACGTCTTTATTGTTTATTGTCAACCGGGAAGCATTTGGCAGATTCCTCAGCTAGAGCAGAGGCAGATTCATCCAACTTCTCAGCTATGTCAAACTCAGATCATACCGCGGCTCCCCACTTTCACATTTCAATCGCTTCCAGTTTCAATGTGTGATTTGTACGCTCCTCTTCCAAACTCACTGATGTGAGTTGAGTTGTTCTGGTTTAAATATACATTTCTTTATTGTTTACCAGGCATCATTCGGCCCATTTCCCAGGGACAAATGACGTCAGTGGTAGTCAATATGCTTTGCTGTGTGGAACTAAGATAACGCGATTACTAAGATTCTCGCGAAGCTCTCCCTCTTTCGTTCTGTCGTTACTTTCAGGCCCAATGTTGCGCTGTGCTTCGGAGCCATACTGGCCAGAATGACGGCCATCTGGGGCTGCCTGCACCAGACACTGACCATCCAAACCTGCCTGCACCGGACACTGGCCATCCAAATCTGCCTGCACCAGACACTGACCATCCAGACCTGCCTGCACCGGGCACTGATCATCCAGACCAGTCTACACCGGGCATCGGTCATCTGGAACTATCTTCGTCGGACACAGTCCATACAAAGGTAAAGAAAAGACAACGGGCAAGAGCGCCTTCACATAGAAAGACAGTGTCTGACCCAGGCATCCGACGCTGCCAGGGGCACTCGCTGGCAGCTTATGGGCGCGTTTGGCGGGAACATGATCCCGCACAATTATCCGGAACGTTAAGAAAATTTTCCAGATTTGCGTTCGACACTACTGACACGGGAAAGTTTCCCAGATAATTTTACGTAACAAGGGAGAATCCCGGAAAATTTGCCAGGCATAACCAAGATGGATAATCTTTTTTCGCTATGCATTTTCGCTTTTATCCAGGCACACAACTGATAACATTCATATACTTCATTCACGCCACAAAGAAAACATTTTGACCAGCAGGTTGATCAATTCGGTGATGATCCAGCACAAGACACTCTGAGTCTCCAACAGAAAAACTATGGCTGCGTTTTTCTTTTGAACCAGTCTACATGTGCTGGTACAACAGGTCCCCACTTAACTCATTTATTTATCAGGGTCAATGCATGCAGTGCAGTAGATAATGTCCAGCTGTCATTATCATGCCAACCTAATGCTCTATTATCTAACACTAATAAGGGACAGGCCAGGCCTAGGTGAGGTAAGCTGGGGTAAAAAGAATGTACCTGATAATAAAAGATGGTGTGGCGGATTGCCTCTTGCAGATTTCTATCCGAAAACTGTGCCACAAAGAAGCAGAGAATCTGACAAGCTGGGGAGTCAGTCATATGCTGCTGACTGCAAGTCAGGAGTGCCTCTATTTCTGAAATAGCACAGAAAGTATACAGCTATTCTTCCTAAATAGAACTAGTCATAGCAAATGTGTAAAAATAGATTTAAAACCCAATTTCGCATTTCAACTAGCATGTTGACATAACCCAGTTGTTCTAAGAGGTTTTACTGGATTTCCATGTGGCATCCATATAATCTGGAAGGATATGAAGTTAGTATTATGAGATCATACTAGTTTACCAAAAACAGGCTAACATGTTTTCTGCTTATGTAAATTGGATTTCTAATTCTATAATTGTGTAGGTAAACACAGGACCTGGTTAAGAGGCACTGACTTGCTACAACAAATTCACTGAGTGATCAGCTCTACAAAAAAAATTGGTCACAGTAAAAAAGACAGGCATATCCTTTGTTGTTCAATGTTCTCCTCAATATTATTTGAATGGAAAGCAACACATACCAATGCACTAAGTTCAATGACTTACTGCTCAATGCAGGGACACCAATTTTTATTATGTTGTGGGGATCCTGTCACTTGTTAATTTTGGCCCCAAATGTTCACTCCTCCAATGTTGAGAAAAAAGGGTAAAATCCTATACCACATAAAGCCTGAGTTTCATGGACGTCATTTGGTGACCATGACTACTACTCTGCTGCAATACAGACCATTTTCTGCATACAATTAATCAAATCACATTATTTTGTCAATATATATCCTTGCAAGCCAGATCAAACAACCAAAGAAGCAGCTCCAACTTGGAATAAGTGCACACAATTCAGTGGGTATCCTGCATTTTACCTAATGATGATTTTACCTTATTACCTAACCTAATGATGAATGTACCCAGCAAGATACCACCCAACAACAAATTGACAACCACATTTACCAAATAGAGAAATTGTGCAGGCTAGAGCAATCTGTTCCCTTTTACATAAACCAACAGTCAGAAGTGAGCTTAGTTCATCATATCTGATGTGTGCTTCAAGAACATCTTCAAGTGAAGATAATTCCCTTTATTAGACAAACCCCAGTCAAGGCAAAACCTCACCAACACCATGAAAAAAGAACATCGCTGTTGATTGAGGATGAGGGGTTTAGGTAGTTTTAGACATTTTATAGCTTTAGATATTAGACTTTACATATCAAAAAAATGCCTAAATCCCTCATCCTCAATCAACAGCAATGTTCTTTTTTCATGGTGTTGATGAAGTCGTTGGCGCGCTGAGACTGGTGCCTCAGAAAGACAGAACTGGTGACTCACAAAACTGCCTTATATAAGAATGAAAATGGGACAAAAGATTCTCTCACAGAGGGAGGGGTTATCGTCCATATTGGTACCTGAAATTACCAATGTGGATAACACCTGCCTACCAACAAGATGGGAGAACATCCGTACCTGAGAAAATGCGTGGCTGACAATCACGTACCTGCCTCCACCACCCTTATACCCGGAGGAATGGAGTACACCAATCCAATGTACCTGTTGTGTAACACAGATATAACAATGCCTCAGCTGCGCCAGAAATGAGTCTTACGCCAACAGCTGGTAACTGTCGGTAACTAATTTATGAAACCAGGCTCGTTAAACATGCCGACTCGTTGGATAATGTTGGAGACAAAGTGTACATTTTCATTCCGTTCTTGGCTCCCAATGTTTACCATAATGAAGTTCCGTCACATCGGTAGGATTCCATTGCTATAAGTAGTCGCACGGTGCTACTATGACTCCAAAAGACCGCTCGTCGATGTTTCCCCGCACTGACCGATCACACTGAGTTTCTTGCGACGCCAGAGCCTAACGTCGGGGTAAGAAATGATTGGATCACCTCGTGCCTGCAACGTAGGGACATTTGTCACTTTTTCAAGGAAAGGTGGAAACTGGTGTTGAATCGTAGTATCCGTATAACCGCAATATCTTTGACTACCCAGGCACGGCTGCTATTTTCGCACACACCACAAATGACTATCGTGTGTCATCACCACTTCCGCCGTCGTGCTTCTGCAGTAGCTTTAGATGTACTTTGATGATCCGTCCTCAGAAGACGAGACCTCGACTGGACGCTTATAGGACGGTGAAAGACTAATCAGCGTACCGTAAAGGAGGGCCACCGGGCACAAACGCTTACGGCGGTGGTATTTTAGCTGCCCGCCGCAGCGTGCTCTAGGCCGTAGGAGCCGTAGAGTGCATGTTAATCACAGACCTTTCACGATGTATTCCGTATATATGCCGCCCGGAGATGCGTTCTCGCAGCTGAATTCAGCCGAACTTGGAATGAGATCGAGTACGATATGACGTACACCGCGTTGCTGTACTCGCTCCGTGTCCAAACGACGCTGACATGAAATATGCTGTCTACAAAAAATAAGTCTGTTCTTATGTTTGTCTGTTGGTTTTTCTTTTTCTTGCTCCCTTGTGTGTGTTCAAGTCCGGCCCTCCTAATCGACCAGGGAGATCTGGTCAACGTAGGTCAAATTAAATAAAATGTGCCAAATCTGGTAATTTTTCGCGGTTCCCTTCCACTAGGAGCCCTCTTTCAACCTGTGTGGCGCCTCTACCACTTCTTACCAAAGCTTTGGAATCTCCCCTGGCATAAGATAGATTGTGGGATCTGAGATAGGCTTTTCTCGGGCTTTCGTGTTTGGATGGCCCCTTTTCGGGCCTGAGATGCCCGCTTTCTCAGCCTAAAGTATTTCATTTCATGAATTAAGAATGGCCCTATTGATGGCACACAATAAATGCAACTCTTTCCCAAATCCGCCTGGGACCCCACTTGAGCCACCTGAAATCTGGGGAAAAGATAGTTCTGGTCCTTGCCTCCTACATGGGGACAGATTGACCCGCGGTCACACCGCCACTGGCTCTTTGAGCCAATGATGGGCCCATTCCAGATCAGAGATGGACGCTCCCCGCAAAGATGCGTCGCATAATTTATATCCCTAACTGATTCTGAATAAAGGTTGAACATTTCCAGACGAGCATGAAATGGCCATGTTGATATAAATTGTTGACCTCATTTTTATTTACAATATGTGTCCACTGGGCACTTAATATTGTAGACCATAGAACAAATTATCGTAATGCCTTTAAATCTATCGGTTCTGAAAGGCTATAATGAATCATTGTTAAAAGAATGCTGTCGGCGTGTTATTCAATGCAACCATTCGATACCCGCTTCCCTCAGTTTATTGACTTCAAAATACAAATAGAATTGCATGTCCCGCTAGCTTTTGGCTTCTGTTCTAGCTAAATAAGGTGAAAATGGAGATAACACAGCGAAAATCGTGCCCCCTCGTTTGAAATAAAATGGTTCATGTCCGGTAAAGTTTTTTTCTGGGGGGGGGGGGGGGTAGCCTCTTACCATCAGAAGGCCCCTTGTCAACCCTGTGCCCCCCCTTACCAAGGGTCTGTCTGCGTCCCTGGTTCAGCCGCATCAAATATTTTTGCCATCAACGAATCA
Source organism: Pollicipes pollicipes (assembly GCF_011947565.3). NCBI lineage: Eukaryota > Metazoa > Arthropoda > Thecostraca > Pollicipedomorpha > Pollicipedidae > Pollicipes > Pollicipes pollicipes. The sequence goes on along the minus strand of NW_023597054.1, from coordinate 62,832,669 downwards.
GCACTGATCGGCCGAACCCTGCTTATGATGCCTATCCTTTTTCTGCACCGGCAACGTAACAGCTCATGAACTTTAAACTGTTTTTCCTCGTCCAGTACAACAAACAATCAATGCCAATGCCATAGCGATTGGTGGCATGTCATCCCACCTATGTACCCATCGCTCCCAACATTCAGATGTTTATCAGCCGCCGCCAAATGTCAAGCGTGCGACTCCGACAATATGGTACACATTGCAGGTTGAAAGGTATTCACGATACTCTTAGTGATGACTGCCATGCTTGACAAAAACGCTCTGTTTCATAACGCAAGGATGATTCTTCATGCGATGCCATGCTTTGTGTTATGTAAGCCGTCTGGGAAAATATCCAGTATAAAAAATGAATATATCAATGTAA
>NW_023597054.1:62815246-62832172 GCF_011947565.3 Pollicipes pollicipes | reverse complement strand
ATCAATGTCTCCAAGGCATCCATGACGCCACACTTCCGTCCTTCAGATTCTGCCATTCCATCGGTCATGTGGCGATTAAGACCAAGCAAAATATGATTGCTGAGTCGTCCATATTGGGCGTTTGTGAACACCATTTATAGATATAACAGTCGTCAATCGGTCCCCAATCAACGCTATGCGAGGTGCGATGACGCAATAAAACAATGACAAAGGAACATATTAACTAGGAAGAGAGACTGTGTTGTCCAGAGTAGTCTTTTCCACTTCAAGGAAATGTTCTACATTTGGAGAAATTGACGTCGGCATCAGGTATGATGAAATACGCTCACTTAAAGCTTTCGGCATACTTTTAAGTGGAAAAGATTGCCCGTGGTGACAATTGCTCTGTTATGTTAATATTTTCCTCAGTGCATCATTGTTGATTGCGTTATAGCGGCATGCACAAGAATGGCTGAGGGCCACTTGGCGGACGTTATATCTGAAAATCGTGCTCACGATCGCCAGATATGAAGGACTCGACAGTTATAGTTGTCTTGGTCTTGACCCGCACATGGCTAATAAAATGGCAGGATTTGAATGACGTCATTGTGCCGTGATAGATGCCCGGGTGACATTGAAATAGTATCCTGAAAGAGCCCGCACATCTTCGCGGGTGTGTACTTCAGAAACTAGAGGGGACTTAGTCTTTGGAAGTGCTGGGCTGTGAACTGTACCGAATGATCTTCAATATCGCGATTTCAGTTCAAAACCCCATGTAGAAGCCCTCACCCCTAAAAACAGGACAAATGTGGAACATTCCCTTCAAAAGTATGCCAATAATTATGAGTGAGGCTTATTCATTCTATCTGATGCCCGCTTCGGTATCTTCAAATGCGGAACATTCCCTTTAATCGAACAAGTGTGATGCACTTGCAGCTGAAAACGTTATATCAGCCTATCGAAGTGACAGTCGAAACTTGGCTGATTAAGTAGTGCGACTCACCTGCTTCGACAGAAGCAGATGGCAGGCCCAAAATCACCTTGACATTCGCTCAGGTAAGAAGGCTGGCCATTCTTTTCTATTTTACTACTCAGAGTGTGTCTGTCTGTCGTATTTTGCCATTTAAACCGTGTGCAGGCCAGGCGGCGTTTCGCTTAAAAATGAAATTTGTATTCGGTGCTAGTGAAGACGACATGAGGCGCCATCAAATTTCGTGCCGGTGGAGTCAAGGGACGCCGCGTGGCGCGTGTTAAAAATTGTTTTTAACCATTGACTTTGCATAGACGGTACGAATAAGCAGCCCGAGCAATAGCCGACGAGTGGTCGCTCGGAACCGTGACCGCACCACGGCGACAACAGCTTGGAGCGACGCGAGATTAACACGCTTTGAAAGAGCAATGAAAGGAGAATTGCGCGGTGCCACATGTCAGGCTGCATGTATCACCTGTGGCGTACACAGCTGCGTCGACAGTTACCCGTTTTTGACCGTTTTTCACGTTAAATGCCGCATTTTGCAACCAGAGCCGGTGGAGCGGTGAAACCAAATTCCAAGCATCGACCAACAAAGTGTAAAACGCTTTCGTCAAAACCGCTGCACACAAGCATGCGCACACACACACACACACACACACACACACACACACACACACACACACACACCCACACACACACACACACACACACACACACACACACACACACACACACACACACACACCACACACACACACACACACACACACACACACACACCACACACACACCACACACACACACCACACACAACACACCCACACACGCACACACATACACACACCACTCATCAATGAAGCGTAGTCAACCCTGAGTAGTGAACCGTAGTCTGCCTCCGCTGAATCTGACCAGCCGCGTCACCAGCCGCTGGACCGGCCCCCGTCTGGCGGCGAGGTGTCACCACTGGTGAGGCAGGCAGGCCCAGGCCAGCAGGGTCGAGCCGCGGCCGGCGGTCGTTAGTGCCAGCCTGGTTACGGCGGCGGGCGAGCGGCCACAAACGGCCCAGGGACAGCTTCGCAGCGGCCGGCGCCACTCCTAACTCTGGCACTCCAAGGACAGCCTGGGGTGCGCCAACGGAGATATCTGGAACAGAGCAGCAGTCGTTGTGTGCTGTGTTATTAGCACCCGCCCATTTTCATTTTGTGGTTGATCTCAGTGCAAAAGTGAATGCAACCAAACCTCTTTTGGAGCAGCGTCATGATCTCGTTATATCAAACACTCATTAAGAACATCGAATAGTCGCTCTGGTAATTTGATGTATCCCGATCGGCCAACTGTGTGTGTTGACCCAGTCCGGATACAAGCAGCAGTTCGCCGTTGACTTTAGTCCCAAATTCGTTCGTGATATTGCTGCAGATTTGCCTGTGATTGCATGCTCTTTGCATTCACATGCTTGGTTATAACGGATTTCATAATTTATTCGACTCACAGTCTTCTTATCTCATAATTCGTACCGCTGTCCAAAATCCGTCATTATTCAGCGCAAAATGTGATTCGCACTCGACACTTGCATTCAATGCATTGTTTTAGGTGGAGGGCAACTGAAACCCCTTGATGCCAGAAATCGTGTTGAGTAGGTCAGTCACGAATAAGTCGATGATCGTATAAGTTATGGTCTTGAGATTTACACGGTCAACGAGGTGTTAGTATTTGCGCGGCTTTTTTATGGTGTCGTGCAAGCCTGTGTGGCCTTGAAATAGTCTGCACGATAAAGTCTGCCAAGGTTCGCGGGCGTCAAGCTCAGACACCAGCGAGTTTAAGTCTTAAAAAGGGGCAGGGCTGTGAACTGCACTAAATGTTCTTCAAAATGCCTATCTCCGTTCAAAACACGAGACGAATGTGGAGCATTCCTTTTAAAAAGGCTTTCATTGGCGTTGACCTGGTAAACACTAAAACGCATTAAGAAGCCAACCAACAAGAGGCACGCGGGATGTCTGTTGTGTTCACCTGTGTTGTCTCGTACTCGTGGCGGCCCACAACTGCTGTTCGAACAGGTGATCTTCCGACGTTCTCATCTCGACTGCGCAAATTTGCCGAATCATCTCAGGTTTGCATCGTCGTGGTAAGCGGCTCGGAGATGACAAAAAGCCATGTCGTAATCCTCGGTAACTCTCAGACACTTCCCATATCTGCACGAACCGACAGCCGTGTTAACCTTCGCTGCTTACCAAACGACAGCTCGAGTTCCGTTTCCAACACTGAGTTGTTTCCGCCTGCAGCTCCGTTCCGCCCGTATCGGGTATTTCATTGCTGCCTCCGCACTTTCCGCCATTCGTCAGCAGCGCCAGCGGGGCGGGAGTCACGTGACGGGGCGGGCTGGCGCTGCGGTGCGGCCGGCGCCGGTCACGTGGTGTGTCGGCCGGTGGGCGGCCGGTGCCGGAGGTGCGCCGCGCGGCCCGCCCCAGCAGAGAGCGACCGGCCGGCCGCGCGGACTGCGGCACCGCGCTTCGGAGCGGAGTGCGACGCCACAGGACAGTGTCAGATCGGTGTCGGAACGGGACCAGTGTCGGAGTGGTGGCGGACCGGGACCAGTGTCGGAGTGGTGGCGGACCGGGACCAGTGGCGGATTCGTGGTGGACCGGCACCAGTGTCGAATTGGTGGCGAACCGGGACCAGTGTCGAATTGGTGGCGGACCGGGACCAGTGGCGGATTGGTGGCGGACCGGGACCAGTGTCGAATTGGTGGCGGACCGGGACCAGTGGCGGATTCGTGGCGGACCGGGACCAGTGTCGGATTGGTGGCGGACCGAGACCATTGGCGGACCGGGACAAGCGTCGGATTGGTGTCGGACCGGGACCAGTGTCGGACCGGGACCAGTGACGGACCGGGACCGGTGGCGGACCAGTGGCGGGCCAGGACGTTTGACAGGTGTGGTGCGGGAGGTGGTGCGGGTGCTGCGCTGAGAGCGACGAGTCGCGCCGTATTCGGGATACGCTCACCTAAGCAGGCTTGGTGCCCGTGTTTTTCGCGGTTGGTCGAGGCTGCGGCGCCGGACGCAGCTGAGACGGAAGTGTGTCGTCCTTGTTAGCGTGACGAAGCTGAAGCCGCCCGCACTAACTGAGCTGACGTGCCTTGCGGTGAGGACATCATCCGATCCTGATCACTCTGGAAGTATTTAGCTGGGACCACCGAGTGTCGTTGAAAACTGAGAAGCAAGCTATCATACCCAACCCTCGCCTGTGCAAGACCCTAAGAACAGGACCAACCGCCGCAGAAGCAAGAGAGACGTTCTGGGCGTCCGAATCCCATCGGTTGCTGCCACTTGGCCGTCGACTGTCCCCCCCCCCCCCCCCCCCCCCGGTGTACAGAGAGGCTGTGCACCGCTCAGCAACTGTCCATATGGTTGAAGCGAGCCACAAATCCTGCTCTGGATCGGTCGGAGGCCCGTTTGCATGAATTCACCGTTTGACGCCCACGGCAACATCCGAACGCTGATCTAACAGCCGACCGCACGCTCAAACCATCAGCGGAACCGCGTCCATATCGGGACCCTCCTCCGCCGGCGTCGGCTGGCGTGACGTAGCCGCGCTCTGGGCGTAACCGTGTGTCGCGCGCCGCACACCTGATCACCATTTGCGGCCTGCGCTGCAGGCCTCCGTGACGTCACAGCGCTCGGCATGCGGGCGGCGGCGTTGCTGTGTGGGCGCCGGCCGGCCGCGGGCTCTGTAACGGCCCGCCGTCCGTCACCCAGTTACGCTCGCCGGTGACGGCCGTCGGCGGCGGCGGCGGCTCGCCGGCCACGACGCCCTACCGCTCGGCTGGCAGGTGGCTCCGCGACGGCCGCTGAGTGCTGGCGGCGCCGCGGGACGCGATGGAGTCGGAGAGTGAGCGACTCCGCGCGGGCGAGGTTCGGCCGGCTGACGAGAGGCGAGAGAGAGAGATCCCACAGATGGACGACCATCGAGAGAGAGTGTTCCGTCGGACGGGTAGGCAGCGTGAGGATGAGGCTCTAGTGGCAGATAAGCGGCGAGAGGACGGGCCGGCGGCACACGACACGGCGGAGGCGGAGAGCGGGCCCGCGTCGGTGTGGCAGGGCAAGGTGGCCGCAGAAGACAGGGAGCACAGCGCCTCGTCTGTGTCTGAGTCCGAGCACAAGAGCAGGCCCGATGTGCAAGAGGATGAACACGATGATAAGGCCAACGAGCCGGACGTGGGTCAAGCGACGCCAGGGGCGACCGGAGACGTCTCCCCTGACGTGGAGCAGTCGGCGAGGAGGACGCCTGATCCGTCGGAGGACGAGCAGACCGCATCGCGCGAGCTGGGGCGCAGCTCTGCTGTCGCGTCGGTCACGCCTGGGCCCGACTCGCTGCGCAGTGAGTCCGGCATCTGTTCCTCGCTCGAGTCCAGCTACCAGGAGGAGGAGGCGGCGGCGGTGACGGCCGGCGGGCCGGCGGCGCGTGACGTCGGGCGGCGTCGGCTGTGGCGCCAGGCACAACGCGAACTGCGCTGCGCCATCAGCGCCAAGAACGAGGAGCTGCGTGAGCTGCGTAGCCAGCTGCAACTGGGTCGGCAGCGGTCGGCCAGCGCCGAGCTGCTTGGTCAGCGGCAGGCGGATGCGTCCGCTTGTCAGGCGCGGCTGCTCAGCCTGCGGCGCCACATCCGCCGCCTGGAGGCAGAGTGCGATGAGCTCAGAGCCCAGGTGCGTGACGTATTCTGCAGACACGACATAGGATCATGTGTGTGCTTGCTTGTGCGCTCGCAGCTATCAGCTATGGCTCGTATGGAAAGAGGTAGGCGCCAGGCGTAGACGCCAGTGACAAGAGATGCGAAAACGCTGGGAATGAGATGAGGCGCGCAGAATGTCGGCCTTCGTGCAAAACTAGAGCAAACCTTATCGTTGATGGCCAAAACTTGCCACCATCTCTGCCTATGGAAATAAGCCATTTCTGTTGGCATGATTCCCTCAGCATGCCCAACACTACGACCACCGTGACCTCCACTGATGTATCTAAAGCACACCAGCACGACCTCCATCTCTTTAGCTCACGTAGTAACCGGCGTTCCAGCGAAGTACACGTGCGTGGGATCTGCGTCGGCGGCTGCTGATGGCACCGATTCGGCAGTCCGCGAATTGATCGTACCACCTTGCTCTCCGTCTCAGTACGCAGCGGGAGAAATCGAGGATGTTCAATGTTTTCCAGATTATGTCAAGTGGAACAAAGTGCATCGATCCGCGGAGCTTTTAGAAACCCGGACTTATGGCGATTAAACATCAATTCGAGGATAACTGCGACTGGGATAAATTTCAATTCGCCATGCGTCATAAACCTCACATCTAAAACATGACAAGACCGTTTACGTGATACGCTTATCCTATTTATTTGATACATATACGTTAACTGACGCATCGTATAAACAAGATGCAAACAGGTTTGATGACAAAGTATGCCACCATCAAGGTGTATAGACATCAACAGGATCGGAGATCGACCGGGTCAAGAGCGTCGTGCAAAGGAGGAAGGTAGGGACAATGAATTAGGCGGTTGTCACGACGCGTTCACCAATTTTCTGTCATCTTTTCCATTGCAGCATAAGACGTTACGACATTTGGAACGTGTAAACGTTGTTTTGATGCGTTGTGATCAAGCAAATTGACAAATGCTCAACCTAGCAGTTGTAAACAAACCTAACAAACCATCCCACGGTGTCTTTGCGGGGTGCATGTGCTTTTACTTTCCAGGGCTTCTATCATGCTTGCTTTATTATTGGCGGCATTAGGTCCAGCTGGAGGATGGATTGATGGATGTTGATGATGATAATGATGATGTTGATAGAGTTGGAAGGTGGGGGGGGGGGGGACTGAACCGTGAAAAATGGAACAACCTGCCACCAATTTATGTCAACAAACAGGTGTCTTCCGGACTTTACCCACGTTCTTCCCCGAGTTGGGATGATAAAGCCTTAGTTGAGGGGGGAGGCTCAACCCCGTCCCAACTGAATAGGATACTACACTCCTGGATATGAGTAATACTCTGATGTACTTCAACTGCGCAGTGTAGTGATATCCGTAGGGCGCCCATGAGGCCTGGGCTTCCATATGACACAGGAATTCATACGGTGAGAGCTCAGTATTCAACCGAATCGTTCCATTCGAGACCACTCTCCACAAACACCGAAATTAGAATAGCTATTTCCACATCCTTTCACGCGGATCAGTGTTTTAGAGGTGCATTTCGGCAACTGTAACCAGTAATGCAAGGTCGGGAATTAGTGGAGAGGTATGTAGCGTTTGCTGCTAGGCCGAAACATCAACAACCCATTTCAACGCCGGCCCAATAGAATCGCTAAGCTTCTGGTCGGAATGTGTTAGCTGTCACTGACTGTTCACATCAGTCGCATTCGTTTGCCAATCGTTTCTTGTCATGGGCGTGTATAAGCCTTGCGTCGTAGTCTCGTGGTGTGCCGTGGTCTTCATTGTTCATTGTGCGGGGTCTTTTTGCTTCCGTTTGTTCGTTGAAGCCTTGTCGGACGAGCCGCACCCGGCTCTCCGGTCGGTGATTGTTGTGGTTCGACAAGCTTGGGTACATACGGTCCGCATCATATCACTGTCACAATATAACTGTGCTGTTCCCGCAGTGATACAGCCGTCTTTTCACGCGATGTCTTCATGCCCCACCAGATATGCCTCGTGGTCCGACACCACTCTTTGAATGGCGACCCATACGTTCTGTATGTGTGTAACGACGTACGAGTAAGGGCCAGTTTAAACCCGCACCCCGCACGGTCCCTGTCAATTGTCACACGCCTCAAACCAGCTGCCTCGTCTCTGTACCCCTTGGTGTCTGTGACGTGACCCCGGTGTGACCCACAAGACAAGCTGTCCCGTCTCTGTACCCCTCGGTGTCTGTGACGTGACCTCGGCATGACCTATGAGACCAGCTATCTCGTCTCTGTACCCCTCGGTGTCTGTGACGTGACCCCGGTGTGACCCATAAGACCAGCTGTCTCGTCCCCGTACCATCGGTGTCTGTGACGTGACCCCGGTGTGACCCATAAGACCAGCTGTCTCGTCCCCGTACCCCTCGGTGTCTATGACGTGACTCCGGCGTGGCCCACAGGGCCAGCTGTCCGTTTTCGTACCCTCGGTGTCTGTGACGCGACCCCGGCGTGACCCACAGGACCAGCTGTCCATTCCCGTACCCCTCGGTGTCTGTGATGTGACCCCGGCGTGACCCGCAGGACCAGCTGTCCGTTCCCGTACCCCTCGGCGTCTGTGATGTGACCCCGGCGTGACCCGTAGGACCAGTTGTCCGTTCCCGTACCCCCCAGTGTCTGTGATGTGACCCCGGCGTGACCCGCAGGACCAGATGTCCGTTTCCGTACCCCCAGTGTCTGTGATGTGACCCCGGCGTGACCCGCAGGCGCAGCTGGGCCGGATCCGCGAGAAGCAGCGCTCGGCCGAGCTCCACCGGTTGCGCCAGCAGCACGAGCGCAGGGTGCGCCTGATTTTGGCCGAGTCGGGTCGCGAGAGCGTGCGCGAGACGCGCGAGCTTCGTCGTCTGCAGCAGGCCATTGGCCAGAAGGACCAGGTGAGCCAGACCGCTGCCCAGCCGGTGGCGGCAGGACGCGGGTCACGGCAGGTGGCCGGGAGGACCTGCGTAACAAGGGGGGGGGGGGGCTGCGGCTATTTGATAGTGCGGCCTGGCCTCCCACGCTGACGTGATGGCCCATCACGAGCTTGCGTCATCACCAGGTATTACAAAAGCCTGGTGTTTTGTAATGTGCTGACACGATCACTTATGTGCGGCCGTCTGATGACATATGTAAATATCTCCTCTCTATGGCTTACAGATGCGGTTGTTGCTTCCGGGATTCATTTGTGTTTGTCTGAATTGCCTCCGACCCCTCTTCTTAGAGCCCCACGCACCTGATCCTTTGTCACGCTGCCGTTCCATTTAAAGCCAAACAGATTGCTGTTCAGCACTTGGAAAGTAGGCGCTGTCTCGCTGGATGGTATGTGTTTTCGATTAAATCCTTCATGCAAGAAACAACCAATTACGCTCCGCTCGACAGCGTAAGGGATCAGCCCGCTGCTCCGCGCCCCCCCCCCCCCCTAGTCCGTTAGTCGGGGGGGTCGATCTGTCTGGCTGCGGCACGCTCCTTCGTCATCACCAGACGCCGAAGAGCAATCGCATCCGTTTAGAAGCATTCCCACGGGATTTAGATGCGTCCTGGCTCCGGATATGTGATGGGCATACGGGCTGGATCCACCTCCTGGCTCCGGATATGTGACGGGCATACGGGCTGGATCCACGTCGCACGCCATCGTTGCGTAAACCACCGCACGCTCAACAGTGGCACAGCTGCGTCCCAAACCACTTGCCGTCGAGGAGCCGCGTGAGGAACTGCAGCTCAGTGGTTCTGATGATGACGGTAACGACTTGGAAGCGCTAGCGCTGCGGCCTGGACCGAGATTGCTGCCAGACCACGGCTTGCCTCAGCTGATGACCCATCGATTGGTCTGTCTCTCTGTATGCGGTGGCCTGAACTGAGACCGGAGACAGTCTCCCCACCTGTCACCTCGTTGCTAGGAGTGCCTCGTGTCATTTTGCTCTCGAGGGAATCGGAATGAACGTTTTGGTTGGACGATCTTAAGGATCGGAGTCTTTCCTGAGCATGGCCTGTCGCCACAAACCTAAGCACAAGACCTCAGTCGAATTCCGAATTCTGGTTCGCCGAACAAGTCCTTATGTACCATGTAGCGCATGACACAGCCATTCCCAGTATGCCCGCTCCTCCCGACGAGGCTCAGTGGACCGCCATGAGTAAATCCCATGAGCGCGATTTCCGGAATGCGAACCGACACATGCCGCGCACCGGTCAGATACCAGATGTTTGTCCAGCTCAACTACGGAGACGACAAGTCTGCATTGTGCACTGGTTGTAACAAATGACCCATTGCGGGTTGTAAAAGCATGTCAAAAACAATGGAGACTTTTGTCACATTTTTGGCAAAATCTCGGTATGATGTTTGAAATTCATTTGTGCCCAGAACCAATGGATAATTGAAGGATTAATTGGCGTGAGTTTTACGCGCTTCCTTATTAATGGCATATTCCCCGATGTTTTTGTTGAACCCACGAGTCTATGTTCTCCTTTCATCGGTAGATCCTGGCTAAGACTGCGGTGGCGCCCCCCCCCCCCCTCCCCTCGCTGCTGCGGCCCCGTGTCCGCGCGTGTCACGTGACCGGCCGGGGTCAGCTCTCCGGCGCTGCGCTGGTGCTGACCTACACCGGCAGCCAGGCGGCACGGCTGCGGTGCCCCGTTTGTGGTTCTCGCGGTGAGTGTGCGGCGTGAGATCGGCGCCCCGATCTCCCAGACTGGGGGAAGGGGGAGGGGACGGCAGGCGCTTGTCGTTTGGGGTGACATGCGACTGAGCTGGCATTGAGGGCGGTGGCTGACTGAGGACAGTCTGGCACGGAGCAGCTGCGGGCATCTGAAGCAGTCAAGCAGTTGTTGACATCTGGAGCTGTCCAGTTTGGGGCAGCTGTGAGCATCTGAAGCAGTCCACTTTGAGACAGCTGCAGGGATCTGAAGCTGGCCAGATTGGGGCAGCTGTAGACAACGCAACTCGCAAGTATCATTTCAAACATTTTTATGAGCTGAAGTGAAATCGTAGCGGCGTGGGTTCGACGATCTTCAAATCTGAAGGCGTCTTGAGGATGGCTTTCACTGTGGCGTGAAACAAATCATCCCATCGCGATCAGCATGTCAAACCCTACTAGTGTGATCAAGTTTAACAAAGTCATACGATTCTGAGAACAATGGTCTTGAATTTCGATGGCATTTGGAAGGTAAAAGTTTTAAGGCAACGCTAAAAGAGATGTGTCTTTGTAATGCGCACGTTAAACACCTTTTAGGTCGAAAGTTGAGGCCAAATCGTGTTGGTCTGGCCGATTAATCTTTGATGGCAATGTCATGGTGTGGAATGTGGCACGAAATGAGGTGCACCATCGCAATCAGTACATCGACACAGCCATTTGCTCCGAGTTTGAGAAAAATCGCAGTGCTCCGGCTTCCATGACTTTGAGCGTTGAAGATCCCTGGAGGTCCTAGTTTTTAATGCGGTAAGAAGCGAGATGCACTATCGTTATCAGTATAGTATTCACTATTATAGAGACGAATTTGAGCCGAATCGTAGCGGTCCGGATTCAACGACTTTGCATTTCGATGGCCTCCGGAGGGTATAGCTTCAAGGTGGCGGCAAAGGGGATGCACCATCGTGACCTGCCCGCCGAGCATCACCAGTGGTATGCATTTAAGCGAAATCGCAGGTGTCCATGTCCGAAGGTAAATGTGAGCAGCTGTGCACGGAGCACTACGCACATGCACATTGCACATCTGAGACAGTCCGAGAGCGGGGCGGCTTTGAACAATCGAGGCTGGCAAAGTACGGGGTAGCTACGCACATCCCAAACACGTCGATGTGGCCGATGCGAAATGCGGCGGGTGCCTGTATGACGACCAGCCCGTGGAATGCGGATAGTTGACGTCTCCGCTGTAACGCAGAAATGGTACAAAGGCATTGTGTCGTTCCCACTGAATACCAGACCGCTCACGTAAAAAACCGCATCCGGAACAGACACTCCCGTGATTCACTTCGACCGAGAGAGTTGGAGAGGTGACGTAACGCTGCCTGCGTTCTTCTACATGTCCATGGTCATCGGAGCGCGCCGTTACAGATACAGAACAAGAAGGTAACAAGGCTCTGATGAGCTGGACTTATAGCCATCGAATAGCTGCCAATCGGTGGAACTCGAACCCCGCACCAAGGCGTAACTGGAACACACCCCGGACGATGACGCCATCAGGAATGCCGCAGCTGTGCTGGGGAACACCTGCGGCACGGTCTTCCTCGGCCAGCCGACCATATTGCCGCAGTGGGGATACGCATCCAAATCTGATATCCGCGCCGGTGGAGCCTGTGTGGCGTGTAGCGGACCCTCCAGGGTAGGCCAGAGCCCAGCCCAGCAAGTTTTGGGCATCTGACAGACTCCCGAACCGTCGTAGGTGGAGCGGCAAGGTCATCTCGCGGCGGCATCAGACTCACCTTCGGGCGAGGCGCCGCCGCGGTCGTTTGTATGCGGGTCGCAGGAGTCGCGCCTCAGTCACGGGCGCCTGCCGACAGCGCCCGGCACGCGCTGACTGGGTGACGTCACAGGACGGCAGCGGCCTCGCCCCTGCCCTCTGCCCTCCCGGCAACTCCCGGCTCGTGCGACATGGTGACAACACGGGACGAGCAGCGGCCTTGCCCTGACCCTCTACCCATCCGACAGCTCCAGCTACGCGCGGATCGGTTACGTCACAGGCCGGGTAGCGGTCTCGCCCCTGCCCTCCGCCTTCCTGGCAGATTTCGGCGCGTGTTGACCGAGTGACGTCACAGAACGGTCAGCGGCCTCGCCCCGGCCCTCTACACTTTCGGCAACTCCTGGCACATGATAGGTCCGATAATGTCATTGAAATCCCAGACTGCGATCATCGGCGGCGTTCGGACAATCCACAAGGCCACTTTGAGGCGAAGATAAGGTTTGTGACGACATTGGCTGCTGAGGGACACCAGTTCAGATCTCTAAGTGATCGGATTTTGTTCAATGAAGTCTTGATTTTTTCATTGAGTTAACGCCACCTGTGTTCCTCGGGTCGGCCCTGCGCCTGCTCGTCAGTCAGTTGCCGCTGTCTATGAAGCAGCGCGGGCGGACGGGAGGGCGTTTTGAGCAGCCTTACCGGACGTCGTCGTGCGATGCCGTGGTGAAGGCACTTTGCTGCCGGGCTAGCCGCTGTGCCGCGATCGGGAGTGAGCGGACCGATCGGCATCAGAGCGTAATCAGTCGGTGTTCGTGGCCATCTTTGACAGCACTCGGCGACGCGCGCAGGTGTCGCGGAGGTATTTGAGTATGCGCGTGGAAACGCGGACAAAGGGGAAATAAATATGCGTCGAGAAGAGATAGATGGAACCCTGGTGGAGCACAGAGTCAAGAATATGAATGGAACAAATAAAAGTACACAAATCACATTCTGAGCACAACTCAACACATGCTTAGAAATAATAGAGGGAGCCGTCTCTGGAACAATGAAATGTTCAAAAACTTCGTCTTTGACAAAAACAAGCCCTTGCGCGCTTGCTTCGCTGCGCTAGGTGAAAAATTTATAAATTCTCGTTACGTATCTTATGCAGTTAGAATCGCGGTTCTAGGCGCCCTGGTTGCCGAGATATCGCGCAGTGTGAAAAAGACTTGGACGCAGGCCGCGTGGTGCTGGCGGTCTCTGGCGGCCGCTGGCAGGAGAGAGCGCATTTGGCATGCCCTCTCTGCAACATAGGCAAGCGTATTCCATGGGACTGGTGACTAATCGTGGGACGTGACCGGTGATTTTTGCCACTTTCATCAACTGTCCGCCTTTGAATGATGGCAGCACACCTTACCGTTGCATCCAACGATTGTATCGAACGGTGAAAAGCGGTCGGCAGCGCCCAAATCAATTTTCCTGGCTCGCGCATACGTGGCGCTACAGTCATCCCACGTGATGGTCCGTTCGATTCCCCATCAATCCATACAGCACGTGCGAAGTGACGATTCATGCAACGTCATTATCTGTTCAATTTTTTTGTAAATGCATGCCACTCTCCAGTACCTCCGTGCCCTGAGTGCCGAGATGTGGCACAAAGTATGTGAACCCTTGGAAAAGAGCAATGGCCATCTTCCTGGTTCGTGTGTCCGACACGTGTAACGCGCCACCCCGCACTTGTGACACATGTGACCATGGGATTTCCCGTTCAGTGGCCTGTCGCAGCATGCCAGTCTCGTGTTGCTACGTGCCATAAGAGCGGAGATCCCGCATAAAGCGTAAAAATGGATGAAATGGGCAAAATACAGCTTCACAACTAATGTGCACGTGTCAAATGGCACGTGCAGCATGACATTGTACACGTTTCAGTGATTGCCCATTAGATAACCTATCGAAGCATGCCAGTCTCTGTGTACTTAATTCCCTGTTTTCTGAGGTTTCACGAAAACGTGCAAGCCCCTCAGAAGAGCAAAATCGTGTAAATCCAGAGTTTAACACACGGGCGCCATGACATGTGGCACTTGTCATCAACCATTATCATCCCGCTCCTTCCATTCATCACTGATGCGCGCCAATCCCGGGTGTGTTAGTGCCATAGGTGCCGAAATGTGGGACAAAAGCTGCAAATCCGCGGAAGAGGGCGAAATCCATCTGTGATGCCGTGCCGTGTGATACGTGTGACCGTACCATTTCGATCATTACAACTTGGCACATTGCAAGTTGTCTTGCAATTTGCAGCGCAACCGTGCGTTGCACAAACTCGCGATGCGACTGGAAGTGTATTCGCGTCAGTTGTGAATGTTGGGAAATAAAATCCGTGCCTGCGCGCGCACGGCGACCGTCACATACAGCGCGCACAGCGCGCCGCCGACCACAATGCCTGAGCCGAAATCGCGCCTACGGCTCACCCACCCGCTGGCCAACACCAGGACAGACCAAGACCCTAGTAAAAGGGTGCCAGAATGATGTTCTTTCAGATGTTCTTTTCGTGTTTTTCCGTTCTTCAAGATGAAGGCGAGCTAAATGATCAAAGTCGAAGGCTTGCCGCGCGAATGGCCATTTTAACCCTTAACGCCTAGAGTGTGCGCCGGGAGCTGGGATACTAACTTGCCGCCGTCACGACGAAAAAGCCGCCATGCAACCTCTTAGTCTAGGCTCATTTGCGAGCGACCTTTTTAAAAATGCGGTCAACAAAAGGGTGCATCAGAGACAGGATGAATCTGCCGACACGCTGATGCAGTTTTCAACGCTAGATCACGCGTCGCTTGACGGTAGCGGCTTGTATTCGGCGGTGGTTTTTAAAACTTGCATCCTGCAATTTGTCTTGCAAGTTGCAGAGCAACGGCGCGTTGTAGAAACTCGCGATGCAAACTGAAAATGAAGCCGCTTCGATTGTAAATGTTGGGAAACAGAATTCAGACCTCTACCTTATTTCCGTGCCGAGACATGACGGTGAACGCAAAACCGCTGTCAAAAACGGCCGATTGCACGTGCCACGTGTGACGTGGCGCAAAAAATCTCCCCAGACTGCGATAGCCCATTCCGTGCTCTATCGCACCGTGCAAGTTGCGTGTCGCTGCGACCGTTGGTTACCGAGATACGGCTCCGGAAAGGGAGGCGCGTCGGGCTGTCGGCCGGAATCGCGAAATCGGCGTCGCCCGTGCTAACCCCATGGGATTTGTGCGTTTTTTTGTTCGGCACGCGCTCGTTTTTGCGAAATGCAGAATTTTGACGCGACTGTCAAGCGCAGCCGGCGGATTTCGGTCGTGTGCAAATTTCATGCAAAAACTCCTGACCGTTTGGCCTGCAGGGTCAACCAACGGACACACACACACCACACACACACAACACCACACCCACACACACACACCACACCACACACACACACCACACACACACACACACACACCACACCACACCACACCCACACGCACACGCACACTCACACCACACGCACACCACACGCACACGCACACCACACGCACACCACCCACACACACACACACACACACACACACACACACACACACACACACAACACACACCACCATTGTTCCTTTAGTATATAGAAGAGAAGAAGATATAGTCCTGATTGCTCACGATATCCTTGAACATTGTGAAATGTTTCACATTGAAAGTCGCGATGCTGTTGACTGTGGCGTAATGTGCTTTGTGCATGTCTCGACGAGCCCGCAATGCGGATCTAGCGTCGCAACTGGACGGATGCAGAGAGCAGGTGGCTGGTGTACGAACTCCCCAATGGGTTGCGTACTTTTACCGTTAAAACTTCTAGACGGTCCTCGGTGCAAACAAGTAGGCAATGGATCGGCGCGAAAATCTAGCAATCTTTCTTTTGGTGTAGGGTTAATCTAAGTTGGCGTGATGGAATTCGGCTTACAGCTCTCTGCAGAGCAGGCCTTCAACACTCGAACCCTGTGTGATGGTAGGAAAGGTACACCATAGAGTGTGTGTTACCAACGTGCTTCTGTGGGGCGGGTAATCGCCATGTTAAACGCTGCCGGGAATGATTTCAAACGAAAGCGTAGGATTCCGTGTTCGAATGTACAGATGAATGTGCGTACGAATACAAAGCTGTCCTACCAGTGTCAGAGGCGAATGACGACATATAGTCTCATCGGCTGAGTGCGTCATAAAGCACCAATGACGTGCACAAGGACTGAGAACGCAGTTTGTTTGACTTTGTGTCGCGCGACTTTGAGTCCACAGATACTGTCAAGGGATTTAAAACGGCATGGTATCTAATGAGGAAAACATTGGTACTCAGTGCAGAAAAGTGGTGATTTTTTTCACAACGGTTTCATTACTTTCTCGGGGTAATCACTCTCTATCCGCTCAGTCGGTGGGAGATCAAAGCAGCTGTACCTGAATAACGAGGTCATTGGGTCGCGCCTCATCAGATGAGGTACACTGATCACCGACATAACACGTGCCCCCAGCGATCATTATTCGGCATTGACCAGATCTGTGCGAAGCTCAGTTACATGCAATCACATTTGAAGGTCAGGCCATGGGCAATTATAGATCGGCGCAGTATGCGTTCCCTCCGCGTTCAGTCGCGTATTAGTATCACGCCTGCTGGCCGATGCGTGCCCTCACGCGGCGGCTGGAGCGCTGGCGTGACGGGCATACAGCGGTTCCACTCGCCAGGGTAAGGCTAGATATGGATTGGCCATGACTGGGGACATTACCATTATTTTCCCAAATTATACCAAGAGCAAATCCTCGGCATGCCAGTAAATTTGCATGTTCCTTTTTGGTATATGATGTAGTTGCCAATCACACTTTCGTCAGTGGGTCGCACTTGCGTCAGTCTTGGGTCTAAGAATGA
>NW_023597054.1:62807746-62812746 GCF_011947565.3 Pollicipes pollicipes | reverse complement strand
TGACTCCCCCGTGGAGCCCGACCGGTCCGCCCGCACATCGCCAGCCCCGCGGTGGGGCGGGGCCGAGTACCACTCCGATCTGACACGACATCTGCCCGGCCCGGTCCGGCTCTCCCCGCCAGCTGTTCCCTGCAGCAGTCGGCTGGAGCGGGCCATCTTGTCACGCTTCATGCACGGGTGAAACCCTGTGGATTTGAACTCGGACTACCGAAGACGCTCACTATTAGCAGCAAACCATGTTGTTCCTGGAGATGATGCGAGTCTGGCGCAGTTTCAGTCAACACCTGTGCAGGTCGATGAACAGATTGGACACGGAATTACCAAGATCCAACACCGTGTAGTAATCAGCTGGCGTGGAAACATCGATCCCGGATCGTGCAATAATCCGCTGGCCTGGAAATATCGACGTAGACCATGTCATGATCAGCTGGCCTTGAGATATCGATCCCGGACCTGTAGCAGTCAGCTCACTTGGAAACATGGATCACTATAATTATCCCTCGCACTGCTTGTCTATGTCAAAATGTCAGTCATCGAGCTTGCTGTATCATCGTCTGTGGTCTGTTGCAGGAATTGGCCGATCGTGAAAAGCAGATTCAGCACCTCGAGTGTCAAAAATGCTACCTAGGCGAAGAGATTTTCCGCCTCACCGGAGTCGAGGAGGGCTTCTGGAGCGACGAGGTCCTGGTGAGTGCAAGCCGTGCTGATCAGGCCCCGATGAATGGGAGCGGCGTTCACGTGGGAGCGGTTCTTGGTGGGTGAGAGCCGTCTTCACCAAGTTCTGGTGAGTGCGATCCGTGTTCACCAGGTCGTATCGAATGCGGACAGTGCCAGTCAGGCCCTGGTGAGCGTGGGCCGTGCTGATCAGCCCCTGGTGAGTGTGGGCCGTGCTGATCAGGCCCTGGTGAGTGTGGGCCGTGCTGATCAGGCCCTGGTGAGTGTGGGCCGTGCTGATCAGGTCCTGGTGAGTGTGGGCCGTGCTGATCAGCTCCTGGTGAGTGTGGGAGGTGCTGATCAGGTCCTGGTGAGTGCGATCCGTGTTCACCAGGTCGTATGAAATGCGGGCAGTGCTAATCAGACCCTGGTGAGTGTGGGCTGTGCTGATCAGGTCCTGATGATTGCGAGCCGCCGTGCTGATCAGGTCTTCTTTAGTACGACCAGTGCTGATCGTGATGACTAGGCACCAGAAGACAGGCGCCAGTAGGGAGGCACCAACAGGCAGGTACCAGCCGGTGGGAGCCGTTCCCACCAGGCTCTGATACGTGATGCAAATACGGCGTCACCCAACTAGCTGTGACGCAAATAAATAGGGGTGAGAAAATGGACCATTCTCATGAAAGCAAGGCCCATTTCCGCTTAAAAGATGTTAGGTGGTTTAATTGGTGGATAAGAATAATGTCTAGGTCTATTGGAGATGTGTTTATACCGCATTACATGATGCATGAAGAGGCCACAGAGCTTTGAAACCAGTGCAGGGTAATATTGTGAAGTACTTCCATTGGCTGGTGAAAGCCATAGCTTGGTGACTGGCAGCCACGTAAGATCTCCGTGATCGGCGATATCACAAATGTTCGGGAAACTTCCTTCTCGCTTCCTCATGCCACAGATGTTTCCCAACCCATCGTCCTGATAAGAGAGAACTGGATACCAGATATCGACAAAAAAATAGCGATACTATTAATGACCTCAATGAATTCATCGCATTTTAAATAACCTGGATGCAGCGGCTATGTTTGAGATGACTGGGATTACGTCATCCGTCATTCGATTACGTCTTACATATCAAGACACTTGAAGTGCACACAACTGAGCTATGCTCCAGCAACAACAACAAAATGGCGCCGCGCGAGGACTTCGGGAGACCGCGCGATGTTTTTGTATTTGAGCAGCAGGTACTGCAGCTACGCACCGAAGGTGACATGGCTTATGTGGACCGTATAGATGGTGCGGCTGTTCTGCATGTTTACCGCTTCTGACTGTGTGATTTCGGTGTAGATCAGCAAGCTTTAGATCACCCTCGTGTGTGATCCAGGCCTAGGGATGTGTGGAAGTCAATTGCTTATTGCGCTACCAAAGTAAGTGCAAAGGCCCATCTCTGGTCCGGGAGGGGGACATGTTCGAATCAGAAAGAATCGTATCAAGTTTGGAAAGGGCCCATTGAAGGCTGGCAAGGGCCCTGTTCAAGATCGGAAAACGCCCATGTCAGCTTCGAGCACGGGAAGGGTCCATTTCTGGTCTGGAAATGGTCCGTCTATTTCCTTTCGAAAGGGTTGATCTCGAATAAAAAAGGTATTTACTCTTAATGCTGGAAAGTGCCTGTCGTAGAGGTCTAGAGAGGGTGCACCATAAACTCAGAAACAGCTCATTTAAAGATATGTGAACTAGTTTTGAATTGAATAAGTAGGCATCTCGGGTCTTAAAAATTTGCCGGAACAGGCTCATCTCTCCACTTAGGCCCGGGGAGGCCTCTCTCAAATCTGAGAAGATCTGCCCTGACTTGCAAAGAGCCCATTCAGAGTCAACAAAAGACTGTTTCCAGACCTGAGAGCTGTTTCCATAGTCTACGATGAGCCTTTTTTGCATATTAGAATAAAGAAGTGCTTGTCACATGGACCCGTCCTCGCATCTAAGAATAAACAAGGACCTGTCACAGGTCTAGAAAAGACTCCTTTCTCGACAGCAACATCCATGTAATTTAAGGGCTGAAAAGAGGCCATCTCTGGTCAGAAGAGGCCCCGTGGACTCAAGGAGGACCCCTTTTAGGTTTCGAAATGGCTCAGCATAGGCTCAGATGGAACAAACAAGCTGGGAAAGGCTCCAACTTTGAGAAGGGGCCCCTGAATGGAACAAAGTAGACATGTTAACGTACAAATTACATAAATTTAGATTTATATGCCGCGACCCAAAAACCCCAGCCTCTTTGGTATTGCGGGCACTTCATGGCTCTGGGATTGACGGTCGTGATAGATCACATGACAGTGGCTGTTTTGTTTAAATGACTTGTCATATTGGCAGTGCTGCATGGCTGGCACATTATAGTGACAGCACTGCGTGGCTGGCACATTATAATGGCAGCACTGCATGGCTGGCACATTATAGTGGCAGCACTGTATGGCTGTCACATCATAGTGGCAGCACTGCATGGCTGGCACATTATAGTTGCAGCACTGCATGGCTGTCACATCATAGTGGTAGCATTGCATGGATGACACATTTTAATGGCAGTACTGCATGGCTGGCACGTGCTGGTGGCAGAACCGTATTGATCGCACACGGTAGCAAGCCTTCCATGACGGTCATGTCGAACCTAGAACTCTGCAGAATATCCCAAGTGGCAAAAAGCGAGCAGCTGGAGAAAAGAAAGTCGTGCTATGTCAATAGCGAGTGTTTGTCACAACGCTCGATGTGCGCTAGCACTTCTCGGTGGTATAGTTGGCTGAAGCATCGCGGTAACTTTTCCGCAGGTTTTTTATATATTTATTCCGGATGGCTTGTACGGGTGACTTTGGGTTCATAGTACCTGCTAAGCATAGCTTATTGTGTGTACCCTGAACCTTACCCCAGTCGTACCGTCCAGTTCAACGGATAATTTTGCCTCCTCCTTGTGTCAGACAGGAAAGCGGAGTGCTTTATGTGCCGCACAATGCTGCGACACGGACGCCCCGGGCCTGGGTTGACCCTCGTTGGCCAGTTGTCAGATGACCTTTCCATTTCAGTCGGGCCAAACAATGCGTCCGCTCTGAGACCCGCACCCAGTGCCGCTGGATTACGTGTCCAGCATCTTTCCACTAGACCACGAAGGCTTTAAGCGTTAAACGTGTTTGATAATCAATATCTGTCACTAGGTTGCTCCTGCCATGCCCACTTCATGCTCGCGATGAGTACAGACAATATTTCACCCTGCTTGAAATGGGCATGCGACTCAAAAAAGGTCATCATATGCCTCAGTGACTTATCAAAATTTAGGCGTGAAAAGGCAATTTTGGAGTGCTAAAGACCCAAAGGCATCATCGTATACCACATTTGTTCCACATGCATTCAAATTCGAGTAATCATTGCTAATATTTTAAAGATCAAGCTGTCGTATCAAGTTTAAGCTGTGATCCACAGTCACGTGTCAAGGTGACGAATTTCGATCAAAGCTGCTTCATCCGACTACGGCCGGCTTTTCCTCTCTGTAACTATTTCAGTGCATGTCAATATGTTTGATGATAGTGACCGTTCAGCATGTGGTCACTAACTTCCTATTAAAAGCAAGAGATATCAGTACAATAGCGGGAAACCGGCGAAATCGCGAAAAGCCCGAATCATGCCAGCAGGTGGCCTTGAGTGCGGTGGCCGTGACCTTGGGCCTGTCGAAGGTCAGCCGGTGCGCAGAATCGCCGGGCGCCGCTGCGCTGGTGGGGGCGCACAAAGAGCGGGCGGGGATCACATGCATGACAGGCGATGGGGCACGGCCGGCCGAACTCAAATGAGGACCGTGACGACGGAGCGGAGCGAGCGTGGAGCCAGCAATGGCAAGGTTTTTCCGGGCAGCCAGCGATTGGAATGGAACTGCCCGGATGGGTGGAGACCGATTAGCAGGCGATGCCTAGAGCACGTGGGACATAAATGCAGAATTCAAGCATCGGTACGCTAAATCATATTTACGATGTAGCCTTGTCATAGTTTGTGTAGCCCGGTATCATGAACTTAAACTCTGTTTGTACTTTTGACATTTCATCTTGTTTCAGCGATTTAGGAGTCATGACGGAAAATCACCGGGCTCGGCACATTCGTGATGTTCATGAGGCGACGTCTAATGCGCAGCGATCATAGCATACCTGCCACGTGTGTCGATAAGCAGCAACTGACGAGCTAAAGCCAAAGTCTGTGGATCGCTTGTTGCTTATTTTGAAATGTTTGTCCAAGGATGGTGTCTGAGTTAGGCATGTATACATTTTTGGCATACTTTCGTGATATACGTGATAATATTTTTGTTAAAACTATGCATTTATGAT
>NW_023597054.1:62503498-62807094 GCF_011947565.3 Pollicipes pollicipes | reverse complement strand
TGTTTCTTGCTTCAAAACTTATAGTCTAAGATCTTAGCACTATGGAGCCCTGCCGCTCATCCCGAGCCGATCCGACTGTATACGGTGGGCGCGCGTGGCTGGCGCCCCACCGCTGCGGCCGCCCGTCGTCACCTGTGCGAACGTGCCCAGCCGCCTGCTCGTCGGTCATGTAGGATCGCTCCGCGCGGCACCGCGGTCACCGGCCGTGACGGGCTCGCCTCACTGCTGCGCCCGATCGCGGAGCGGTGCTGACCGAGCTGGGGTGGCCGGGTTACTAGCCGATCGGGGAGAGGTGTTGACCGAGCTGGGGTGGTCGGGTTACCAGTCGATCGGGGAGAGGTGTTGACCGAGTTGGGGTGGCCGGGTTACCAGCCTATCTGGGAGAGGTGTTGACCGAGCTGGGGAGGTCGGGTTACCAGTCGATCGGGGAGAGGTGTTGACCGAGCTGGGGTGGCTGGGCTACCAGCCGTTCGGGAGCGGTATCAAGACTGAGTTTCTGTATCACGATGACCGCCGGTTGTGAAGAAGCATCAGCCGAGCTGAGGTGTGTACTTTATCGGCCTAGGGCGCAGCGGTATCAAGGCTGAGTTATGTGTCACGGTTGTTTCTTACTGTGAGACAGTAGCAACTCAACGGATGTGTCAGGGGTTCTCAACTGTGTGCAGCAGTCTGCACGATAGTCAAGTGCAGAGCCTCCGCACTGACTGAAGGTGAACCGAACCGTTCCCGTACCACAGGGCATCTCAGATAGCAATGTTCGTTCGGGACACCCACTGTACGGATTTTCCGGCTTCCACGTCATGCATACAGACGGCCGTGATCACGATGATCATGGAGGGCACACACGCACAGATGACAGAGACATATGCAATGAGAAAATCGCCGGCCGGCCGCTCCGCAGAGCTGCAGCGAGCGCCGAGCGCCCCGGCCGGCCCCTCCGAGGCGTCTGCAGCTGTTTGCCGGGCGCGGCGGGAGTAGACCGCATTGACGCGTCGACACGGCTGTTCAGGCGGCCTCCGAAGGTCTCGAGAGATGGCATGCGACAAGATTCCTCTCATCGTCGCAATGTCACATATCCGATGTCATGTAATACGGGCTGCTCCAAATCTGGCATCGATAAATACGTACGCGTGATGCTGTGTACTTCAGGTCAGATAATTACCGGCAGTCACCGCTATAGCGGCGCGGCTCGGTTTACAGGCGGCTCCGGGTTCGCTCTCGGTGACACCGTTCTCGGTCGGACCATTTCCCTGGCCTGCAGCTGCCCCAGATCCGAGTATTTCCTGTCCGGCCCGGCAAAAGGCCGTGGTACGGCTGACACTGTCTGGATTTATTGCCCATTGTGATGCTTCTTATGTCCCGGAGCACTCAGCGAGCCGCCTCGAAAACTTACAGACTCCAAGCTTACTCCGCGACAGCTGATCCTCCGTGACGAACACTCATGCGAACGGATCAGTATGGTCTGTCTGATGGACCAGCAAAGGGACGAGGCACCGGAACTGAGACGAAGTGGTATTCTCGTTTGGACTTACGTCTGGTATACAGCCGGTATCAGGGACAGCCGCCTAATGTCCCACTAACCACGGAATATTTATATGATTGCATGACATTTTAACTAAGGGCAACTGCGTGATACCGCATACAATTACATCGATAAACTGTTTTGGTGTGCATGGGCTCCGTTCTCAAGCGGTCATCTATCGCATCAGCTACGGTCGTGTCTGTTACTGCGATAGACCGCTGGGCGGCCGGCCGGTGACCGGCGGCTCCGGAGCCATTGGTTGAGCGGACCATACAACACCGGCCGCCGGAGGCCCTCGGCGGGACGGCTCAGGCGGCACCGGTGCACCAGGCCGCCGAGCCACCCTCCCAGTCCGGGCAGACACGGACCCTGTCCCGGCGGGCTCGGTCCAGTGCCGGTCCGCCCTCCCAGCCCGGGAGACACGGACTCTGTCCCGGCGGGCTTGGTCCAGTGCCGGGCTGCCCTCCCAGCCGGGCACAGATGGGCTCTGATCCGGCCTGCTCGGTCCAGTGCCGGGCCGCCCTACCAGCCCGGGCACAGACAGGCTCTGGTCCGGCGGGCCCGGTCCAGTGGCGGGCCGCCCTCCCAGCCCGGGGAGACACGGGCTCTATTCCGGCGGGCTCGGTCCAGTGCCGAGCCGCGTTCTCACCGCGTCCGCTCCGTCTCCGCCCGGCCGACATGATCGTAACGGTCCGCCCGCAGCTGGGAAACAGGGCCGGCCGCGCTCACGTGCCGTGCCGTACCGTGCCGGTCCGTGACAACACTGACGCTGCTCCTCTCGACCCGACCGCTCACCGGAGGTTCGGGCTTGCGGCTCACCACCGATCCGCTGGCGAGCTGCTGCTTCAAACACCGGCACCGGAGAACCGCGACGCTCGAGCGCGACGGCGCCCGGATTTGATGTCCCGTCGGCGGCGGCTGCCGGCGCTCATCACAACGCTGCTGTCCGGCCGGGGAGTTCGGTGTCTGAGGATCGGTTTGATAGTAATGTTCATGCATCACCGTAATAGCAACATCGTAGATAGTCATAGGCCGCCCATATGAAGGTTTCCGGATAAGTTCTCTTTCGGTGGTGTTTCGGCGAACATGCCGCCTGGGGCGTGCTCTCCATGTGCAGCCGTGCGCGGCTTGACGCCCGTGGCCGTTGCGGCCGGGCTGGGCCGCGCCGGTGGCCACGCTCTGTCCGCGGAAACTGTGCGAGCTGCCGGGTGTGGAGCGCGCACACTCCCACGCGCGCCCGCAGGTGAAGATGGCCGACCGCGGGAGGGCAGCCAACGGAGGAAGACGCGCTGGAGCACCGGGCTTAGACAAGCAAGCCGGCAGTGCGTATTGGAGCACAGAAGAATGGAGGGATGACTGATTACGTGAACGCGGAAAGGAAAATGAAGGGTGAATTAAGAACTAACCAAAACATTAAGGTTGTCAGAAAGCCAAAGAAAAGCAGAAAGTTTGAGAGACAGGGAATAAGAAGGTAGCCGCCATGGAACAGCTGCTTTTTCTTAGAATTATGAGCAAGGTTGTTGGGTGAGTTACCCTTAACCCATCAGTACGAACGTCTTGAACTCAAACGGTGGGCCTTACCCGGCCCTGGCATCACAGTTTTACAAACTCACCTTAGCAGGCACTGTTCGCGATTTCATGCGGTTCTCATCAGCAGAAAACGTGGCTCCATAAAAAATTGCTGTGCGCCTTGCAATTTATGCGCATGGCTATATGCTGCTGGATGGCTGAAGCGTTATTTAGTGCACCATTGCAATGCTAACGACATATCGCTTTCCTTATTCTAAACTTGAACGACCTAGGGCATGTTTGTGATAAAAAAGCTTCACAACGGGGGTCGAGATCAGGCCCAGAGCCTCACCAGGTCTAGACCGCAGACATGTGCCAGGATTCCCCCAAATAGATCGAATATGCGGAAGTTTTTTCGACAACATCTTAAACAAAAAAATCCCGGGTCATGCAAGATCCTTTGGAAAAAATTAAAAACCAGATCCCCGAAGATCCCTCGGCTTCGATAGAATCGGATGGGACTGAACGAGACTGGACGGTACGAGACAGGAGTGGACTGGACTGGACGGAACCAAATGGAGCCAGACCAAACCGGACGGGACAGGGCGGGATCTGACGATAGTGGAAAGGCCAGATGGAACCAGACGAGGCCAGTTGGGACTATATGGAACCATACCAGACCGGACAAGATCAGACCGGGTCTGTTTGGTCCTGGTCGGTCGTGTCCGGTTCAGTCCTGTACAGTAGCGCTGCTATTGGTCACGTCCTCACCGTCTGATCCCATCTCATCGCGTCAGGTCCAATCTAGCCCCGACGGGCTCCGCTCAGTCCCGCCCGGTCCCAGGTCTCGTCTGTCCAATGCCACCAGGTCTCTGCAGTTCTATGCGATATCGTCCAGTCCCGTCTAGTCCTACATAGTTCTAGAAGGCAGGTTTTGTCTGTTTGCAGAATACCGCAGTACTGTGTGCTACTTATATTTAACGTGCTTCTAATGTTGATAACTAACGGTTAGGCCCATCGATATTTGAAGAATTAGCGACGCAAACGAAAGATGAAGAGGTAAAAGCAAATCGATCTAGTTTAAGGTAGTTTTCCACATTTATATGGGGGTTTGAATTGAAATAGCTATCTTGAACACTTTTCGGTGGTGACAACAACCCTGCCCTTCTTAAGACCTGGCCCCTTTAGTTTCTGACCTACACGCCCGCGAGGTGGGGCAGTATTTCGGTGAGATTATTTCAAAGTCACCTTGGCATTCATGACATCATAAGAACGTCAGTCAAATCCTGCCATTCCATAAGCCATTTGGCGATCAAGGCCCATAAGAATACAACCGTCGATGCGGTCATATCTGGCGTTCGTGAGCGCGATTTCCTGACATAACGGCCGCCAACTATCTCTTAATCGAAAAAGTGCATGGTACGATGACGTTATCAAACCATGACGGGTTGAGGACCATATTTACTAAACAGAGAATAATTCTGTCTCTAGTTGTTTTTGCTGCTTAAAAAGTATAGCATAGTTGTAAGTGGGGTTGTTTCATCATAACTGATACTTGCTTCAAAACCTTCAAGTAAGACACATGCCCTTTAATCAAAATTACTGGGCCTTTAACAACGTACAGATGTCATCGTACTGGCAACATCATACAATAATTGAATTCGACCTTGCGCATGTATCTCTAAGATGTATTATGATTGCCAATGAGATGACAGGATGTGAATAACGAGGAAAAAGCCATGACATTCACACTGGCTATAGCAGTGATATAAATATGAGTTCAAATCAGAAAATTAAAGCAGAGCCTTGCCAATCATTAATCTGGCTTTCACACCTATCTAAGATAGTTTGCACAGGTGTACAAATCGATCCTGAAAGATTCTTTGGCCAAATTTAAACGAAACTCTAAGATTTGAAAAGATCTTCCAGAAAACGACTTTAACCATACAATACCCAAGATCCCTTTGTAAACTCGTAAACAGACACTGGATCTCAGGTCATGCGACCACTTTGTTCTCAATATTTCAGATCCCAAATCTATTTCGACAAAATTTCAAAAAATCTGGGACCCCAGGAGATTCTTTGACTTTAGAAAATATCCCGGATTTCTGAAGATCTTGTGCCCAGATTTTAGGGTTACGAGCCGTAGATCTTTTTGGGGATCTTGGCGCAACTTCCAGACTGAAGGCTGCGGCGTACTCTTCACTTCCCGGCCCCTGGCTTGTCCAGTTTACTCGGCGCTTCCCGGGCTCCTCGCTGCCTGCTGTCTCAGGCGGTAGAGAGCGCTGCTCTCAGACGAGTCCCGTCTTAAAGGGTATATTTCGAAAACATACTCTCGTGAAACTTCAGGACTAGTTATATCCAATAATAGCACTGGGTAGTGCCATTGCAGCATCGTGAAGACATAATAAGGATATCAATTTTAATAATTTTTAGTGCAAATTACGCTGCCACCGCCTTGTACCAATATAACGCTCCTTCCCTTCAGTCGCGACCACTGTCGTCATGACAACCACCGTGCGCAACTCTACTGATGCGAATGAAGGAACATTTGTGATTGGCTCGGCGGGCCAAGGCCTGTTACCGAGGGGCATATTGGTTCAAGTTTGAATCAATGCGTCACAATGAGCATGATACTCCCATTGCCAAAGCAAAAGAGCGCTTCGAGAAGAGCCACTTCGGTAAACACCAATGGGGAGAAACTAAAGCCACAGTGCAACGCTTTGTTGAATTCGCGGGATAATAACTTTATGTTCGCAGATCTTTTTCGTTGTTTAACTTGTTCTTTCATCCGATACTTACAAAACGATACGATACGAGCGGAGATAACTTGTTCGCAGATCTGAAGAGTGTTTCAAGCTTTTGTTGTATGTATCACGCAAAGATTTTGACGCACAGGTGTATTGCAAACATCACAGAACACATGCTAGAAAAAGCAAGGTAAATGAAATGTGCTACTTTCGTAGTTGTGAGCAGCGAGTCAAATGAGATTTCTCCTGGAGGGTCGGCTACTTTAAATGAAAGTTCTGAGCTATTCAAAATAATTTTAAGAAAACTGGTTTTGCTGATCAAATCGTACGCGCCTGATGAACAATAACAGAACATTGCAAAAGGGTGGAACATTCCCTTTAAGTGAATGTCGACGCTCGTCCTGTGTGAATGTCTCACTGGTCGGTCAGCAGTCGCAAATAGGCCTCCATAACATCTTACTGATCAACCTGTTTCAGCCAACGGAGGGAGCGGAGAAGATCCTTGCCCGGGCTGACCCCAGAACCGTCGCCAAGGCCCCATTACTCCCATGTCCAATCGGCAGCAATAAAGGGCCGGTTGCCCACTGGCTACGACGTCGTTTTTTCCCACGGTGCACCTCCTAGTAGTACGTCTTTTCGCTGCAAACGGAAGTTTCCCTCTCGCGTGACCGTGACCTCTGCCCCGACTGTTCCCAGCAGGGCGTTCCGGGCGGTCGCGCCTGTACTGTAGCCGAGTCCCGGGCGGCCGCGTCTATAATGTAGCCAGCCCCCGAACGGCCGCGTCTGTAGTGTAGCCAAGCCGCGGGCGACCAGCCCCGGCCGGCCGCGTCTTTACTATAGCCGAGCCCCGAGCGGCTGCGCCTATACTGTAGCCGGGCCCCGAGCGGTCGCGTCTCTACTGTAGCCAAGCCCCGGGCGGTCAGCCCCGGCCGGCCGCGTGTGTACTGTAGCCGAGCCCCGGGCGGCCACGGCTGCACGTTAACCCAGTCCCAGGCAGCCGCGTCTGTACTGTAGCCAAGTTCTCTGACGCTGGGGCCAAGACCGCCGGCACTGTCCACCGCGATGCGAGACGACGAAGGATGGGGGGGGGGAGCTGTGAACCGTGGAGTCACGGTTCACAAGCCACACTGAGGCTGAGGCCGTGGATTCGGAGGCACATGGTGTGCTTGAATTGTAATGGGGAGGAGAATCGGACAGCACTGGTGGAGACATGAGGCGCGCCAGCTGCTACACCGTAACGGCCGCTTGCAACTGAAGCTTTCTTGGCAACTGCAGGCTGGGCTTCACTGACAGCTGCAGATATCCGCGGCTGGCGAGCTACGACGCCTTCGGCGTTCAAGGTACGCCTTCAGAGTTGGGCGTCGGAGCTGTGCCGATGGCTGGCGAGCGGTGCCGCCCCTAGAACCGCTCAGCCGCACCGGCTGAGCTCGTGTCGAGCCTCGCCGGGGTCGGCGGTGTCCGAGCCTCGCCGGGGCCGGCGGTGTCCGAGCCTCGCCGGGGCCGGCGGTGTCCGAGTCTCGCCGGGGCCGGCGGTGTCCGAACCTCGCCGGGGTCGGCGGTGTCCGAGCCTCGCTGGGGCCGGCGGTGCTGGCGGTGCGCTCAGCACGGCCGGCCGGTGTCGGATGAGGCCGTTCCTCCCTGGCCGTGTCATGCTCGACTGAGGCGCGCCACCTACGTCTGCGCTGAGCGCCGGCCGCCGGCAGGTACGGCGGCGACACCTGGCGGCACCTGGCGGCACCGCCTGCTCTGCGGCCGGCCTGCGCCAGTGCCGACCATGGCCAGCCGTCGTGCGCCGGTGTCGCCCGGCTGAGCGCGCGCCGAGTCCGTGTCACCGGTGTGAGTGTCAGGTGTCACGGTGGTGGCGGCGGTGAGCCCCGTGACGGGCGCGGAGCGAGAGGATCGGCGGACAGGGTGTGAGCCACCGGAAGCGGGTAAGCCGTGGAATGTGGCCCCGGATGGGCCGGCAGGTGCGGAGGGGCGCCAATCACGTGACCTGACGACGGCGCGGTGTGCTGCGTCGGAGGTCGTCGTTTCGTTGATGCATTATCTATTTCCCGTGCTGTGAGACGCTCTTGCTGTGGTACAAGGGACCCGACAAACTCAATGTAATGGCGGTGACCTTCAGACACAACCTTGTCTGCTGCCGTCCACTGACACTATGCATTTAGTTCAACTCCACAGCAGTTCCTGTCAGAACGGCGTTCACCACAATCAGTTGCTGAACGTGCCGGAAGCCCCTTTGAAAGCTTAGGCCGAGCGTGCTTTTGTCCCGCCTGGTTTGACTCATCCGCTCTGGTGAACTGACCATCAACCTGTCCTAGCTGCTTCCGTGATCGAAGCATCAGTTCCGCTCGTGATATCGGTGGAGGGATCGGGAAAGTGGCCTCATCCTCGCTCGAATCTCCGCGGGGACATGGCGGTGTGCTCGGCCTCACCCGAAGCACAGTCCGTGACTCGGACGAGGGCCGCCGTCTGACCGCCTCGACCATCGCTTCTGAACTGCTGGTCATGACAATTAAATGGTGTCGGTACGTGGGCTAAACATTTACAGCCGCCGCGTGCTCTGGAGGGGCGATTACAGCGAGCCGTGGCCTCGCCCTCGGCGCGGTCAGGCGTCTCCAGGATACCGGACGGGGCAATGACACACCTTATGTGGGGAGCCTCGGCTTTCATTTGCTCCAAAGTCGTTTGGAAGCCGTTACTAGGATGATTATTTTATGCATGCTTTAAGCTGCGTCTATTGTGGTGTCAGCTATTGCTTACAGCTTTTCAGATATCATGCACTTTCCTTGCTTAAACGTTTACCCAGTGTGGCCGCTAAAACCGTGGAGTGAGTCTGTGTATCATTTTGGTGTGGCTGTCGGTTTCGTTTATCCGCTGCTGCGATGCTCGATGACATCTCTCACTGCTTTTAGTTGTTCAGCGCCTGTATCGTTTCGATACGTATTTTTTGGGCGGTGTTTTTGGCTGGACGGTGGAGACTCCAAACAAACACTAGATATTGTGCGGCATTGCTGTATTGAAGGCGGTAGAGGATTGCTGGACGACGGAAAGGTTTTCCGTATTGTTCGAGGGTAATCAGCTGCCATTAAGGGTGCTCTAAGTAACCGCCATTACCTGGCTCCTGGTGCATCCGGCGATTGTATGGCTTCTCTAGCCGCTCTTCATCTTCATTTCTGGCAGCGCTCTCTGGTGAGTCACTACCGTCGCCAGCGAGCGTCGAGCCCGGCTTTTGCAGTCGGCTCTCTGTGGGCACCGCTCTGGCTGGCAGGCTGCCTGCGCCACCAGCCGCCGGCCGCCTGTCGCCAGTCAGACGCAGCGCATCGTCTCCTGATGGATCCCCTGCTCGGCGGCAGTGGTGGCGCAGTTTGACCAGCACGCCCGCCGCCGGACGAGTGCGTCGAACCGCGGCGCCGGCGCGACCTTCCCGGCGCGGCGCGGCGCGGCGCTCGCAGCGCGCGGCGGCCACCTGTTAGCCTCGGCGGAAGTCACCGGAACCGCGCCACCGGTGATGGCCGGCCCGCTCCCACAGAAGCCGCCCCCGGCCGCTAATGGCAGCCGGCGGCGCGGCGCCGGACGCACAGGCCGCGCGGGGCCGTACGGCCTCAGTCGCCCGCGCTGTCACACGCTGAGCCCGGTCACCGTGCTGTGTTTGAGTAGGGGAGGGCGATACAGCAGTGAGGAGCCAAGGCAGCAAAAGGGATTGGCGCTTCGTCGCGACCTAGGTTTTGGAGGAAGGGAGGATGATCCACAGGATGAGAACACGATCGGAGATCGCACCCTCAGCTCAGATTCGCCTCCGAGAATCTGGTAGACAAGAGTCCGCGTGGCGGCGTGTTCGCGTGGGACGACAGCTCCGCCCGGTGTGGCGCGTGTGGAGTCTGGTGAGAGCCACGCCCCATGGAGATGCGTGCGACGTGATAATGGAGGGTAAGACAGAGTCCGCCTCGCCCGCCGGCAGGCACCCCGCGGACCCGGGACCCAATTGGATCACGCAAACGTCATGCCTCTTATCAACGCAGTGATTGCGTTTCAGGAATCATCGCAATAATCCGCACAGGACGTCAGACTAATGGCCCAGGGAGTTTTTGTGAGGCGTTCATTAAACCTCGAGAGCCCATTCATCAGCTAGTTGGGCCATTCATTGGAGCAAGCAGCTCGAGTTGTATGAGCTGCGGTTGTAGTTCCGCGGACCGCCGCCAGGGCGCCGCCACGCCCTCGCCTTCGCCGCGGGCCAGCCGGTGGCCGTCCGTCGCCGGCACCGCCCAGCCCTTGCCGCCGTCCAACCCTGGTCCGACGGTCGGA
Source organism: Pollicipes pollicipes (assembly GCF_011947565.3). Classification (NCBI taxonomy): domain Eukaryota; kingdom Metazoa; phylum Arthropoda; class Thecostraca; order Pollicipedomorpha; family Pollicipedidae; genus Pollicipes; species Pollicipes pollicipes. The sequence continues at coordinate 62,797,008 of NW_023597054.1, read as the reverse complement.
TCGCCGCCGTCTAGCCCCGCCGCCGTCCAGCCCTCGCCGCCGTCCGTCGCTGGCGCCGTCCACCCCCGTCGCCGTCCAGCCCCCGCCGCCTTCCGGCCCCCGCCGCCGTCCAGCTCTGTCGCCGTCCAGCCCTGGTCCAGCGGCCGGATCGCCGCCGCACCGCTGTTGTCTGCGGCCTGTCGCCGGACCAGATGGGCCATTTGGCGGCATGTCGTGCGCGGCTCGGGCGCTGTTTAATGACGTGGGCGCCTCGGAGCCGGGAAGGCGCACTGGCCGCGCCACCAGCCCGATCCATTACCGCCGATTAATAATGTGAAGTGGCGGCGACTGCGTTGGGCGGCTGGACAGAGACTGGACGGTGGACGGCGGCCAGCCAGCCTTCGCTGGACGGCGGTAGGCGGACGCTGAGCAGCGGGCAGCGGGCAGCAGGCGTCGGGACCAGCTGCCGGCCGCGAAAGGAGACACCGGAGATTGAAACTACGGCTGTGGCCAGTGAAAATCGTCGTAGGGAACGGCGCACTTATCGGACAAGTCACGAAAACTGGCGGTTGCTTTTTGTCAGGAACAGTACGATGTGTTGACAACGTTCTTTTAGAATTCATCTGACGTAACGAGCACAGATAGCTGCGCTGTGCTGTTTTGTTTGAGTTTGTGGTACATCCAGGGTGCATCGACAGCGAACGAGCGTGGTGCGGACATGCATACGCTGTTTGTGCCGGGCAGTCCACGGGCGTGTCAGATTATGGCGTGCTATGGGGGCCGTCGTGACAGCAGTGCCGGACCCGTCACAGTTGAATGGAACGGCAAGCGCACAAGAGACCAGGCCAGGGGTGCAGCCAGTCTTGAGAGTGCCCCAGCCAGAGTCTCGAAAGGACTCCTTGATGGTGGGAGGGCGCACTCGCAAGCCTAAGACACAAAAACCCGATGCCTTACGTTGCAGTCTCCGCAGGCTCCGTGGCGTTGGCCTCGTGGTAAATGTTAGTGGATGATCAATGGACTAATGAAAATGATGACGTATCTGAAAGAAGTTCCTTTGAACGCCTTGGGACATTTACATATACTTAGAAAGTAGTCCTGACGCATGTTTTGCCGTGCTGTTTTTAAATTGTCAAAAGTCACGGATAAACATTTACAGCCCCGTAAACTTGTGCTGGAATCTGGTGGTGGACCTTGAAGGTAAAAGTTGAAATATATTTTTCGTGTTGTAGCAGCTGCAGCTAATTTGTTTTACTATTCGGAGCAGCAAAAAGATGACGTCCACGGGAAAAAATGGTTTGACCTCATTTTTAACATTATTGCTATCGCCTGTATTAAGAAGGGTACAACTAAGACGCCTTCCATTATCCTGGCAAGAGTCCCTTGGATAGAACAGTGGCGCCGACAGCGGAATGGGTGAGCCGCGCGTCTGGCTAACCAGAGCCGCTGGGTTCGATTCCCTGCGGTGGCCGTCCTTTCCGCCATGGTGACGTCAGGAACCACCAGATAACCTCAGCAGCTGAGTATGCCGTAAAGCCCCAATGACGACGACGAGGACGTGGATAGAACACTAAGGAGCACGGTATCATCCTCGGCCAGGGGAGAAGGACCATTTCGTCCCCGCGCGGGGCGTCTACCGGCTGTCATTCTAGAGTCACGGGGGTGGGTGTGCCGCGGTCGGCCCAGGTGCCTTCAGAGGGACTCGTCATACACTGGTCCCCTCGCTGACGCGGGCGATGGCAGTTGGCCCCAGATTGACGCAGGGGTTCACAGTTCAGATTCACGCTGAAAGATTCCTTATCGTTGCACGGGGTACAACAATGGACACATAAACTCAAGTTTTCCCTAACGGGCCGTTGGCTGAAACGGGATTAAGCCTCCTCCCCCCCCCGGCCCCCCTTTCCCTTCGGTATCGGGCTCCTTATTGGCACAGAACCCCTCATTGTTTAATGGTGGACTCTCATCGTAAGATTTTCTCTCATCGTAAGGTTAAGGTAAGGTCTCATCGTTGGTTTAAAAGAATATCGCGCAATGCAATACCAGACTGGTGGAAATGGTATCTTAGTCAATCTCAACGGCACGGAACCATCGAAAACCGCAATGAGCAGCAGCACAGAATGATCCAGTCGAAAGACAAGGTGTTGCGGACGGATTTACAGCTTCATGAATTTCATGATCAGAAGACTGTATTACGCCGAATCCGCCAGCCGTCTGGAATCTGAGGTATCTTGTGGAACAACCTGAATATCTCGGTCGTGATAGAAGACCAACACCGAAACACGGAGAATATAGCATGCAACTAGGTAGGACCACACAATATGTTCTGTAGGTATCTGAACAGGCGCAGAGGGGCAGGGAACGCTATGTCCTCGTGCCTACCGAGACAGGCAGCAGACAGGGGACGTTATTTAGTGCACGGTTACAGAGGTCCTGAACGTGAGGAGCATGACACTGCATAGATTGTGCAGACGACAGTGGAAGGGAGGGGAAGGCGGGGGGGGGGGGGGGGTAAGGACGGTCGTGCTAACTCCAAAGCTTTAAACAAAATGCGACCAAAAACCTAAAATTTAAACCCAAAATTGTTTACAGACCATTGCGGACAATGAAACAGCTGTGATAGAAGCCAGACGCTGGCAGCCTTTAAATTGCTGGCGATCAAGTCGAGGCACGCGCACGGATTGACGGCGCCGTTCTGGTTCGCCGGCTGTGGTGTCCAACGCCCGGTGCCTGCTCGGGAGGCCGTGGGGACACGGAAGCGACAGGCGCGCCGTCTCCGTTTGTGGGGACAGCTGGCGACTGCTCTGTGGTCGTGCCTCCGTTAGCGATTGCTGCTGAGCTGAAGCCGTCAGGTGGCGCAGCCGCAGAGACGGCTGACATGACGCCGGGCTCGTACACGAGCCCGGCGTTCGTGACGCCGCTGCATCAACTGCCGCGGCTTCCGTCAGGCTCGACTGTCACGCCGTCACGGCGCCGACCAGCGCGGCCGTGTGACAGCGGCTTTCTTCGCCGGCCGCATATCAGTCTCATCACATCCCGAAGCAGCAGCGTGCGGCGGCGACGACTGGAGCCTGCCGTGAGCGTGCGGCCGCTGGCGTTCTCAGCGCAGGATTGGAGCCGGCCGGGCGCGGATGTGGGCCGCCCGGCCAGCCGTCCCGGCCCTCTCCTCCGGCCGAGCTGCGAGCGCGCCCCGTGATGACGGAGCCGCCAGCGTCCCAAGCCGACAACGCTGGCGGACGCGTCACGACCGCACCAGCCGCAGTGCCGTCACAGACTGCCGCACCTCTTCACTCGCTGCATACAACCAACCCTATCGGTGGACGTGTCCATGCGGAGATGTGGACAATTGACAACCGGTCCGCCTCCACCCTGCGGGACTCGCCGCATGGGTTCTTAGGTTGTGGGCACTGTCGACGTCTTGTCAAGGCGTGAACAGTAACGACCAGGGGCGTCGCGTTTTAAAATCGGTTGGGGATAGCCGGTGAGGTTGATCGAAGCCATCGCCAAAAACAGGCCTTTCTCAGGCTTTTTGGCCACTTTCTTTGACTTCCCTCATGTTAAAATTTAAAGGAAGTTTTAAAATGTGATTTTGTAGATCTCAAAAGATTTTACTGTTGTCTATTTCGAAGCGACTTGAAGCTGCATTTTGTCATACACTTAAGGTGGGGTGTAATCCACGGAAAAAAAACATCTCAGTAATTTGAGCCCACGTGATGAACATAGATAGGTTTTGTTCAACATTCATCGAAGGTGCCCGAGGCGTAAAAACCGCTTTTATGTACAACGGTGTGGCGTAACACGTACGGATAGGAACCTATAGAAACTTTTGATTACACTGCCAACATATGCCTATCTATAAAAATGGAGTTGAACTTGCACGAAGTTCTCCAAGAATATGTCGACAACTAGAAGGACAGAGTAGGTAGAAACTGGTGACTGAATGGGTCTCTGGAGTAGTCGTCCTCAGATATAATGTTTCGAACGCTTTGGCAGTTGTTGAAAGTTGATATAAGCAAGAAATGTATCGAATCTTGGTGTTTCGGGGAAAGGCTTTTTGAGTTATCATGTTCAAAATGATTGACTTTCTGCGTACCAGGAGGTGGCGGTTAAACGCCGTTATCAAAAGAGGATTGGTTGTGTTGAGGAAACTCGACATTTTGAAGCTGGGCCCATAGTCAGGATTCCTTGCAAAATTGGATCGACATCATGATTCCATTTCCTGTCACCGATCGTGTTGTGCAATCAGGTGGAAGATGCAGCGCCGAACTGTACTCTAAATCGTTCCGTACCGTAATGTACTTCAGTGCGTCCCCATAGCTCAGCTGGTTGGAGCGCCAGCCGTCCAATCACAGGCCTGTGGCGAAGTGAATTCGAGCGGCTTTAGGCGTTTGCTCTTTGTCTCCAACTGGGGCAGCCTGCGGCCGGTCGCAGCGGCCGCGCTAACGGTCAGGTAGCGTCAGGGGTCAGGATGGACTCTGCCGAGTATTGCGGCACGTTGAGCTTTCGCCGCCAACTTCTGCCGTTGACCCAGATTTGTATTGACCCGGGGCTCATCAGACAAGCACTGCTCAGTGTGGGCGCGCCTGCCAGAAATACATCCTGTGAAAAGGCTTGGACTGCATCATTTAACATACTCCCGGGTGGGGTCAAACTGACCCCCCAAAGGTTTTTTCCAGAATGGTTTCCGAACGGCGTGGCGAAGCCGCTTCAAATTTTGCACAGCTGTAGACCATCGAATATCAAATCGGTTGACATAAACAAGTTGAACGTGTCTTGTAAGGTCGCTGACCTATAGGAGGTAAAAGTCAGGCCATGGTTTCAGCGAAGGCAATTTCTAGGGAATCGTCAGATCTGATACGACAACGGAGTTATTGACGAAGCCATGCATCTCTGAGGTGCTTTCTTAGAAGCCAAAAATATTGAATCAGGAAATTAAGTTGACCTAGGGTCAGGTGTGAAGGTCAGACCCAGGTCAAAACCAACCTGATTTATTACTCCAGGGCTTGCTGTATGGGATAAATTCTGGTGCTCATTTCAAATTCATTGACCGCAGGAACCGCATTATACATCTTCCATTGACTTCTTAAAGGTCAGAACAGGCCATTGACCTGAGATGACCCGGGTCGGCATTTTGTTTTAGGAACATACCGGCTAGCGTAATTTTTGTCGCTTATTGAAATGCAAGACTCAGAGCAGTCTTGTATAATTTTGGTCACCATGACCTTCAAAAGGTAAAAAGGTCACTAACCTCAAATGGACCTGTGACCATTGCTTAGAAATAGTTGCCTTAGGTTCTGGGGACACTTAGGAGACCAACCTGGATTTTGACCTCGTTTGACCTTATTTGACCTGAAGGCCATGATCTAAGAAGCTCAAAATTTGACTCAAGTGAGTTCACGTACAGGTTAAGACACCCTGTAAATTTTGCGTCTCTAGCTTTCTTAGTTCTTGAGATATTGGGGGGGGCAAATTGCCCCCCACCCGAGCGAAGAGTATCTAGCCGGCCATCCGGGCGCGTGTTAAAAAAGTCACGTTCGCCCCAGTCATACTGCATTACAATTCCGTACACCCATGGCTACCAAGAATCTGGCCTATGTAATCGGGAGTGTTGTGTGCATCTTCTGATTCCCAGTCATGTGTGCGTAAACATCCTGAAGTAGCCCTTCATTTCCAAGAGAAAGGATACACCGAGCACTGAGTGAGGTCTGCCATTCCGTTCGATTCCGTTCGATCCCTGTGCCGTCCGATGACTGTGCCGCAAGGTCTCGGCTTAATGATGAGTCATGTTTGCAGGGAAGTCATAGGAAGGTGACATAAGCAGACTTGGTCTATATGAGCTACCGTTTATTTAAGGTGGCCCAGATAAAAGGAAAAAGTTAACTCACGTTTAAATCAGCAATGACAAGTGTGTTTCTTACACACTGAAGACCGCTGTGGCATTCAGTGAACCATTCAATGTCAAAACGTAACATAAAAAATGTTGGTCATCAGTAATCATTTCACGTTCGTCAAACCATGACTCTGCAGAAGATGCCTTTTTGGAACGAAACGAATATGTTGTTAAAAAGAGTGTGCAACGTTTGCATGGGATTTTGAACTGAACTAGCCATCTTGAAAATGACTCCGCGCAGTTTACGGTCTTGCCGTTCTTGAAACGCAAACCCGTCTAGTCTCTGGGCTACACACCCGGGAAGATGTGCAGACTATTTCAGGGAGGCTATTTCAAGGTCACCCAAGCATCCATGACGCTATAATCACGTCATTCAAATCTTGCCATTTTATTGGTTATGCAGTGATCAAGGCCAATAAAAATATAATTTTCGAGTCGTTCATATCTGGGGTTCAGGAGCACGATTTGCAGGTATAGCGACCGCTAACTGGCTGTCGATCAATGTTGTGCAAGTTGCGATCACGCAATCAAAGGATTACGTGTTGAGGAATATGTTTACTGAACAGAGAAGTTGTGTTGTCTAGAGCAGCTTTTCCCCCTTCCAGGCATACCAGTAGTTGTGAGGGAGCATATTTCATCATATTTGATGCTTGGTTCAACATATTCAGGCGTGGAAGATCCCCTTTATAAAGAGTTTCCTTAAATTACCTTAATTCTCCTAAACCTCTATTACCTGTGAAGGGAATGCCCCACGTTTGAAGATATTAAGGCAAGTATCAGATGTGATGAAATAAGCCCACTTATAACCATTGGTAGATTTTTAATTGGAACAGACTATTCCTCGCATGGGATTTACAATTTCTCTATTTAGTAAATATGCTTCTCAATTCGTCATTGTTCGATTTCGTCATTGCACCTTACACAACATTGACTGGGAACCAACTGACGGTCGTTATATTTGAAAATCGTGCTCATGAACGACAGATGTGAATGACTCGACAATGAAATTTGTATTGACCTTGATCACTGCTCGGCCGATGGAATGACAGGATTCGAATGACGTTATTATGGCGTCGTGGATGGCTGAGTGACCTTGAAACAGCCTTACCAAGATGATCTGCACATCTTCACGGGTGCGTAGCCCACAAACTAGAAGGGTTTCGGTCTTGAGAAGGGCGGGGCTGTAAACTGCATCGAGTGATCCTTGAGATGGATATTTTAGTTCAAAACCCCTTACAAATGCGAAGCACTCCCATTAACACCATCACAAAGCGCTTCATCGCTTCTGCTCTGTTCGCCCTTTGTCCAGGCGGCCCTTGAGTGACTACACGGGATCGATCGGGACGTGGAATGGCTCCAGCGGGACGGGGCGACACCGCACACGACACAGGCTTCCCTGGATTGGTTCAAGGATCATTTTGCTGGAATCTACATCAGCTTAAGACTGCGGTGCTGTGGCTTCTCTCTTTCGTCCGACCTGTGCCCCGAGGACTTCATACTGTGGGGTAACCTCAAGAACCACGTCCACGTGGATAGGCTAGCGAACCTTCAAAGGCTGAAGGCCACCTTCAGACTCAAGATGGGACGCATCACCGCGGATAACCGACCAGACAATGGACGACTTACATCGGGCTTACATGTTGGACATCCTGGACCGCCAGGGAGCCATCTGAAACACATTTTGTGCCACGATTTGACGGTGTGGACTCACTGATGACTCACGTAGTCATTGATCGCGTTTTGTCACTTAATTGCCAGTTGGATACCATCAAAGACACGATTATACGCCGTTGTTGAGGGAAACATAGATGTACTTTTATATAGGGTATCTTGCACTTAAAGACTTTTGCATATTGGAGTCATTTGTTAATTTTCTTTCGTATCCAGGTGGCATCATGTGAAAAACTTGTCAAACATCTGCAGGCTGGTATAAAATGTTAATGGACGGGCATAGCAAAAACAAATAATTACCTATCGGATCCTGTTTGATACAAAATGAGCAAGGCACTAATAGCTGTGTGTCCAGGTACTTACTGTATCAAAATTTGATACAAAATGAGCAAGGCACTAATAGCTGTGTGTCCAGGTACTTACTGTATCAAAAATCAAGATAATTTGTTTCGCGTTTCTTTGGCCCAGTATTCCATATTTGTTCATTTACATTGAGTATGCTCAGAAGAACATGGGGGGGGGGGGCCGTAGTCAGCATTAGGGAGTCAGCCTCCACCCCCCCCCCCTCCCCCCACCCCTTCCCTCGAAGGTGTATAAAGTGACGCCCTGGTGACAAGCATGAAGTCCTGCTGCCCGACCGGGTTTGAATGGCAGCGACGCAGTTCCAGCTTGTCGCACGCTGGGGGCGTCTGACTCGACTCTGGCGATGTTCTGATTACCCGGGCTGCTGTGGTCCAAATGGCTTTTTATGACCATTAGAGGCTGGAAAGCGTTAATTGTACCAAAGTCCGATATATTTTCAAGGTCACTCGCTTTAAACACGCCAGCTGCTTTTAACAAGATCAACGTATTGCTCAAATTACTAGTTCATATTCAACAAATTATTTACGGTGCAATAACAATGTTCAACCACTTAAAATGTCCGTTGCATTTGGAAAACGCTTGCCTTTTCAGTTATCTGTCATATCGTTCCCTTCTTATACGAAATATGGTCCGGTGTGTTGATCATACTCCTCAGTACAGCACGATGCAGCTTGCCTACGTAGTAAGGCGCGGACTAATCTGTTGCGCAACTGGCCGGTGCACAGAGCTCGCTGTTACAGCATCTGATGGTGCTGCACAAAGCTCGCTGTTCCAGCACCTGTTGGTGCTGCACAAAGCTCGCGGCTCCAGCACCTGTTGTGGTGCATTGAGCTCGGTGCTCCCGACGGTCAGGCCGTTCTCCGCCACCGCCATCGGCTGACAGCAGCACTCTCATCGACCTCGTACCTGCTTCCGCAGAGCCCGCTTTGTCGGACAATGGACAGTGTGCAGGCTCCCTTGGGACTGCTTGGCAGCGATGATGGATGCCCCCATTGAGAGATGAGACAGTGGGGCACGGTCTGAGCCACCAGGCTGTGATACTGGACGAAGATGGGAGCGGGGGTGGATGGCTTTAGAGTAGATAATTAAGGGATACGGGAACTGGTCGCTGTAGTTGAGGTCAATGCATAAAAAACACATAGAGGGTGTTAGACAAATGGTCACGGCTGTGAGGGAGGGAGGGAAAGAGAGAGAGAGAGAGAGAGAGAGAGAGAGAGAGAGAGAGAGAGAGAGAGAGAGAGAGAGAGAGAGAGAGAGAGAGAGAGAGAGAGAGAGAGAGAGAGAGAGAGAGAGAGAGAGAGAGAGAGAGAGAGAGAGAGAGAGAGAGAGAGAGAGAGAGAGAGAGAGAGAGAGAGAGAGAGAGAGAGAGAGAGAGAGAGAGAGAGAGAGAGAGAGAGAGAGAGAGAGAGAGAGAGAGAGAGAGAGAGAGAGAGAGAGAGAGAGAGAGAGAGAGAGAGAGAGAGAGAGAGAGAGAGAGAGAGAGAGAGAGAGAGAGAGAGAGAGAGAGAGAGAGAGAGAGAGAGAGAGAGAGAGAGAGAGAGAGAGAGAGAGAGAGAGAGAGAGAGAGAGAGAGAGAGAGAGAGAGAGAGAGAGAGAGAGAGAGAGAGAGAGAGAGAGAGAGAGAGAGAGAGAGAGAGAGAGAGAGAGAGAGAGAGAGAGAGAGAGAGAGAGAGAGAGAGAGAGAGAAGAGAGAGAGAGAGAGAGAGAGAGAGAGAGAGAGAGAAAGGGACAGAGAATGTTGCGTGTCGCGCCGTTAGTTAGATGCTTGGCTGCTCATATTTTTCACTGCGAAGCTCGCGTTGGTCTGATAAGCGTTTCAGATAGGCACACCAACTGCCTCGTTATGGTCAATGACGACCATGCGACTAAGAATGGAAGCTGAAGAACCAAGAGCTATGTTGTTATCGCTGGGCACGAAATACACTGTTTGTCATTCGGACGCACCTCGCAGAAATAATCTCAAAGTGAACGTCAATGTGTCATGGCGCTGAAGAGGGGCATTCATTGTAAAATACGTAACATAAGCGCAGAGGTTGTAGCAGCTTTTTAACGATTTTGACTTATTTTGATCCTTAACCCAACCACTCTCGCGATTCTTTACAACAGAGACTCCCTTGGAATCGTTTGTTCTCTTGCAAGAACTTAGGTGTCCAAAATTTGAATGGTTTTAAGCACAATAAACGTGAAACTCCTCACAAACAGGGCAACGTAAGTCTTTTAGCTAACAAGCTTTCTGGCGACGAAAAAGATGAATGGTTTTGTTTTGAACGATATGCGATGTACTCTAAAAACCCTTTGTAGATTGGATTTTGAGCAACCAGCTCAGTTCAGTCTCACGGTTCAAAGTGCGTGTCGCCCATCGATCTATTTTTTCCACGAACATTGCACTGAATCCAATCTAAAACAGCACAGCAGAACTTTTTGCAACGACCGTACCAGTCCGTCACATTACGTTGATAAATTTCGTAGGTGAAATGTCGAATGCAGCATGCACATTTTTGGCTTTGCACTTCACATTCGCCCGTCCCCTGTTCTGATCCAACTAGTTGAGTCAGCGTTTAAATGCATCCGATTACAGTGTTTACTCACTTTGGTATGCGGGCTGTGAAATGCTTTTTTGTTTCTTTGTCGGCTGTCCTGTCGCGAAGGGCCCGCCGTGAAACCGTGCTGTACTCGGCGCCGGCCACCAGCTGCATGTGTACTGTACGTTCTGCTGGCGCCGGCCACTAGCCGCCACCAGCTGCAGTGCCCGCCCCTGACTGCCGCATGTGTCCTGTTCCAGAGGAGCTCGGCTGTAACGACTCGGGAACGAGGCCTACTGCGACGCTCCTCCCTGCTTGGCTCCCAACTCAAACAGCTCCAGATACAATGTAAAAACCTCAAGTCGGACAACGATGGATTGGTGAGCAGCTTCAGCACGCCGTAAACATGACCGGTTTTGTTTTGCAGTGAAGTAGTGATGCATGGTTATCGATCAGGCAAACTATTGAAGCAGGCAATGACAGCGTCGCTGCCACTGTTGGTTTGGGATACCAATACAGTCATATCAAAGCTATGAAGCTAACAGATCACCCTTGTTTTGCAACATTTAGAATTGCATGAACCGGATTTTCGCTTTCCATGCACTAGATGACTGTCGTGTGTAGATTTGCACCTAGCGATTAAGACTGTCGTGTGTAGATTTGCACCTAGCGATTAACCTGTAGTTAGTGCTCCACCACTATAAAAAACTTGACCTGAACCATTACCACTGTCGCCAGACGACGTAATTTATATGGAAATAGAAGGCTTAGTGCGACGCGGAACAGCGCCGAGGTGACAGTAGGCGTGCGAGTTGGCTGTTAAGTTGAAGATGATGGGAAAAACTAAATTAATGAAGCCAGTGATCTAATGAACCCGAGGCAGCGGACACGAATATTTGTTTTAACAACGTTTTCGAGTCTTCTTTTCGCGATGGTTACATTCCTTTGCAGTTTCCGTAGCCAAATGTACATCAAGTGAGGTGTCTTGCATTTGTATGGTTAACTATTCGAGTACCTGCAAGATCAAAGACTTAAGCAGAAGCTTGTAAATTTAAGTGGCATTTTGCATGACACCTACAGTCTTTGTTTGCAGTGTTATTTACTGAAGTACACGTATTCTGCCTGCACATTAAGTTATGACTCTCGGCCTGCATATGCCTGCCGGATCGGCCGAAGGTGTAATCACCTAAATGGTGAAATCATTTAAGAAAATACCTCCGCAGCTGCATTCAGACACACTGTCGCCGATAAGTTCGCGAGTCAGACTGCCCTCCAATTGTAAATGTATGTCTCGACGCGCATTTCTACCCATCGCTGATTGCTCAAAGCCTTCTCCACTCCATATTTGTGTATGTTATTCTTTTTTGTACGACGGCTTACGAGAATACTGAAGGGAATAGTGTTCTTCACGAAACGCTTGCATCGGAACTCCCATTTTGACTAACTTCTTATCATTGATATTCAGATATTATTCGGGTTAGAGCGTTTGGTTTTGAAGAGGTGTAACATGCGTCAAGGATTGTAGGAGATTTGATCATCAAGAATGATTCATTACATTTGGGAGGGACAGGGGAGCACGGTTCTCCCATTCTCTACGAATATTCTCTTAGACATACTGCTCCATCGCCATTGGCCGTCTGTTCTTGGCGTATGCATGCATGACGGGCGCCCACTTCCGTTCGCACGCGGATGCGTACAAGCCGGAGGAGAAGGTGAAGACGGTGGAAAAGGTACGGAGCGTACGGCCGCTCAATGGATTTGGCTAGGTGATCTTCATCGGACGCGGATGGAGACGTGCGTGCGTATTGTGCGAGTTTTGAAACCACCCGTCCATTGCAGAGAGACGCGATGGACACCGAGCTGGAGCGACCGCTGGTGATCCGGACACAGGCTGCTGAGCGACTGCGGGAGACCCAGCTGCTAAAGAAGAAGAACCAAGAGCTGACCAACATGACGCGCAAGTTGGAGGAGAAGGTGAAGACACTGGAGAAGGTACGGAGTATGCGGTCGCTTAATGGATTTGGCTGGATGATCTTCATCTGGTGTCCTGGCATGTTCTCGATCAGTACTATTCAACACCTTTGCACTGCAGGCTTCTTTTCTGAGTAACGAGCAGTTTTCGAGCCCCCGTGTTTTGCATGACAAATAAATGAACCTGAATTATTGATTTGCTAGAAAACTTTTGGCGACCTTTGTGTGCGAATTTCAACAGGAGTAAGTTGGGCGAATTTGCCCTCTGGTAAGCTACAAGCGGTCGTTGGAGAGATCCAACTAACCCCTGTCCTCTTACAGAAATCAAAAGAGGTGACTCAGCAGCACCAGGAGCGTTCCCGCGCGCGGATCGTGCGCCAGCTGCCGCAGACACGAGCGGTGCCGCTGGAGAGCGAGGCGCGCGTGGGCCCGCAGCAGAAGATAGTCTCCTCCCCGCAGAAGACCGTCAGTGGGCAGCAGAAGATAGTCAGTGCGCAGAAGAAAACCGTCAGCTGGCAGCTGCGAACTGTAGGGGCGGACGAGCGGACTGTGAACGCACCGCAGCGGGCGGTGAGCGCTTCGCAGCGGACGGTGAGCGCTTCGCAGCGGACGGTGAGCGCTCCGCAGCGGGCGGTAAGCGCCAGTGAGCGGGCGGTGAGTGCGGGCGAGAGGAGCAGCGAACGGAGCGCAGTGCGCGAGCGCGCCGGCCTGCAGCAGCGCACCACGCTCACGGCTAAGCAGCGCGAGCGTGAGTCCGAGTACCAGCGCCAGATCAAGGAGCGCGACGGCGAGATCAAGCGGCTCAAGGAGAGGATGAAGGTCATCAGCGACAAACTCTCCAAGAAAAACGAAATTCAGGTATGACCCGCGATGACGTGTCAATTGCAAGGCCAATTATTTGCTATGATCTTCAGTACATACATCCTTTTAGTTTTGCGTCTTTATTGTCGGTCGCGCTGCGCTAAAAGGGGGGGGGGGGGGGGAGAGATACAACAGTGATGTGAAGCATGTCTGTATACAGCAGAACCTATAAATTAAGCTGAACTTCCAGATTCTGAAGGAAAAGGGGAAGAAGGAGTTGGTCAGCATTATCCATCAGCTGCAGAAAGAAAAGGCAAAGCTGGAGCTCCAGATGAACACACTTTCCGAGGTATGTATCCTGTCTAGTAAAACGTCACCCTCTATCAGAAGGTCTTTGGCTGGCATAAGTCATGTTAGCCATTGACTGTGGTTCTTTGCGGGAGAGTGAGCGGGTGTGACAGCTGCCCTCCATGTACTTTGGTCCGCTCACCGTGACCGCTCCTCCCGGTCGCCGTGTGACCGTCTGGCGTGGTCCCCGGTGATCGGGCCGGGTTTGTCAGCGACGAGCGTCGCACGCGCAGAGAATCCATCCTCGCCGCGGCTCTCACCGCCTGCAGGAGGGCGTGACCTCCCGGTGATCGGACTGGGTTTGTCAGCGACAAGCGTCGCACGCGCAGAGAATCCGTCCTCGCCGCGGCTCTCACCGTCTGCAGGAGGGCGTGACCTCCCGGTGATCGGACTGGGTTTGTCAGCGACGAGCGTCGCACGTGCAGAGAATCCGTCCTCGCCGCGGCTCTCACCGTCTGCAGGAGGGCGTGACCTCCCGGTGATTGGACTGGGTTTGTCAGCGACAAGCGTCGCACGCGCAGAGAATCCGTCCTCGCCGCGGCTCTCACCGCCTGCAGGAGGGTGGGGCCTCTGGCTGAACACGCGTCACCACCCACCACTCCCCAGACGAGCACTGTTCTGCAGTTGAGAATTGTTCCCCTGGTGAGCACGCCCCCGGCGAACTTCGTCAGAGACCGGGTCAGGGCAGATCGTTGGAGTGGCAACCACTTGCACCATACGAGCGATATGAAAAGCGACGTCATCGAAATTATGTAACTTGACAAACTTGTGGTAGGCCCTTTGCTTTGCTTTGTGAAGTGCGTTTTATCAGTCGCTGAAGTATGATCTTTGCCTGTTAGTGGTAAAGCTTTGATATTTGTCACATCGCGCACGTAATTTGGAAATGGGAGCTCATACAAAAAAATTAAACCATATTAGATTTCATCCTCCTTCTATTACCCGATCATCTGCGGCTTGGTCACATTATGAACACGCACTCTTTGACATGCTAAAGAAGAGACATATATATATATATATATATATATATATATATATATATTACATTAATATTTTGGGAGCAGGTTTCTTGCACGCATTGCTGATTGCACACTATGGCAAAATCGGCGTTTACATTAACGCTGGACGCCAAATGGCCCTTTTGGTCGTTTGTTTGAGGTTTCGCACGGTGCGTTTGTCGTTTTCCGTTCAATCTTCCGATCAGTTGAAACAGATTAGTCATATTTAGCAATTTGGTTTGCATCGTATTCTTACAAAGCGCACGCTTGAGGCAATAAAAGCTAGGTTTTCATGCGGCATGATCTGATTTAATGCACACGTCTGTACTGTTAAAGGTTGTTTTACATTTTGACCACACCAAGATAAAAGGCAACCATATGAAGTGGTCAGATTGCATACACTGTCCGGCAGAAACTGTGCACTATGCACAGCCGAAGTTCCATCTTCGGCACCCTTGCAGAACGGTCTTGGTCACGCGGTTGTTGACAGGATGCCCGCCGTAGAACGCCGTAGAACTTCAGAAATATTTACCAATTTCTCGGACCTGGAGGTCAGGCGACTGCTCCGACGCCTCAGAGCGAGGCCATGTCCTGGGGATGGGTAGCCGAACCGCAGGTTCTATTCAAAGGTAGTCCGTGCCCGTGAATCTACCGCTGCGGCGCTGGTTGCTGTAGCGTCAACCCTGCAGTAGGGCAATTACTGCCCAGTTGCTGCCGGTACCTGCGAGGGAGCAAGTCGAAGAAAACCCTACCGCAGTCAGGCTTGAATCAAGGAGCTCTCACTAAGGTTACAAGCGTTGGCCAGTGATTGGAACGAATGCAGATACCCACTTCAACCTCGCCATTGGTGTGCGTGGCCATTGCCGCCATGAAATTTGTTCTGGTTGTTTTCAGTTTTGGTTATGTTATGCATATGTATGCTACAGAACTATTTTTCCAACAATCCAGTTTTCTCATGCATGTACAGAATGGAAAGCAATTGCAATATGACACTGCGGTTTTGTAGACCTCAGTTATTTAATTCGGCATATTATTTGCGTGCAATATGCAGTGCAAGAAAACGCTCTGGCGTGCAATTCGTCTTCGATATTGTTGAGATATATGACAACTGGGGTGCCTCCACGTGACTGATATAAACTGCCGATTGCCTCACAGCGAGTTTGATCCACCTGTCTCTTGATCCAGACACTATCTGCTTTGGAGCTGTACTGTGGGCTGGATGCTGAACAAATGCGGTTGTGAATCCGTCACGTTTCACGGTCATTAAGGCTCCACCACTGGTGTAGTTTTACAAAGTGGGTCAGGGCAATGAGCTTGAGAAAATGGCTAAATTTACCCCAAAAGGCACTAAAAACAAGTTTCTCCATGGATCTGACTTACTTTCCTGTAAAATTTGGCGGGGGGGGGGGGGGCTGGACTGAATAGGAAACCACATCTCTGCTACAACACGTTTCCTCGATTTGACTCGGCAGAGCATGTGGACAGACAGCGTATTGATTTTGTTTGACATTGACGTTCGAAGCCAGCTCCTGGTTGCCGACATAGAGCCGATGTAACAGATAGGGCCGTTGTCTCGCGACCTACATGTTGTTGCAAATGTACAGCTTTAGGATACATAGTGCTAGTTGATGTGCGTTACTTTTCAAGGCTGTCACGGAAGCCCCCGAGCGCAGGGCGGGCCTCAGGCTTGAAAGCATCACCCGACCTAAGTATGTTCGACACGGCTTGCATTGTTTTGGTGATGGTCGTCGGCGGACCATTACCGCTATCGGCGTAGTCGACTAGCGTCAATCATCAGGCTTTTGAAGCTGCTTTATTCAAAAATTTGTGTCGAAGTGGAGGTTGGCACGTGTCAAGGACACGTCCGAGTGTAGACGGCTGGTAGATTCGTCACGTTTCGGTGCGATGGTACGCGACCGGTTTGCTTTCATTGATCGACGCTTCACTCATAAGACCTAGTGTTCATTTCTATAGCCTTGGTTAAGACGTCGAGGCAGAAGAACACAAATGATTGCAGGCTGTAGAAACTGAAACATCGCTGAATAATGCTATGCGCAAACTTAGACCAAATTAACAAGACAGCGCTTTTGTTTTGAATGCTATGCAACATGCGGCAAAAACAGAAAATAATCAAATAAATATGAAATGTACTCGGAGGCCAAAGAATGACTAGGTCAATCAGCTGTGCTTAACTGGACAGGATATCGTAGTTTCCATGGTCTTCCTTTGTGTTATCTGCGAAACATCTTCTGGAAACTGCATAAGATACGCATGATTGTGAGCTGTCATTTTAAATGTTCTGCCTATGCTACCCTTTCAGAAGGTTTTGGGGGCAAAACTCATCGTTGTGGAAGGACCAAGTCGGACATTGGGGATGGGTGGCCGGTGGCCATCCAAAAGAATACAGTCGACAACCGCGATGTTTAGTTAAGATAATTGATCTGTATTTATTTTGCCCAGTATCCACTCTCTGCTTATATGCTTGCATGGGGCTCAGAGGAGCATTGGGGGGGGGGGGGGGGAGCCAGGCCCCGGAACGCATATCAAATGATGCTTCAGTGTTGAAAAAACATCAGATATGATGGAAAAGCTCGCTTGTAACGATAGACATGCTCTTAGGTGTAAAAGACTGCTTTAGACAATACAATGCCACTACTTAGTATATATGTTCCTCAATCCGTTATCGTTTGATTACGTCATGGAACGATTTTTATGACGTCAGATTCGTTGCCAGACTGGCTGCATTGAAATTGCCACTTAAGTGGACGTGCTGTCTGACTTGTAGTACTTGAACTGACTGCAAGGTGGATTGTTCATTTAGGCGTATGAAAAAACGACCATCGTTATGTGCACGTGTGCTGGTCCTTTCTCGTGGTGTTCTTGCATATTGTTCCTTTACGGCGTGTTTTATACTTGCATTTGCACTCCTGGTTACGGCACTATTGTTAAGTTTTTCGATATAAACAGTATAAGCTGTTATACTTGACTACTGTACATGTTTATACTTGACTACTGTACATGTTTATACTTTGCTTCTGTAAAGTATAAACAATGTAAGCTGTTATACTTTATTTGTTATACCAGCATAACAGTATAAACCGTTCGTGATTGAGACTGGATTTAAACATGTCAAACTGATAACAACTAAATGGTGTCTGTTGATGCAACAATTCGTAATGACGTGCTTCCGACACCAATAAGTCAACTGCCATATTTGTCTTTACCTTGAGCACAATATGGCCATTGAGGAAACAGGATTCGTGTGGCGTTTCTATTATGTGACATATCTCCGGGTGGCTTCGAATTTGGCGGCACGAAATGTGTGCACAAGCTTGCGTGCGCCCAGCTCAGAAACAAGAGAATTTGGAGTCTTGCAACGGGCATAACTGTGGAGTGCAAGATTGATCTTGAAATTGCTCTCTCAGTTCAAAACCTTATACAAATGTGGAGCCGTTCCGTTAAGGTTTTTCGAACTGAAAAACAGTCTTAGACAAATAGCTTGATTCCGGTGTTTGGCACCTGCTAGTTGCTCCGAAGTTTCGGAATCATGGCATGATTTATTTTTAAAACTGATCACATACGACATACAAGCGACGAAGATATCATTATATGAAAAAAGTTATGTATACACAAGCTCATTTGTCACATGAACAGAGTCTAAATGATGAACATTTAAGGAAGTATGCATTCCGACGGGAAGTCACGTAATGAATGAGAGCTGTCATTTATATTGGTGGCAAGGACTGTCTCTAATTTCTCCTGTGTGATGATGATGCTACCATGACACTGGTTCTTCTGGTGAAATGGTCTCGGATAATGTTCCGGCATTACTCTTTTCTCACGTGTTCTTTTGAAGCACTGTCAGCCAAATAAATTTTGAGCCTCCTTGAGTGTGGTTGTAGTGGCTCTAACGCAGGTTGATTGCTTTAGAAGTCCGCAATTTTCCAAGACTGTAGACTCTTCCCTGTAATTTTTAGGGTTCCGTCACAGCAAAGCTGATAAACTATATTGGGACATTTGGAGTGGTTAAATTTAGCCGATGTGTTATTCATGGTGGCAAGTTCAATGACTCTTTTGTAGAAGATGGTGAATGTTGCCTTGTCCTGGCTGACTGACAAGGTCAGATATAGTGTGTTTTGTTCATCAGGTTATGAAGCATCAATTTCTCTCTTCGCTGATTGTCTTCGTTGTTTGCCTTCGCCATGCCACACTGGTTGGTCGCGGTCCAAAAATGCTTGCGTGAAAAGACCAATTATAGTGAAAAATTTGTATGTACCTTCACCATGGATCCGTTTTCATTTTCGGCGGTGTGTCTTTCCAGTCGCAGTTTTCGTACATTCCCGATTGGGTCTACATTTACAAATGCATTGCAGCCTTGTTTCTTATCCGGCATGGTCATAGAGGCACAGCATTACGTGATAGTGGCAAACGTGTTAGTTTTGACATAAACACGGTAGCCTGAGCTTTGACCATCTGGGATTTTGGGGTACCCATTTCCCCCTTCGTTGATCGTCTTCGTTGTTTGTCTGCACCATACAACACCGCATTTTGGTTTGACTTAAAACATGTCTGTGTAACAGACCGGCATGACAAAGGTGGCACCATTATCCCCTCCGACTTAATGCCCACAAAACCACAGCTGCCTTCTAACATTGGCACAACAGCACCACAAATTCCTCCTCGTCTCTAATGAGGATGACACACCGACCTAATCCCAACGCCCTATCCTGTCCGGTAACCCAATCACGGCCGCCGGTCTGCCCCGCGCCCGTCACCGTGAAGCCGCCCCCCTCTGTTGACGCGGGCCACGCGCCGACCTGCCGTCACGATCCCTATCGCCGTGCACACCGCTAATCGTGTTGCCATTCATGCCATGTGCGCTGTCGATACGTGCCGGGGCGCCGGCGCGCCGCGCACGCGCGCTTGCCGCCGGCCGGGCGCGCGCTCCGGGCGCCCTATTGATTTTTGGCGCGTCTGGGCGGGCGGCGCGCTGCGGCAGAGCGGGTCGGGCCGTGCCCGGAGTGGCCGTGCGGTGTGTGCTGGTGCTACGGAGCCGGCGTCAGTGGCCGGCCGCGCCCCCCTCGCCAGCGGCCGAGCGCCAGACGCCGCCGCGTCTCGCAGGTAGGCCGCGCCGCCCGCTGCGCCGCGTCCGACGCTGCTGGTATGTGTGTCACGTCCCTGCCGTCGTCGGTCCGCCGCGGTCGATATGCCCCCGGGGTGTTATCGTGTCTCCCGCGGCGCGCTGCGTGAAACAGGGTCGGCGGTGGCCCGCCACCATCTGTTCTGCTCGATAACGCGACCCGAGGGGCCTGCAGGCGATCGGACGGGGGCGGCCGGCGGAGGACTGAGGGTGGTGGGCGGTGGGCGGTGGGCGGAGGGCGACAGGCGACAGGCGGTGGGCTGAGAACGGCGGCCGGGTGCGGTGGGCAGCGGGTGATGGATGGAGGGGACTGGGTTTGGGTCTTGCGGCGACGTACACTGGCAACCCCTTGCGACCGTTACGGTCGCAGATTCACGTATGTGGCGACCTAACGGCGATGGGAGCTCGCGCTGCCCTGAAACTTTTGAGTAAAGGTTCCACTGAAGTCTTCACGCTGAAGCTCCAAATGGCAGGATTTTGGCTTGGTAGCATCTGTTGGAATGGTGGTATCAATCAGTTGATGATTGCTCGTGTTTCGCTGGTTGCGGCGTTCAGTGAGGACATTTTGAGCTCACACAAGCGTGTCTGGTGTTTAGTGTTGCGGACGAGGACAGGTAAATTGAATGGTGGCCGTATAGTTCATCTGCAAAATGACTGCTGTGTTTAGGCCGCTTTCAGACCGTCCACTTATTTGCTCCTTGTCCTCTTGATCAGTATACCGAAGATGAAGGAAGGTAAGCTGGGCATAAGACCGTGTGATGAGCCAACGATTGGCTTACTCGGCATGGTCCATTGTTGTGCGGGTTTTTACGCGCGCATTTTGCCACGGCGTGGCGCGGCGTGCAGAACGGGCTGAGCCTCAGCTAGTGATGCGGGAGGTACAGCCACTGGATACGGCCACCTGTGAGCGATGGTAGGTTCGCCAGCGATGGGTCCATGATCGCTCCCATACAGCGCCATTGCCGTGCCGTTGGTGAAGGCCAGAGGTCACAGACCGTGCTGTTGAATATGCGCGTCAGACTGGCATGAACGCTGGAAGCAGAGGACCGGGGGCTACAGCAAGACGACGGATGACACGCAGACGCTACAAATTCTGGCAGCTGAGGTCTGAGTTGAGGTGACGTCTGAATGGTTATGTCTGTCTACCAGCCATAATATCTGCACCATGAGACCCAGTTCAGCTCAGCTCAGTTCAGTTCAGTTCATTTCAGCTCATTTTCAGTTTTGCGCATTTCAGTCCAGTTCAGTTTAGTTCAAATCAATGTATTTTACTTAACGTTAAGCCTAGTTTGGCTCAGTTCAGTTCAGTTCAGTTTATTGGAAAGTCATTTCACACTGTGGGCTGCGGTCAGTTTCAGTCAGGTACGTGGTAACCGGTAAGATACAAGGCAAGCACTGCACCAGCATGCACGAGAATTAAAGGAGTGTCAGATGGCGAGCCCCGAAACAATCCTAGCCCCAAATTCGACAACTTTTTTGTCGCCGATTGAAGTGGCACGCCGCGGTCTACCATATGATAGATAGACTAAGATTACAGAAAAGACATGGCAGTGAGCAAGAAGTTTGCAGACTTCTGGGATTGTGCCGAAGTGGTGCCGAATTTTGTATAAACACCAAAGGGTATAGTATCACTTGTTGGGTACTTTTTAAATGTGTTGGTTTCAGGATAAATGGTTGTGAATTATGACATTCAGCGCCTTCAGAGAGGGTAAAAGAAATGACGTGTTACCGGGTAAAGCCCGATCGAAAGAATGTGGTCATTCTGATAAAATTGGGTGTGCCGATACGGAGGAAGGCTGTTTTGGTTGGGTTTATCTTAAGTAAATCGGTGGTGGAAGAGAACTTGACGGCGAGTGAGGTATTTTGTTGCTGGGATTTAAGGTTAGCTGGCTGGTAAATGGCTGGGGATGAAGAAGTGGGGTGTCGTCAGCATATGACCCTAAACGATCACATGGAAGACAGGCAGAATAGTCGTTTGCGGAGAAGTTGAACAGAATATGGCGGACAAGGGATCCCTGCGGGACGCCATGGAATAGGTAGAGAGAGAGAGAGAGAGAGAGAGAGAGAGAGAGAGAGAGAGAGAGAGAGAGAGAGAGAGAGAGGGAAGGAAGTGGGATATATATATATATATATATATATATATATATATATATATATATATATATATATATATATATATATATATATATATGCGTCTGTCACCTCCCGGCTCATGTCAGCAAGGTAGTTCTTAGGCCAACTGGGGCTCACATCGTGTCATTGTAGCTGGCGCTGATGGCTTGGATGGTCGACACTATCAAACGATCGGGCCAAATCTATCGGCGTGACGGCAACGAAATGGCGTTTGTCAACTCAGTGTACGATCTAGTCAACTGCGTTAAGCAGAGAACCCCGCGCTGACTGGCCGGGTCTGTACGCGCTGTCAGCTGGATTAAACGTGGTTGGAACGAGACAAGGCGACATTTGCATGAACACGACTTTTTCACAGATTTTTGACAGCACTGGCAAAATGGAAATGGGATAAAAATTGCGAACTGTATCACGTTCCCCGTTTTTGTTAAGGGGGAGAACGGATGCAACTTTCTGAAATACTCATGGTGCGGGAACACAATGATGTAATAGATGAGGTGAGATGATGAAGAATATGAGATTCAAGTCACAAACACTCACGCACTGTATGGAAAGGTGCACCATCCAGACGCAGAGTTCTGAAAGATACCATCTCTGATGGCGGCAGAGAGCTCAGGCAGTGTGATGGGGTGAAGTTCCAGGCCATTTTATGTGATGCCTGGCGGTTTAGGTGGGAGAGGCTGGTCCCGTCGGCTTTTCGTGACTAGTTTGTCAACGATGCGTGCACTGACAGACACAAACGGGCGACTGGAGTTATGGTCCTTGTCAGGTGATTCATACGATTCAAACGTCAACTTTGCCAGGCAAAGCGAAAATGCGTTGACGTAGTGCCAGCAGGTCGTCTTCCCTTAGCATTTGTTGGCAAAGAAACTGGCTTTTGCACCGAGCGAAGAGGCCTTTCACCTCGTTTCGGAGACGTTTGTGCTCTTTCCAAGTGCTCTTCGTGTGTGATTGCTTCCAGGTCGAGCACGTACGCATCGTACGTATCGTAGTACGCGTCGTTTGAGTCAGGTCCAGAATTTTTACACCCACGGGCAGTAGGACCTTATTAACGTCATGAGACCTGGGGTCGGAGGCGGGTGGCCGGTGAACAATACACATTGATCGACCCCGACACGGGCCGACCTTGTCGCGGGGCACGGCACCAAGAACGGACGGATCTGTCACTGGCGGACTGGAAGCGGTGATAAGTCAGTCTCTGCTGAGAAGGGCTCCGGCGGTGCGACGCTATCGCAGTCACCATCCCCGACTGTTTTTTGCGGGAGGCCTTTGTAGGAGGACGGCGGGTTTCGTTGATGAGTCGTCCTTCGAGCAGCTGGCAGCTCCTCTTATGATACGTTCTTTGATCCGTGCCTACGAATGCATCTAGAGAGAGGTCAGGTCATTAAACAGCGGTGGATGCGCCATTGGAACGAACAGTGCAGGACTGCAGGCTTTTTGAAAACGTGCGCGTCTGGTGCTTGCGTAAAAATCCCCCTGAAATTGGCTTTCGGTTGTTGAAGTTAAACAGGCTCTGTGCGAATGGAACGAGGCAAGTGATACGGAGAACGACCGCATTTTAGATAGGCATACTTCGGGCCAGAAGAGGGTTGGTCTTAGAAGCGTTGTTCCGACTACCCGCGCGGACGTGTGAGATGGCCAGTGCCATTTTTCTCATTGCGTGATGGATGTGTCGCACCCGTTATTCTCCGCTCGATTGGATTATCCGTGATCAATGACCCAGTGTCCCGTGGCGTAGTGTATTCTTTGAGTAACCTTCCGTGGTCAAGTCGTCCTGCGTTATGCCGCACTGAACATTTAGTTGCGCCTCATGACATCGAACATGTGTATTCTACTTAAGACAAAAAAGATATTGCTTTACCACAAAACGGAATATAAAATACCTCAACGATGTGACAAATTCTAGTTGGTCCGCAGTTAGCCTAACATCACATATCGAAAATGTCGGCTGCGAAACTCGCCTCCTTTTCGTGTCCGGGGGCTGTCAGCTGCTTCCCTTATTAGTACGGTATGTGATGCAGACGTGGTTTCGCCCTGGCTTGTCTAATTGGATATCTGATTTACCGCTGCAGCACGCTTATCCGCGTTGGCGTGGAGATGTGTGTCATTAGTAGAGGTGCACCTCGGTGTACACATGCATGGTTGTGTACTGGCCAGATGCGGTGACACACGTTATTGAACGCGGATGTTTTGCCAGGCACGCAGTGCGGGACGAAGACAGCGGATCACAATGTAGCGAACGACATAGGTATATAGATAGCATCGATCGAGTACGAATGGGTATTTTGGTCACGCTTCCGTCCATATACTGCTTCCCTTAAATGCTGCATGCCTTGGTGCATTCCAAACTTGTTCGTCAAACGGCCTGTTAACGAAATTTCATTCGCCGAATCCCGAGGAGCGCGTGGTTTTGCTTGGCTTTTCATCACCAAAATCGTCGGCGTGAATGGGACATCGCAACCCGGGGTCACCCTGACACGTTCCGGATCACTTTAAAGGATGACTGGTGGGCCGCAGATTTGTCTGTTAGCAAGGCATCTGTCACCGAGTTGCCCACAGCAGCCCGGTCGGGGTGTGTGAGCGCCGGTCTTGTCGGGGCTGGGAAAACGATGGCATCGTTCCTGCGCCTGTTTTTTATTTCTGATCGATTTTTTACTTTGTCTTTGCCTCACCTCCATCCAGCTTTTTAGTTCCTTTATCCATACCAGTCCACCAGTAGAATACCGTATGCCGTACCGCACACCAGTAGAATGGTGTCCGTCAGCCGCGTGACTGATGTGTGACACAACGGCACGACGTTTACGTCATTTGCTTTATTTATTCGATCTCTTTCGGTAGTGATGTACAGTCAGATGAATCAATGTGTTTAATGTCTGCACTTGATCAAACCACTAAGACTATCCTATTTGTTTGTCCCTGTTCGACCAGTCTGTCGACCTCGGTCAGTCGAGATTGTGCCCCAGCTGCTGCCTATATCTTTTGAATTTGTACCTGATATTTCTGATTTGTGCTCGATTATTTCTCTTATGCATGCCGAGTGCTGGCTCGATTTATACGCATAAAGAGCGAACACTGCAAAATGAAGCTTAGATTTGCTGCCTTATCGTTGCATATGCCATGCATATTTTGCGTTGCGTTTGCAAGACATGAGCCGATGTCGGAGGACTTAACTTTCTTTCGATCTTTATGTTTTGCTGTTGCTGAAAGGTCTTAAAGCTCACTTTGAAATGTCCTTGTCTTTACTCAACTTGCCGTTCGCTGCTACTCGCATATTGGAACGGGACAACAAGCCAATAAGGTCAGCGATCTGATCCAGGGAATGTCTGCATGGGAGTTGGTCATGGTCGAGACAGCGTTTCAGTTGAGCATAGCATAGCCGATCGCGTTTTTACACACGAGTGATGTTCCCTGTCCCATGTATACCTATGTTGTACCAGGGCTGCGGGTACGAATAGCCTTTCCGCCTTTTGAAAGCATTAAAGGAGCCGGAGTGCAACACAAATTAACTTCAAATTCGATAAGACACACCAATGTGTGCACTGTCCATAAAGGGCGGCGGCACGAGGTCGCTCGCCCGCCGCCTGGCCCGCGTCGAGCCTAGCCCTGTCGCCTGTCCGCCACTGCCGACCTTCCCTCCTTTGCCTCTGGCGTCCGCACGCGACCCAAACACCCCGTCCCTGACCGGTGGTCGCTGTAAGAGCACGAGAGAGCATCACCCGGACCGGCCGGCGGACGACGGCCGGTCCGGCCGCTCCGGCGCCGTCCGGGAAGCCGGCACCAGATGCGCTGAGACGCGATCAAACATACCGGGCCAACGTCTTGGCGCCGGCTCGACGTTCAGTTACTATCGTTTTGAATACCTCCTGCAAACTCTGTACGAAGTTGCCCAACCTCTGTCCACCACCAGAGCTGAAACAGTCTGTTTGAGCCTCAGTCTGAGTTTGAACCACTACGACTTTGCACCTGAGTTCACTCGCTGCGGACAATCGACGGGTCATGGTGTGTATCCGCAAAGCCGACACGATCAGGTTTCCGTCCTCGTTGGCACGACGCTCCTCTGGTCCGCACGCTCGACACCGCTCTACAGCTGCCTCCGTAACTCGCGAACTCCCGGCTCGTCGGGTCTCTCTCGCCACCTCTGGCGTGCGCGCGTGCAGCGTCGCCGGCCGGCGCCGTGCCGCTGGTCGTCCGGGCCGCCGCTGGCCGGGCCCGGCCAGCCGTCGCCGCCGACGAGCCAATCCCACCGCGTCGGAGCCGACGAGGGCAGCGGTGTCGATGGCGCGGCGTAGCGTGGTGGCGTGCTGCTGCGGCTAACTGGGACGACGGAGAGCGCGTCGGCGAGCGGGAGGGCGGCGGAGAGAGCAACAACTAGCGGGAGCGCGACGGAGAGAGCAGTGGTTAGCGGGAGGATGGTAGGGAGACCTACGGCTAATGGTAGGACGGTGGAGAGAGCAGCGGCTAGCGGAAGGATGACGGAGAGAGCAGGGGGGAGCCGAAAGATGGTGGAGTGAGCAACGGTCAGTGTGGGACGGCGGAGAGAGCAGAGGCCAGCGGGAAGGCGGTGGAGAGAGCTACGGCTAGTGGTAGGACGGCGGAGAGAGCAGAGGCCAGCGGGAAGGCGGCGGAGAGAGCTACGGCCAGTGGTAGGACGGCGGAGAGAGCGGGGGCTTGTGGGGGGGGGGGGGGGGGGGGGGGGAATGGCGGAGAGTGGACAGGCTAGCGTGAGAACTGAAAATATAGGAAGGACGAGTTGTAGGGCAATGGAAAGACGAAGGAAGAGCATTGGTTAACGGAACGCTGGGCTCAGAGCGTTCAAAGGTAAATATTTTCACCGAGACGCTTGCTATTCGCGTATGGTATTGCCGTGGTTTGGTTCCGAAGTCATGCCGTGCTCTGCATTTTGACTTGGCTACGAGATCTGCAATCTCCGACTGATATGATGGGCACATTTGACGCTCGTTATGCTCTTCCACTGGTGTTCCATGACGAATAAAATGCTGACGCATTCAACACGATTCCATTGGCTTGGTCCCTAAGATTCTGTCACATTTGACTCTCGTTATGCTCTTCCACTGGTGTTCCACGACGAATAAAATGCTGATGCATTCAACACGATTCCATTGGTTTGGTCCCTAAGATTCTGTCACATTTGACGCTCGTTATGCTCTTCCACTGGTGTTCCATGACGAATCACATGCTGGCGCATTCAACACGATTCCATTGGTTTGGTCCCTAAGATTCTGTCACTCGACCCGAGAGGCCAGTAAGGGACAGAGAGGGGCGGACGGATGTGCGAAGCCGTTGGTTGTACTCGTACGATGATCTTCCTCTCCATGGGCTCTTGCGGGCGTGCGAGGTTGACTGGATGCGATATTCATTACCAACCTCGAATAAACGTCAGTGATTGCCGCACATGGTCTGCGCAAGAGCTGCGTCAGACAGGACCCCGTGCGAAGCTGTCATTCCTGCGAAGCCATGGCGGTGTAGCTATGCGGTTAAAGCCGTGGCTGACTTCCAGATCTGAACATCCAATAGAAAGATAAGGACCATGCAGTCTTTACGTCGCCACTTGAACGTAATATTTTGTTGATTGGATGTGCAATGGGCAAAATTCCTCAGCGGCGTATCCAGGATTTCGTCCAGGAGTGGGCCGAACCCGGTAGATAGGGGCCGTTTCAGCCAGAGGCCCCTCGTCGCAATAGGGGCCCTATTCTTAATTCAGCCGAACTCGGGATCATATTTGGGTGCTTCAGATGCCCGTTTGTTATATTTTAGAAAGTCTTTGAGCGTTTTCAAGTGCCAAAAAGTGCTGGGGCTGTCGGTTTCCGGGTTCCCTGACACTTGCAGGGGTGGGGTATGGCCCCATAAGCTCCCCCTTAGTTATGCCACTGATGTGCCTCGCTATGACATTAAACTTGCTTGTTATGCCAGCAACGAAAACACGCTGCCTACAGAATGCGTAGCGTGAGACGCATGAGCCATCCACTGAGGCTAACATTGACACAACTGATATCAGCACCGATAGGGACGGCACGAACGCAGGACACTGACCGATGTTGGACATATGTTGAAAACACCTAACACCTACAGCAAGGTGTGACGGTTCGTTTTACACGAAAACCAGGGAAACTCATGTCAGCTTATTCCCGATTTTGAATCGCTAACTGTCAGAAGTGCGTTTAAACCACCAATAACCGTAGCTAGAAGCATGCCGTCTTCAGTTCAGTTCGCACTGAACTGCTCAGACTGACATCAATCCTCCATAATGTGGTACGGCTTCCGTGTTGAATTCTCGCCTGGTATCTGTGTCGGAGAGGCTTTCTTATGTGCTGGTCGAAAACAACTCATGAACGCCACGCCCTGCAAATTTCGGAGTGAAGTAATGATGAGTATCGTGGATATAATGTGAAACAAAACTATTGCGGTAGTTATTTTGCGACAATCTGTGGACTCACACCAAGGCTCTCGCTGTGTGCAAGCTTAGGTGAGATGGAACACTCACATATTTTGTGTGTCCGGTGTTCATTGGTGGAGCACGGAACACTGGCATCACTGGCATCGCCAACTTCAGAAGGCTCTCTCACGTTCCTCATGGCCTCTTCTGATTCTACGACGGTGATAACACGAGCACGCTTAACAAGGAGAGCTCTCGAACTGCACCCTTTAAGAATGGTTCCCATCTATGGCCAGAAGTATGAACTCAGCTTACATGTACATGAGACCACCTAGTTTTTGGCTCCACCTTGCAAAAGCAATGAATTATTTTTGGTGCTCTGCAATTTGGTGTGGATCATAATCGGACCCCTGAGGTCTTTGGTCTTAGAATTGTATTTCTTGCAATAATTTGTCTGGCTTACCCAAGGCTGTCTAACGGCTGTCCGGGGCTGGGCGTCCCTACTCTTTGTCTATATTCCCAAGACATCCATGATCATGCTTGATCCCAACTTTGGCGACCCCCAGAGCACTGACCATAGGTTTAGGCACGCCTGAAATGGATGATCTCAGCCGGTGATTCGTCTTCATGTATCTGAGGCATAACGTCGTGTTGCAAAATTTCTGCTGGATGTGGTCTTTCTTTTCCAGAAGCTTCTCCGCTGCCGGCTCAGCTCGTGCTCATAAATGTAAAAATAGATGTCCGCATCAGGGGTGAATAATCACTGCATCTCAACTTCGTATGGCGTTTTAGCCTTTCTGCATGTCTTCACGTTACTTTCGCCTGTTCTTCTTTGGCGGGGCATCTTGCTATGGATTGTTTGCCGCAAGCACCTTCCTTGATTGGTGGTAGGGTTATCGTTTCTAAACCGACATGAATTTGAAAGTTAAATTCCAAATTGGAGTGCATGCTGGAAAGCAGCTTGTATTATACAGCCGAATAGGAGCCCGCGCGGTCCAAGACTATGTCGAGCGCCATGTCTAAGCCGCAGAGCGTCCGATAACTACCTTACTTGTCGGGATGTTTTCATTTCACTATGTATTTGAATCTCGCCAGATCCTCTCGCTAGAAACTAGTCATTAGGTGCGTATGTCAGGAAGATCCCCAGCAGTAGGTAAAGATGTCAGGAAGATCCCCAGCATTAGGTAAAGATGTCAAGAAGATCCCTAGCATTAGGTAGAGATATCAGACAGGATGAGACGGTTCCGTGGTTCTAAGAATAACTTCAGGAAAGCTGATGAGAGGATAGGTTTATGATGGCGTCGACGGCTGGTTGAAGGCCCGCTGCCGCCGCCCTGTCACGGCGCGGCCACTCGGTCCGGAGCAGCAGTACCGGCGGGCCACCAGGGCGCCGTCCGGCCCCGTCCGTGACCGTGGGCCGCCGGGGGCACGTCCGGACGTCCGAGGTCATCCGCCCCTCCCGGGGATCAATGACAAAGGTGTGACGTCACGGCCCGCTCGGTCGGCCAGATGACCAGCGGCTCTAATTGGCCGGCTCCAGCCCCCACAGGCTAATCGCGGTCTTACACGCCGCACAAGGAGCGGCGAGAGATCGCGGTCTCGGCGCGGGAACGGAGATGCGGTGCTGCTGGAGGTGGTGGCGGCGGCGGTCGAGGCCGCAGCGGTTCACCTACCACTCTCAGTCGATCGTGGAGCTGGCGTTGTGGATGTCCTGGTGACCCGCTTCAAGCCGGTCCCGAACACGACTTCAAACACAGCCTCGTAGAGCAGTGGAAAGGTCATCTGTAGGCTGAGGTTTCTCTCTCTCTCTCTCTCTCTCTCAATGGCCGTTTGGCGGTGGCGATGTCCTGTCGAAATGGCTAGCCATGCCATGCAGAGGATTATTGCCCCAGGGACGTCCGTTAGATTGGAGGTCTTGGTGGAGCCACTGAGGTGTTTTGGCCTCTAAGGCAGATGCTACTCTACGTGAGCATTTCCCTTCCGCCCCTGATGATTTGGCAGTATCAGCTTCTCCGCTTGATCGCTGAAGTGGAGCTGCGGTAATGGATAATAGAATTGCGGGCTCTTGTGTCCGCGGCTGGGGAATGCTGAAGAAGTATGAGGGGCAAGATAACAGCAGCGAGAGGGTGCCGGTAGTGCAGTGGTTAACGCATCTGCGTTAACCACTGCCCGTCTGGGAAACCAGAGGTACGGGGTTTGATTCCCCGCGGTGCCCGCCCTTCCTGCCCGGGTGAGAGGCAGGCGACGCCATATAGCCTCAGCAGCTGAGTGCGTCGTAAAGCCCCAATGACACAAACACACAGACACACAGCAGCGAGAATCCCTCAGTGACCAAAAGTTTACCTGCTCTAAGTTCCGATCTTCCTTTTCATGTCAGTTTCAAGCTGCTGTTTCTTTCTGGTATGGTTGCATCCATGCCTGCCGTTCTGTATTTCCTATCTGTGGCCGTGAAGGCGTGTCAATCAATCCTGTCGCACGATGACACTTATCCATGCATCATGTCACGGTCTTATCCCAGTCCGGCGTAACGAAGCACACCTAAGCCATTTTCCGAGCGGCATGTGCCCCACGAGAGTCACGAAATAGCAAGCTCAACACCGGCTCCCCAAACCGCCGTCACGCTACCGACTCTCCGCGAATGCTGCTCCCCGGACGCCAGGACTGTGTGGCCGCCTCCGCTGCCGCCACCGCCGCCGCCTCCCTCCGATCGCCTCCCTCCGACCGTCCGTTCGTTGCGGAGAGCCCCGTCTCCGTCCCCGGCCGCCCAGCGAACACGGCGCCGACAAATGAAGTGGACGATTCGTTCTGGTCGGCGCCGTGGGGCGGGCGGAGGCCCGGCCCCAGCGAGCGCTGGTCGTCACCGCTGCCCGCCGGCCGTTCCAGGAGCAGCGCAGCCAACGCGAGTCCGATGTGGAGCGGTTCCAGTCACTGGAAGAGGAGAACGGCACGCTCCTGTCACAGTTGAATGAGCTCAACAAACTAGTCCAGGTGTGTACATGTGCCAGCGAAGTGGCTAGTCCAGAGGTGAAATACCAGTCATGGAGTTTCCTCAGCTATAAACATACTCATTCACTTATCTGATCTCGAGAATTGTGAGCTAGTTGGCATCGGAGCTCCCCGTGAAGTGGTGCCATGCACAGTAAGCTGCACAGTAAGCTTAGTTGCCTGGATTGCGTGCACTGAGATGTTTGCCCCAGCGACGGGCTCAGCATGACGATCAGCGGAACCACATGCTGTGGCAATTAATGCGGCATTTTTAACCTTTGTTTGTTGAATATTTTGATGCATGGCGTTTGTGGTGTGATGATACCGAATTCAGAGATACCTCCTCCAGCCAAAACGGGCACGGTGAGCTTATTCAGTGCCCCTATTTTTAGAGAGCTTGTTACAAGGTGGCCTGCCTTAAAGGACCGTGACAAATGGTACTTTGCCAACCCATTGGACATGTTCGGGCGCCATTTGAGGCCTCTCAAGGGCTCCGCTGGCATGCGCGAACACAGGACCCGCGTGACTTAAACTGCGTCACTTCAAACGGTTTGCACACTTCAGCGTCCAACCACGTAGGCTCAAGCACTGAGCTCAGTCTAATCGTTTCAGAATGATTGCCGAAGTTTCAGTGGGCTGCATTTCCCGGGTTTTTCCAGTTGTGTTGTACGCCTCATGTTGAACGCCAATCGGATACCCGCAATATTTCAGGACCATAAGGAGATTCAGGAGCAGTTTGAGGAGAAGATCGAGGAGTGTGAACAGTTAGCTGAGAGCCTCCACATCAAGAATGAGCTGTGTGATGATCTGGTAAGTCGTAACCTTGCTCCTTCATCGCTTACCTGACACTCATGGTCAAATCACCGCATTAACTTGGCAAGACCTGGGTGCAGAAGGACAGTTACTATATATCGTCGCATTTGTTTGCACTGACTTAATGCCTATGTCAATTATCCTAAAGTATGCTAAGTTTGTCCTTAATCTTTCCATCTAGTGGTCACATATATTTGGATTGCGAAGGATGTGGACATGTGATGTGTGTGTTGTTGGTGCATACATAACCATACCGCATATATCCGTAGTGCGTAACCTTTTTTTATTTAACCTGACCTGGTGCTCTTTACGGTCATGCAACATGCATATTAATGAAACGTAAACGACCGCATGCGTTAATTGTTTAACAAGGAGGTCGTTCAGTTTGGTGGCGTGCGGGTATGCCAACCTTAAACAGGTCAGGTTCTATGCCAATTAATGCATGGATGGCGTGTTTTGTTACTAGTGATGCGCTGCAAGAACACTTAACGCTTTGGGAACGCATGCACTCACCCATGTTCGATCATACGTTAAAGCAGACAACATAATGGTTTGATTCGCATATGACTCGGTATTTGCTTGAGGCGGGTGTATACCATTCATGCACAAAATGCTGTCCTGAAGCCTCAAAATATTGTTGTTTATGGTATTGATGTGTGTTTGTTGTATAACAGACATGCAGCGTGAATGGGAATTGAAATCAGTCGATGCTCATGAGAACGGCTTGTACGTGTTCACCTCGCTCATCTGTTTTAACTAGCCTTGTTTACCAGACCACACAATTTATTCAGAAACTTCGAGCAAGACACAGCATGCATGAGACAGATGACAGTGTTATTCGTTGGTATGTATGGAATTTCGTCCACTTGTTTTTAATGCGGGGCCCCAATAGAATATGACAAATTAGTAGAGCGTCTTGCTGAAGCAAACACTTTTCGTGAAATGAGGAGATTCCTTGTTACCCCATGAGATTGAGATGGTGGACTGCAGTTTTGGGTGATCCTCCGTTCCGTCAGCTGCCATATATCGCCTGTATATTCGTTGTCATCTCCACTCTATCTGCCGTCTCCTATCTGACGTCATAAGCTCGGCGATCTCGTCAGATGCACGGCGCCGTTGCCATAAGTAAGCAATGCAATATTCAGGGATTATCAACGTTCATCTCCTCAGAGGTCGGGATTCCAACAGAGGGGCCGCTTTGCCACTGTCTGACAGACCACCTGGGCCAGCGAATAGTGTCGAAAGGCCGAGCCGGTCGGTGCGCTCCGGCCGCAGGGTGGCTACGCCAGCTTTCCACAAGAATGCTTCAGCCTCAGGGTGGCTACCCCAGCTCCCCATCGGTGTGCTCCGGCCGTAGGGTGGCTACCCCAGCTCCCCATCGGTGCGCTCCGGCCGTAGGGCTGCTACCCCAGCTTCCCATCGATGCGCTCCGACCTCAGGGTGGCTATCCCAGCTCCCCATCGATGCGCTCCGACCTCAGGGTGGCTACCCCAGCTCCCCATCGATGCGCTCCGACCTCAGGGTGGCTACCCCAGCTCCCCATCGATGCGCTCCGACCTCAGCATGGCTACCCCAGCTCCCCATCGGTGCGCTCCGACCTCAGGGTGGCTACCCCAGCTCCCCATCGATGCGCTCCGACCTCAGGGTGGCTACCCCAGCTCCCCATCGGTGCGCTCCGACCTCAGGGTGGCTACCCCATCTCCCCATCGATGCGCTCCGACCTCAGGGTGGCTACCCCAGCTCCCCATCGATGCACTCCGACCTCAGGGTGGCTACCCCAGCTCCCCATCGATGCGCTCCGGCCTCAGGGTGGCTACCCCAGCTCCCCATCGGTGCGCTCCGACCTCAGGGTGACTACCCCAGCTCCCCATCGCGTCTCCGCCAGCGGGAAATTCGCCGGGAAGTGGAGGCTGTCCGAACGTGACGCGCAGTGTGATAAATTGTGCTGCTCGGCCTATCACACTGCCAGTAAATCCGCTGTATCGCATCACCATATGAAATGAACCTCCCGAGCCCGAATGAGACTGCGAATTGTCGGTGAGCCGACCCTGGCAGCCGCCAACGGGCCGGCCGACCGGGCAGGCCTCCAGAACGAGAGCCATCCCGGGCGGTGGGACCTGCGCTGGTATACTGCGCCGCAGAGTCACCTGTGATTGCAACGCGCCGCGTGCGCTGGGCGACGAGTATGACCAGCTCGTGAGTGAAGAACGTGTGGCAGCACGCAGCGTGAACAAGCGGTCGACGAGCTTTTGATGCCAGGTGTTAACCCAGACTCTGCGTTTCAGGAGAAGCAGCTGACCCGTGTGATAGAGAAGAACACAGAGCTGACTATTCAGAACAGTGATCTTCAGCGACAAATACATGAGTTAGATAGCGTAAGTGGTGTGTCACCGTGGTTGATGTGTGAACAGCTTTAAATGTAAAGCTTTCCATGAAAGGAAGAAAGTGTTCGTGCAGAATGTATGCATGGCTATGTGAACTGCGTTTTCCACGCGACAGAGTTTCTGAGTGCAACGGCCCATGTGACGATTAGCTTTTGCCTCCTTGTGGGTTTACCTCCTTGTAGTGTGGCGGCCGGACTTCAACGGCAGGCTTGCAGTAGGGCCTTGCTGCTGTTAATCATGCCACTTTGTCCCAGCGCTCCGCCGCGGTTTCCCTTCTTCCCTGTTTCGTCGAAATTCATTCCTCTGCTCCACGCAGCCTAGATAAAGCATGGTATGCCGAATGTTTTGCGCAGATGGTTTTGTGTTCATAGTACATGCCATGCGGAGCTCGCTGTCTGTTCTCTGATCCCGCCGCCCGTCAGCGGCTTCAGTTTATGGGATCGTTTCGCTATGTCATTCTTATCAGACAACGCTGCGCAGGGTTTTGCAGACTGTGTCACACTCCGGCATGAACACACGGGCTAGTTTGGCCCCAGCTTCGCCAGTTGCAGCACATTTTTCTTTGTCAGTGGGGCAGAACTTGAACACGGCTGTCGGACCAGGCTGTTCACGTTTGACCAGTTGCCAGCAGACCTTTTCGATGGTGGGGAAAAACAGCAAAGTTCAATGGCAATGATGTTCAAAAACAATGCTCGCGCTGCGCCGCTGCTCCTGCTTCCAGATTAGAATCGCACGCACAGACTGGACGAGATACAGTCGTCCAGAGTGAGCCTTTTACGGGTCTAAGCGATGCGCTGTGTACTGACAAACTTTTAATTTACTTGATCCGTGCGTAGCCCAACCCACCACAAGTTCTTTGCCATTGAGTCGAGAAACTGCGTCCACTGGTGTTCACAGCCACTGATCCTCACTACTGCTGCGCTAGCTGATGTTATTTGGCACAATCTTTCGTCCGAGACGCAGACAGTGGCTGGAATATTATATCCACCGATATCAAAATTTGCAATCCACCTTTTCTTAGCTTGTACTAACCGGCCACTTTTCCAGCCCCTCCCAAACCGCATTCCTTCCGCGCGTCGTTAGCAAGAAGTCAAGCAAAATATTGCCACTCAAGAACAAAAACAATAGATGCTTGACTTTCCTCGCCATAAAACGGCTGTGATGTGGCTGGCTTCCTAGTTAGCATGCGTCAATGGCAACGTACGTGTTGTTTATAGCAATTGTGTGCCCTTTCGCGGCTTTTCAGCACGCACATTATTCATCAGATTTTATTGTTACAATCAAACAACGGATCCGTCCCATCGTGCGACCGTCGTTCTGGAGACCTCACGTTGTCTTTAAAGGTTTTCACTCCTGAATTTCAGAGTATTACACCGGAATGACGATTGCTCGGTTGATATTGCATGGAGCTGAAAAAACATACTTTACCGCGAAAGCAATTTTATCGTGTGAGATGATAAAAAACTGATCTACGAAATTATAAAATTGAGGACAATAGCACAGGCTGGTTTATAACAGTAGGGTACGGAATAAAAGTGTGATCTTAAAGCTAAAACAGACCTAGGAAACTAAACACTGTCATCATTGCTGTGTCAAGCTTATATAGGGTCGCAGAGTGCGACCCATGCGCCCACTTCGACAACACTACTGGGATTAGGCTTTTGGTTTGTATACTTCAGGCATTTTTTATTTTGGCTTGTGGCTTATGTTGGCTTTTTTTAAAGTTTAAGCGAGCAAGTTGTTTACTATGTTTGACTTTCTTTGCAGATAAGCTCGCAATGTGCTTCGCTAAAAGAAAGCTTGGACAACGTTGGAACTGAATATGAGTCTGCTAAATTTGAAGTTGAAAGTCTGAGGGAAAAGGTTTCAACCCTGGAGTCCGTACTAAAGGTAAGCTAAAGCAGACAATGGTTTAAATGCCCCCCCCCCCCCGCGTTCATAGAAAAACCTACCTGTGCCAAATTGAATGTGTACCGCGTGACGTCACAGAAGCTTGACCGTCTTCACCCGTGACGTTTGATAAGCATTACCGTCTCGTGCAGATGACCCATCAGTAAAGAACACGCCCGAACAAAGATGCGAGCTATATTGGGTGCAATAATGTATCTACGGTCAAACATCGAGCTCGTGGTCCCTGTCAGTACAAAACTGTCTTCGCAGCAAATGCGCGATGCTGCTGAGCGCAAAAAAGAGCTCGAAAAGCAGCACCAAGAGGCGCAGCAGCAGCTTCGCCAGAAGCAAGAAGAGATCCAGAAGCTCACCAAGGTCTCAGAGAGCGAGAAACAAGCGTCCATGGACACGATCCAGACGCTAGAGAGCAAGGTGAGTAGCAGACAGCATGACATAGGACAGTGGCAATTGTTTGCATATCCTTGCATCGTATTTCTTCGCGTTCAAAATTTCACATCGCAAACGCTCCAGGGCACCGAACTTCGTATTGGAAGAACTTGATTCCACTAGGGCTCGTCTTTGTCGACTGTCGCATAAGCAATGAGTCGTGCTGTGCAATAACAAAATAATGCAGTTAAATAAGTAATGAAATAATGCAATTAGGTGTAGGCAGTTCTACGTATCGCATCCCGTCGTGTGCGCAGTTGCTCTGGTCTCAGTTTTACGTTTCACTTTAATCTGCATGCGCAATGATTGATCATGCCGCAGTCCCTAGTGTGCCAAGGAATGCGACATTCTCCCATTCTGTACACACACACACACACACACACACACACACACACACACACACACACACACACACACACACACACACACCACGCACGCACGCACGCACGCACGCACGCACGCACGCACGCACGCACGCACGCACGCACGCACGCACGCACGCACGCACGCACGCACGCACGCACGCACGCACGCACGCACGCACGCACGCACGCACGCACGCACGCACGCACGCACGCACGCACGCACGCACGCACGCACGCACGCACGCACGCACGCACGCACGCACGCACGCACGCATACGCACGTACACGCACATGCACATGCACATGCATGCGCACGCGCACACTTTCGCACACGCACACGCACTTCGTGCTATGGATAACTACCGGTTAAGTTTTTAAACATTTCGAACGTTAATTTTGATAACCTCTGTTAGATTAAATTGCAGTTCTCAAGAAGGACCCAAGCACTCAAACAGCAATGGACTTCGCAGCAGACACCACTCACTGCCTTTCTAGCTGGGCAAAAGAAGGAAGCTATAGATACCCAAAAGGCATCATTAACATCACACACTGCGACCTACACATTCAGCATAGAAGAGGGCACTGCTGCATACCGCTGATCCAATCCCCGCGTGGTTTTGTCAGTGTCATGATCTTGTGTGTGTCATTTGTTTGCGATGTTGCGTCAGAGAGATAATTCAAATGCATGATTCATTTGTCTGTTTAGTACTAGTGAGTTGGCATGAATAAGTCATACTTCCCGGATGTGGAGTATGAATATGTGTGCAATGTCGTGCGTAGATGCTTGAAGAAGAGCGCTCTGGTGCGAGACCCTTGTCACGCTTCGGATATCATATTTCTTAGCACTTTCTCGTCGATTTACGGTAGTAGATGCTTTATATTTTTTTGTTTTTTAGGTGTTTTAGGTGAATTGGTTTTAAGCCTGTTCTGTATCGTGATGTTCATTTAACTCGTTGACTGAAGTCCTGTCATTTTGCCTGTTCTTTCCACTTGAGCAATTAGTATCCGCAGTGTTGATTTGAACGTTGTACGGCACCTTGATCTTAGAGGAACAACTTGAAGATAAAAATGTACATTTTTAGTACTTGAAGGTCACAGGCATTTGTATTTTCAGTGTAAGGGTTTTAACGTCCGCCTACGCTTGTGAGCCGTTGTTTGCGTCTAGGAGGCACAAAATCAAATTACTTCGCTACGTTTTCCATTTTTTCGTAGATTATTGAGTTGCCTTATTAACTGAATAATGTAGGTGCTTTGGGTGTACTGAACATTAGGTCATTAAGCTCTCTAGTACCCTACATTAATGTGATCAACTCATACGCAGCGCTAATTCAACTTGGGTCATGGAGAAGAATTAAGGACTTAAATCGATAACGTGCAACGCTGAGCCCTGGGATGACTTTAAAAGAAACAACAGTCATTGCTCCCATGTAATATAATAAAATGGGTCAAAAGGGTGCGGAGGGAGCCGTTAAGGTAAAACATTGTCCCCTCTTTGTCCTATTTTAACACAGCACGAAACCTATGGTTAATGTTCCTCGTATGGTCAAGAAAAAATGGGTTATTGTATCTGGACCATCTATTTTGCGTCTTAAAGTTCCCGGAGAATAATCGGCGTGGTCTTTTCCATCAGCATTCCCAGAAATAATTTAACATAACTTGTCATGGGTTGGCAGCCAGAGTAGTTGCCTGACGTAATTATAGTGAGCTGCACCTTTTTTGGTATGCAACGAACGTTGTGTGCTTACATGCCCACAATGACCTTCGCGGCCAGTTTTGCTCCCTGGTTGCGCTGCCTTCTGAGTTTGGTAGAGGTTTGTTCTCGCTTATGAATGCTGCTGTCGTGTTGCAGTGTTCACTGTCGTTCACTGTACGATATTAAGAGCCAGAAGCTGTTATTGATCCTCCGTCAGAGGGGGGGGGGGGGGGGGGAAAGGGCAGGTTATTTCAGGCTACCGCTTCACTACCAGGCCGGGTTTTCTGGTTATATACTGTCATCCCGAAAACAGTGTTTGCTGATTTCTTCATATATCAGTCATTTTGGTTTACAAAAGTCATGGAAAACAAACGGTTTCAACAAAGCAAATACCAATGGACCGCTTAAAAGCTAGAGACGGCACCCTCAGATCGTTTTTTTCTGATTTCATGCAAGCGAGGAAAGACGGGTCATCCTTTCCTCATAAAAGGATGAAGTAAGGTGACCGCATGTGTGCTGGTGTAAAGTTGTCGTTTTTTAATGATGAGTGAACGATGTGAGTCCTGCTGGTTCGCTGTTCAAGCCAGTGTGGGCTGCATATGCATCGATGCCTGCCATTTTACTGAGACTGTCTGGCAGATTCGGGAGCTGGAAAAGAAAGCCGAGGTACAAAGCTTACGGCACGAGGAGCTCATGCTCGAAATGTCCTCACTGAAGAAGCAGAGCAAATATAAACTCTCGCAGAATGGTAGCCCTGAGGGCACAATAACGCCAGGTAAGGGTATTTATCGTTTGTACCTCCACTATCGTGTGGCAACACTTATATCGTATGGGACCACCACTATCCGTCGTCAGCTGTCATTTTAAGCCGAAGCATTTGAACACCCTCGCAGTTATGTTTTCATATCCCCTTGCCCTATAGTATTATGCAAAGTTATGGCTTTGACACCGTGACTTTCCTCTTTCTGTCACCTCTTGAACATCTGAGATACACGAACAAATTATCATGTGGCTTCCCAGCCCTCTGTACGGGCTGCTGTGGGGGTGCCTCTACTGTCATAGTGGTGACCCTTTACAACGATAGTACTATAAAGCTGCCATGCTCACATATACCCCTGACTCTTTAACCAGCAGATATCTTGAATGATGCGTTTTCGTTTGGTTGGGACGCATTGCGAATTCAAACGCAACCGACTAATGGCAGAATGACAAAATTTGATCCCACAATCGCCAAATCTACAAAATGATGGTAACATGCTGCCTGTCAAACTGATGGTTGTGTTCTTGTAAATTTCTAGCTTTATTTTATCCTGCTTCGTT
The DNA here is from genome assembly GCF_011947565.3 of Pollicipes pollicipes. Lineage (NCBI taxonomy): Eukaryota > Metazoa > Arthropoda > Thecostraca > Pollicipedomorpha > Pollicipedidae > Pollicipes > Pollicipes pollicipes. Next base: position 62,756,913 of record NW_023597054.1, on the reverse strand, counting down.
GATAACTCGTCGTTATGTAATTGTGTCTGTTTGGTCAAATATAAAGCGTCATCTGTCGACACGTCTGTGATCGGGCAAAGAAACCTCCAGACGCGTTGGGGAAGGGTGAGAAAAGGTTTTGAACATATGTTTCTCATGCACATCATAATGCTACATTTTTTCAATTTTCTAAGAACTGAGAAGTATTGGTACACTTCCCTCCGCCACCCCCTTATCTACAAGTGTACGCAACATCCTCTTGAGATCATTCTATGGACAGACCCGGCGCTCTAGAAAGATTAATGTTTGCTAGCTCCTGCTCTTGAGATGCATTTATCAATAGAACGGTTCAGCAGCAGGATCTGACGACTCTCCCTCCTTCTTGCTTGCTCGTTCTCCCTCTGACGACTTCCTAGCTGTTTGTATACTCCGGCCATGTGTGTCCTTGAATGGACTGCATGCCGTGGCCGCGTGAGACGTGACCAGCGGGTGCGGTGTGGTTCCGCCAGACTCGATGCTGCTGTCCACCGAGAGCACGGCGCGCTCCACCCCCATCGGCACAGCTGTCACGCCGGCCAGCCTGGAGGCGCTGCCCGAGGGCGACGAGACCACCTGTAAGCACCACCCCTCGCCCACGCACCCTCCACGCCGATGGCATGTGTGGGCCACGGAACTCAGCTCACCGACGACACGGACATCCCGGCGTCCCCCGCTCCGCTGCTAGTTCTGGTGACGGTCTTGGCTTCCCCTGCTTTAATGCACTCCTTCAGACCGAGATTCGGGTTGTCTGTTCTGCAGATCGTGTGGTGCAGTCGTATGCAAGTGGACATCAGGTGCAGATGCCGCTCGTATGATTCTGGTACGGCACATGTGAGCTAACACCAGATACTGTGAGCAAGTACCTCTGGACCGAACGCCAGTACAGGCGTGGGGTGTCTACCAGATGTGTTCTCTACCACTGTGTGCGAATGCAGGCGAAGACCTACGTCATCAGTCACGATCCGCGACTCCGGCCGTCCTTGCGCATGTCGCTCTGCCGCGCCCGGCCGGCCAGCTTGGCTCAGTTTGTCTCCTTTGCCCCCCCCCCCCCCCGCTCTTTGCCGCCTCCGCGAACCAGTGCTCCTCGGTCCTATTACAGAGCGGTGAGGCCGTGTTGCATTTCCACACCACAACCTCGAGAGAGAGAGAGAGAGAGAGAGAGAGAGAGAGAGAGAGAGAGAGAGAGAGAGAGAGAGAGAGAGAGAGAGAGAGAGAGAGAGAGAGAGAGGGAGAGAGAGAGAGAGAGAGAGAGAGAGAGAGAGAGAGAGGAGAGAGAGAGAGAGAGAGAGAGAGAGAGAGAGAGAGATAGAGAGAGAGAGAGAGATATAGAGAGAGAGAGAGAGAGAGAGAGAGAGAGAGATCCCTGTACAATTTTTTGCGGAACACGGAAGTGTAATATTTGTTCGCTATCTTCTTATGGTTTCACTCAATATTTCGTACGACATGCGGAGCTTCCCGTGTCAAAATCAAGCTAGCAAAGGACTTGTTCAAAGTTAGTTATTATGCTCCAGCATTTTGTTAAGCATAGGGTGTTATCAAGAAGGATATAGGATTATGATCTGATGCAAACATGACATCTGTCATGCAAGACATTGATGATAAAAGTTAACATTCGCTTAGTGGGTTCATATACTCGCTATATGAGATAAACGTAACACAGGGAGCAAAAACAGTAATGTTAACCTCACGTTTGACCCATAGATAAGACAGTAGTAATAGCCTTATTCCTCGGAGAAAAACCAGGAGAATGGAGATATAGGTGGGTTGATATTTCTGCAACATACCTTTATCGAAACAATAGCAGAAGTGAATTGAAATCTGCATTTTGTATAAATCATGTAGCGCATGTATGAACGTTTAAGCAAGGGTGAAGTTTGGACTGTCATTGATGAATTGTGACATATTTGCCATATCTGTATTACACCATAACTTAACTTGCCCTTTGATAATAGCCCATGTTTGACAAAATGGCGGAATACAGTGGCCAGTTTCGGACAAATTCTTTTCGAGCTTGAACATGACACGAGAAGCTGAGCATGGCATATTGAGCGAAAGGAGATAATGAACGCATATCACGCCGTCATGTTGGGTGTAAAGTTTTTACTAGGTCTGTTGCCCAAGTTTACAAAAGTACATATATATATATATATATATATATATATATATATATATATATATATATATATATTGACTATGCAGGTATTTGTGTACATTGTATCACACCATTTTAGTATTGCCGTGACATTAACCATATTTTATGATCATATTAGCATATACATTTATACAAAATTTGCCCAAATTCTTGCTACCTTATGTGGTTGTTGTATTTTGTCTGAGTTATGAGGAGAGCAGCCACCGACCAAAGAGGATGGACGTGTTCCAGTCTGGTCACAGCGGAGCACAGACATCCAGTTGCCGGTGCGGGCCTATGTGGGCCAGACGGCCGCCAGCTTAGAGATGGAAAAAGTCAGAGCACAAATCGAGAGTGGCACCAAATTCTTGGCCGAATTAGACAGCCGATACGCCCTAGGTAAGACGGCTACGGTGTTGTGATAGCATGCTCGTCATGTGATTTTGGTTCATCACAACGAGCCTTAAATGGATGGAACGCCACGGATGTGGTGTGATCAATGTTGCTTCTCCATTTACGTGTTATGTTGTTCATGTCTCGCCGAGCATAGGATAGTCTTTTTGGTTTTCAATGTCTGTTAAAAGTGGGAGTCAGTGATCTCATGGGTTGTTTTCCCGGACAAAAAAACAACACATGATCCTGGATTATTTCAGCTGTTTTTGCCAAACAGTAGTGCTGGTTTTCGAGATCGTCGCACTTTTGTTTGCTACTAGCTCGTCGTGTGCGAAATGCTGTTGTGAACAGTATTTTGTAAGTGGTGTGTGCGTTTTGCATGCCGTCACTTCTCCTCACATTCTTCTCGAGCTATGCTTCCGTCTTGTTCTGACGAATACGTTTTGTGTAGCGCCAGAATGGCTTCAATGGAGCTGACGAGCGTGTCGCTGCCTTTGGCCTGACTGTCGGGCCTGTCCGTGGCGCGGTCGTGGCTGTGTTGTGCTGCCGTGTGCGGGCGCTGGCGGCTTCTGACGGCGGCGGCTCGCCTCTGCCCCCGCAGGCCGACTCTGCCTGGTCTCGCCGCCGCGCCCGCGCCGCCGGCGGCCCGCCCCCCGCCGCCCGCCGCCGGCGGCCGAGCGACCGGCTCGCGCCCGCCAGCTACCCCGCCCGTGTCCGCCCCCGCCGCGCTCGGCCCCGGCCCCGGTCCCGGCCCCGGCCCTGGCCCCGGCCCCCGCCCCCCTCCAGGTGTACCTGAGCGTGCCCCCCGGCCGGCCGGCGCCTCGCTCGCGCCGATCCGCCCGCAGCGCAGGTGGGAGGCAGCCCGGCCCTGCGCGCCGCCGGCCCGGCCCAGCCGCCTCGCCGCCTCTTAGACAGAAGCTACGTAGCGTTGGCTAGCTGTTCACGTAGCCTGTTAAGCTTGCCTGGCACTTAGCTGCTTGGCGTTTAGGTAGCAGTTACTTTCGCTGGCTGGCCATTTGTCCGCATCCTGGGTTATGTTGCGATTTGCTTTGATTACGGCGTTTTTTAGGGTTATAGCGGGGAACAAAGAACTTGTTAGAGATGCATTGTTGTTCGCACCAAAAGCTACAGACCTCGGTAAGTGAACAGCTTAGTACGTAATGAAAAGTCAGAATGTTAGTACATTAAGACCGAACAGTCTACTAGTGAAGCCGATTACTTATTGTCACAGAAAGTGGTATAGTTGTAGCTAGATTAGCTTATAGGAGAGCATTATGACGATCAAAACAGGTGTGCTTCAAACAAGTAAGCCTATTTTTGCCTTTGACACAACATGTTTTTTATCCTTAAGGAGTGTTACTGTCATGCGATAAGATTAAAGATCTAAAACATTCCATCTAGGTTTGGTAATGGCTAACGAAAAGGGTGATCTACGTGGATGATGTGCTGCAACAAGTGGATGCCTTGTGCCTCCCGTCTCCCTGACAACCGAAGGTCCTGTTTGACTAACATGACAAGTGCTCGGTTCTTGTGACAGTGCGTTCTGGTAACCGCTTTTTGACAGCACGAACATAAATGTTTCGGAAGCTTTGACAGTTTAATCTTTACCAGTAATCTACCATTAAGTCCAGCGCTCGGAACTGGCGTCTTGGTACTGGAACGTGGAGCCCCAGCATCCCGTTATGTTTCTGCATCTCAGGACCTCTAGATCGGCCGCTGCACCAATGCTTAGGTCGGGACTTGGTTCTGCCGACACCTCCCCTGCTGCCTGTAATCTTACTATCTATGTCCGGCAACAACAACAACAACAAGACCAGCGAGGCGGCTCTAGTAGCGGTATTGGGCTAACTCTCGCCCGTCTGCCCGTCCTATGGCTGTACATTTGCGACGGTCGGTCTGGCCGGCCTCGGCCTTTCATCCTTGGCTCACCTCCAGCCGCTACCTTCTGAAACTTGCTGTCCCGCCCAGTGCTGCAGTAGTCACTCACCATCCTATCCGCTCCATTGCGACAGCAGTCCAGCCGACCCTCTGCTCCGCTGCAAAGCCGCAGTAGTCCAGCTGACCCTCGGCCCCGATGTGGCGCTGTAGCAGTCCAGCCGACCCTCCGTCCATGGACGTAACCTTCGCTGGGTCGCTGGGGTCCGGACCCAGTGTGTTTCGGGCAGATCGGACGATTTTTGTGCTTTGGACACATGAGATGTCACCAAAGTAGAAGTGCACCCCAGTACATTAAAGGCGTGGTTACGTCCACGCCTCTGCCTCGCTGCAGGGCCGCAGAATTCCGACTGACCCTTTGCCTGGCCGCAGGGCTAGCCAACTCGCAAGCCGGTAAGGGCCCGCCGCCGCCGCAGCCGGTGTACGTGAACTCGGGACTGGCGCCGATACCGGCCGGCTACGCACCGCTGGCGGCCGACCCGCGCCTGCAGGCGGCGCCGTTCGCTGCCGGCTACCCGGCGCTGCCGCCGCTGCCGGCCGGCTTCAGCCTGGAGCCGGGCCTGCGCGTGCTGCCAATGGCGGCCGGCGTACCGGCACAGGTCGCCGCCGTGCCGGCCGGACTCTACCACGACGGTGCGACCCCGGGGCGTGGTGGGCCGCGTGCTCGCTTGGTCCGCGTTCAGTGCCGCACTTGTTTTGAGATATCGCTTGGAACACACATTATATTTGGGTGAAAGTGATACTTGTGTGTGGTTTTACCACGCATTCGGTAATATGTGGGGCACTTCCGTCCGTCCGCGTCAGCCTGCGCGGCTCCGCGGCTTTTGAAGTGCGCATGCGCCGTCGGTGTTGCAGATAAGGCCGGCCTGATGAACGGCACGGTGCCCGGTCTGCTTCCGGCGAACCTGGCGCAGCAGCTGAGCGGCGGACAGCAGCCGGGCGTCGTGGACGTGCTGGACATCCCGGGCAAGGGCAAGTGTCAGGTCTTCATCGCCAGGTGAGCCTGGGAATGACCACGGCCGCGGAAGTATGACACACAGGGGCTGCGCCACCGACTGGGTAGTGGCGTATTCGAGGGGGAGGCACTGGGACACGTGTCCCGTCACAATTTGTAATTATGCGTACAACTGTCCGTGTGAGCAGTTCTTGACAATCAACAAAAAAAATTCGAACGCTCCCATTTGAGGGAGTGCTCCACAGTTGTATGGGGTTTTCAACTGAAATAGCCATCTTAAAAACCACTAGGTGACGCTCACAGCCCCGCTCTTCTTAAGACGTAAAACCCCCTGGTTTCTGAGTTACATGACCGTGACATGTGCATATTTTTCAGGGAGCCTATTTCAAGGTCATTTTGACATCCATGACGCCACAATTGCGTCATTGAAATCCTGTCATTCTATTAGCCTTGCGGCGATGAACGACAAAAAAGCATGATTGTCGAGTCGTTCATATCTGGCGTTCGTGGGCACTATTTCCAGATATAACAGCCGTTAATTGGCTCTCACCCAATGTTGCGCAAGATACGATGGCGAAATCAAACAATGGCATGTCAAGGAGCATGTTTACCAAGCATAGAAATGGTGTTGTCTAAAGCACTCTTTCCACTTAAAAGTATACCAATACTTATAAGTGAGCTAAGTGAGCTTCTTTCACCACATCTGATGTTTGCCTCAATATTTTGAAATGTGGAACATTCCCTTTAATGCAGGGTGATTTCCGTCCCAGCGAGGGGCCCCCTTATCCCAAGGCATGGCTATATATATATATATATATATATATATATATATATATATATATATATATATATATATATACATATATAATGTGTGTGTGTGTGTGTGTGTGTGTGTGTAGATGTATATATATCAGCCTTTTCATGACACCAATATCGTAATGGCTAATCAACTTTGGCCACCACTGTCTTACGATCCGTATGTGTCGTTTCCTCTCTATCATTTGAGGGTAGTCTTTATCTGTCAGCTTTCTGTCTGGTTGCTCTGTTCGTTCAATCAGCGAGCGCCTGGCAAGTGACAACTCCAGGGTGATGCCAGCCGTGCTGCTGCGTTCCGACCGATCGAGTAGGGCACAGCCTTCTACGCCATGTGTCTGAAGGCTGCCCGCCGTGTGACTGTCGGCCGCATGCCTTGTGTCTGTCGGCTGCCCGCCATATTTCTGTCGGCTGCCCGCTGCGTATTTGTCGGCTGCCTATAGTGCTACATGCATGTTGCCATTATTCAAGCGCTAATGGTGATCGACGTGGTTCGGCCCATATCTCACGGAACCCGGGCCCTGCGTCCAGACCCTGGCTGAACCGTTGACACAGCGTTGCCATCTACCGGCAGGTACTCTTACGATCCGTTCCAACACTCGCCGAACGAGGCGCCCGAGAGCGAGCTGCGCCTGAACGCTGGCGACTACGTGCTGGTATGGGGCGACATGGACGAGGATGGCTTCCTGGACGGCGAGACGCTGGACGGCCGGCGTGGCCTGGTGCCCTCCAACTTCGTCCAGAAGCTGGTGGGCGACGACCTGCTCGAGTTCCACCGCCAGGTGGTGGCCGGCCTGCTAGACTGCGACCAGACGTCCATCTCCACCTCCGTGCCGCACGACCTCGACTTCAACTCGGCGGACGAGGCATTCCTGAACAGCCTGGGTGAGCGGGGACGCCCGGCTCGGGGACGCCCGGGCTGTCTCTGTGAGAACTTGTTTTATGCGAGAGTGTGCTTCCTTTGCTCGCTCCTCTGTCCCTCTGTCTCTGTCCTGGTCTCTGTCTCTGTCTTGTCTCTCTGTCCCTCTGGCCAGCCTCTGTCTATGCTCTCCTCTAAACACCCTCTACAGAATACCCCCCCCCACCAATCCCTCTCTCTATATAGGTCCTCTCTCTCTCCCTTCTCTCTCTATCTCGACTTATCTTCTCTCTCTATCTTATCTCTCTATATCTCCTCTCTCTCTCTCTCTCTCTCTATCTCTCTTCTCTCTCTCTCTCTATCTCTCTCTCTCTCTCTCTCTATCTCTCTCTCTCTCTCTCTCTCTATCTCTCCTCTCCTCTCTCATCTCTCTCTCTCTCTCTCTTCTCTCTCTCTCTCTCTCTCTCTCTCTCTCTCTCTCTCTCTCTCTCCTCTTCTTCTCCTCTTTCCTCTCTCCCCCCTCTCTCTCTCTCTCTCTATCTCCTTCTCTCTCTCCCTCTTTCTCTTCCTCTCTGTCCCTCTCCCTCTCTGTCTTTCCGTCTCTCTGTCTCTCTGTCTGTCTATCTTTCGGTCTCTCCGTGTTGGCTGTGACTCTCATTGTTGCCTGTGGGCCTTGCTGATGCTGCGTGCTGTCCGGTGAGTGTCGGCTCGTCACTGTCCAGCCGCATCAGCTGTCTGTGCTGCCGAAGCCCGCGCGCTGGCCGATTGCAGAGAGCGATACATCGCTGGCTGCTGTGTGGGCCTGTCCGTGGGCTGTCCGGACGTGGCGTGGTCACGACCCTGCCTGAGAATGCCGCCGCCGTCCGCCGCCGGCGCCGCCGCGGCTGGTGCCGCCGGCCCTTCGTGTCACCAGAACGCTCCCGTGACGCGCCGGTTCTCTCCCGTAGCTCACTTGCGCTACAATGAGCACGGGGCTCGGATAAGGCGCAAAATGCCGGAGTTGCAGCGCGTGCAGTCGTGCAGGCCTCGTACGTCGGGTGGGCTTACTGTCCGCAGTAGCCCTCAGCTTTACCTCACATGGCTGACGTTTCCGGTTGCATTTCTGCCGACGTTTGCGTACTCACCTGCCTCAAAAACGCATGTTATTTTCACTCGTTCGTTTCCTGTTCCTTCTCTTTTCTGCCTGTTTACCTCTTCCGTTCGATTTTTCTTTCTTTGTGTCCTTTTTGTTCTGGTGCTGGACACTGTTTTGTTGTTTTTTTCACTTTTGTCTTATCCACATTTGTAATGCTCTTCAGCCGATACTTTGTCTCGTTTTGTTATTTCTTGGATGGCATGTCCTCGTCTATGGTTCCTGAATGCCCTCCCCCCCCCCCTGATCTTTCCCGTTTGCCTTCCATCCTAGTTCCGTTTACCTGTCTTACTTGTGTTTTCTCGTTTTGTATTTCCCTCGTTCTATTCCATCCTTTACATGCATTGTTGGCTGACTCCCAGCTATGCCTTGGCAACATTTATCTTTGCGCATGTATGTGAATGTTTGGATTGCACGTCGTGTGTTGATCACCTTCCACCAATCGCACTTCATTCATGCACTATCTGACCTCCTTTAGTTCCTCCCACTTCGTTACTTTAGTTACATGCGCAAATCTGGGCGCCTCAAGCGACTCAATACCTACAATTTTGGGGCGACATAACCAAAGGCAGGTCCCGTTTTGTCACTTTGCCTACCACTAGTTAGGTTGTTAATGTGAGGCATAACATTCGGAGCTGAAATTAATATCTTTGGTCAAACGATTATTAATGATAAGTGATATGACGATGATTTATTTCGTCACAAAAAACACACAAAGCTGGTTTCAAAGTGAGTGTGACAATCATGGGTTCTGATGTGTCGAGACACGGCAATTTTGGAGCGATGGGGCGGCCCCGACGTTTTCCTCAAATCTTCTCAAGACATCCTAACACTCAACGTAGAACATACGGCTCAAGACGCTTTTGATAAACAGGAATACCATCGTGGGCATTGATAAACAGCGTAAAACCGTCCTGAATGTGACAAGGTCACACTGCGTCAAGGTCAAACATGTTCGAGTTGTGATGTATATTTAACGAAGGCTCCCGATAACCCAAACAAAACGATTCTTTCAGATCGAATATGACACTAATAGTTTCTAATCTATTGGGAAGCGAAAATGTTGAGTCAGTGAGGTGGCTCCCACGACTTACTTTAAATTTTGTCACGACACCCTAAGGACAAAAACAGACAATCTGGCTATAGAAACCCTGGTTGGAATTAATAAACAGGGTAAAAACCGGTCCACAAAGAGGGCTGCCAAGGTCAAAGGTGACCAGAATAGACAAGACAAGACAAGGTGACCTGACAGGTTTAAAGTCAAACAGGTTAAGTCGGGTCACGTCAGGACGGTTTTTTTACCCGGTTTATCAATGTCCGCAATGCCGATGCTTCTTTAGCAATAGTTTTGGTGTCATATGTCTTATGTTAGGTGTTGGGGTGTTTTGCGGAGATCTGAGACAACCGTGGGGGCCGCCAATAGCCCCAACATTTCCGTTTCTTTAAAGGTCACATCTAAGGCCACATTCAGTTTGAAATCGGTATTGTATTTGGGTTTGGAGGACTCCCATTTGATGTACCTTTGCAGGTGTTGACTGCGTATATAAGTATAAGATTATGATGTGTGCACAAAATTTCTACGTTTTGATGTGTAATATGACATGTTTACTAAACACATCATTATTTTAGACGCCAGCATCACTTGCTCTATCACTGCACGAAATTCCATCGTAATTAAAGGGGCCCTCGATCCTTACCGAATCTTAGCTTACTCCCCGCCAAACACCTGTTACCTTCCGGTACGGTTTCTTAACAGCTTGTTGAGTTGGCTTGGACCGGAGAGAAACGTGGCAAATGAGCACGGTGGTCTGTATGGTGGCACACGATGTTTGTTTTTAGTCGTATGGCTTAAAGGGTCGGTTCAAACGACTTTTGTCCCGGTAGCGGCTCACTATCATACGAAGACAACACTTGGCGACTTCTGCAGAAAAGAGAGGATAAAGGTATGCAGTTTTAAATTGAAGGTCCTCAGCGAAAGTTCCAATAGACTACGGCCCAGGCTAGCTTTCAAGTTATATGTTTCATTGAAGGAAGACAGTCAAAAGTGAGGCCAGTGAGACGAAGCGGGCGATGTCACTCCTCCCCCTCGCTTTTGGTGGTTTCAACTGTAGCCTCGCTCACACAAGTCATACACGGAGTGATAATCGCAGAGGCTTACTGGTACATATTACTTTCCCCCCCCCCTTCTTGTCAAGAGATTTACGCTTCTCACTGGCTACTGAGCGATTTCGCGGAAATCTGGTCCAAGTTCGGGTATTCCTGGCGTAAGCCTTGCACTTCTTAAAACGGTCTGAATAAATTGAGCGAAGTACGTAAACTGTACAATATTGGTGTCAGGAGCTGCCCCAGACATTCTTGATTTACGTCCCTACACAATATTATTATAATAAATGGCGTTTTTGCTAACCCCCTAGTTATATATAAACCTTGAACAACAAAGCGTGGCTACCCAGACTCATCGCCACCTCTTCTATAGCAGCAAGCGCCTGGAGCTCGTCACTTCCGCGTATGGCTCGCTGAAGCAGTGCTACAGTTGCGACACCAAATAGCGCCATATCCCGCCGCGCCACTCAGAGATCTGTGAACTAGGCTTTTCTCGCTCAGCGAGGCCCACCTGGCTCCGGTGTCGCACCGGCATGACGTCACTACCACGCTGCAAACCACACAATGCTCACATAAGCACTGGGAGGTTTTGTTTTGCATTGCCTCCGTACGTTTCCAGATCAAAAAGACTTGTCTTTCGCTCAGCTTTGAGTCGTCATGGTCCGTAAAAAACGTAGATAATAAAATTAATAACTACGGGAAGCTTTGGTTGTTTCAAGGATGTCAAGTGAAAACAACTGTGCGCATCGCTATACGTACTTGCTGTGCCTGCCCACCGTACCTCCTGAATTAATGAAGTCGTCCGCCGGGATTGTCCATCTTGTGGAATCTTCTTTTCAACGTCATCATTGGCGGTTTTTCCACTGCCGCTCCAGTGTGTATAGGTGCATCTTTCTCGTTCCTCTACCTACCGAAGCAAACCGCTTCTTCAACGTTTATTGGGCCACAAAACGTCAACTTTATCTTGGCATTTGTGAAGACATCAGCTTCTGCGTGGTAGTTAGCAGGCTGAATAATTTACTAGTTCGATTTATGTTTGCATATCCTTTGCTTGATTTTACCGTGACTTGTTCTTAAACTTGTACTATGAGGTCGTAAAGGACGCTTAGTTTAGGCATGTAAACACAAAGTAACTTAGAGGCATGTTCCATATCTGTTTTACGCTCACCACAGAATAGTTACTCAGATGGCAGTTGGGCAGTGAGTTAACGAGTTTAGTTCGGTGTTTTAGCTCCATGTGCTCAGAGTAGCCTCACCGGCTGAGCGATTTTTGAAACGCGTTCCGCTTTGCAAACTGGGAACGCTTTGAAGTCAGAAGTGTTGTCCATGCGCTTCTCGATCGTCCTGCCGTCCGCCCAGTGCCGCCTGCTACCGCGCTGTGGCCGCGCTGTCGCCACGTGCAGCGCGCTGGCCAGGTACCTGCCGTGACGTCGGCGGCTGTACCGCAGACGAGTATGGCGGCCGCCGCGGCCCGGACGAGTACCCGCCGCCGCCGCAGTACGGCGGCTACCGGTATGAGGGTTCGGTATTCAGCGACGACGATGAAGAGGAGCACCCAGCCGGCACCGGTCAGAGCACAGGTGAGTGGCCGCTTGGCTGGCGTCGCGGACGGCTGTGAGGTGTTGTGGGGTTGCCGCGGCTGGCGCACAAGTGAGGGTCGGGTGAAGCGGCCGTGCTTTTGGCTGTCGGAAGACACACGCACATTGTATGTCAGGGTGGCCCGCAACTTGAGTACCTGACATGTAGACTTCGCCGGGCGTTGTGCGGGAGGTATTCTGTTGGTAAAAATTTATGATTTTCTGGAGAGATTCGAGCCTACAGATTCAGTTGTTTTCGATTCGCTTAACCTCGAGAGATTAGTGACTGAAATAGCAGCAACGTATTTCTGAGCGGGGAAGCGTTCTTCTCACGAGATCACGAATTATAGGTCAACCTTCTGAGTGTACCTTTCCCTGCCTCACACGAAACCTGTTGTCGAAAGATTATTTACACAGACGTGTATGATGGATATGTCCGACACACGCATAGCGCTCCTATGATGAGGTTTTGTGGAACACTGGATTGAAAATGATCAGCATGTTGTTGCATCGTGCATTCGTAAACAGCGTATTGTGATGGTTGAAATTTGTGCTTGTTTAACGTGGGACTGGTTTGTCCTTTGGGTGGCTATGCGTGGCGCAAATATGGCCAGATGCGGTAGTGAGTCCACAGTTTTCCCGCAGCAGCTAATCATGCATTTCACAACCGTACGCAGTTTATAGTAATACAGATCTTAGCAGAACAATATTCGTACTTGTCTTGTTTTGCTGCGCTGTGTGCAGCTGGAACCGAACTAGTATGACGGTACTCAGCATTCTACAGAGCAGACGAACGCCATGTTGTCAGGCATGAGCCGCTCCCACACGACCGGGTGCCGCCGGACTGGGCATAGTTAGATGTAGCTGAGGTGTCTGCAAAGGGATATGATGAGCAGCCCTGCGTCAGCCCTGAACACCGTCCTCAGTCAGCACCCGCCCCACTTAGATGCTCCGTACCGCGCCGCCATCTCGCGCGCCTCCCGCCTGACGGCCAGTTCTATCTCACCAACCAGAGCTCTTCTTCTCGGTGCTAGTGCCGCCGCCGCGCCAGCTCACGCTCGAGCGCCAGCTGAACAAGTCGATTGTGATTGGCTGGACGGCGCCGGAGGGCCCGCCCGGCGCCGTCGACTGCTACCACGTGTACGTGGACGGTCTGCTGCGCACCACGGTCAGGGCAACGGAGCGCACGTGCGCCCTCGTCGAGGGCGTCGACTCGACGCGGGTGAGTTGTCCAGCTGGCGTACTCAGTAATGTCGGGGGAGCTGGGCTTCGGTGTTTACTTTTGATTGATCGTATGGTCATACTTCCTCCGAAATGTAGATAAATATCACAGTCGGATGTTGTTATACAACAGATCCTGGTGCGGCTTGTGCCGGGCTGTCATGACGTCGTACTCGGGTTAATCGTCGTCGTCGTACCATTACCGCTCACTGCTGGCCGCCAGCTGTGCGAGAACACCGTGCGGCGGCTGCACACTTCTGCGCTGTATGCGCTTTGCGGTGATGGGCACAGGGTGGTGTGGTTAGCAGAGCAGTGTCATCTACCGAAACGGTCCAGAAGCTTACTTCATTTATCATATCTATATCGTATTTGGCAGGATGGTGATTTGACTCACGCGTTATTTACCACGTTTGAATTCAACGAGCCCTGACATCAGACAAGCCTTGACATCAGGCGAGTCTTGATATCAAAAGAGCCTTGACATCAAACGAGCTTTGACGTCAGACGAGCAGTGACATCAGACGAGCCTTGACATCATACGAGCCTTGACATCCGACCGTAGGCTGTTGATAAGTTGCACAATGGCCCCGTCCCTGTATGGCATTGCAACCCAGGGAGGACTGTGTGTCATCACATTACGTTGTGCGCCATTGTGCTATGACCGCTCGTGTCCCTGGCGGTCTCGACCCGGCTGTGACCTGAGTCATCGCTGACGGCCCTGTCTCCGGGGCTCCTCCGTGACTCTGCCCCCGTCGTCACCGTCAGCCACACCGGATCAGCGTGCGCTCCGTGACGCCTAACCGGCGCACTTCCCGTGACGCCGCCTGCACCATGCTGATCGGCAAGGACGTGCCACTGGCGCCGACCACCGTGCGCGCCACACACGTCACGTCCACGTCCGCCGTCATCTCGTGGATGCCGAGCAATAGCAACCACCAGCACACGGTGTGCGTCAACAGCGTGGAAGTGCGCACCGTCAAGCCAGGCGTGTACCGGCACACCATCACAGGTCAGTGGCACCACATCGTCACAGAGGAGCAGGTCACTGCTGGTCAGTGGCACCGCACCGTCACAGGGGAGCAGAACGCTGCTGGTCAGTGGTATTGCATCATCACGGGTCAGTGATATTGCACTATGGCAGATCTCTTGCACCGTACCATCACAGATCACTGGCAACATTACCATCACCGGTAAGTGCCACTGCACCAATGCGATAAGTGACCTGACCTTGAGGTTGACCTTGTGACCTCCCACTTGACCATGTCGCAGTCACGTTTGTACCTAACTCACGCCGTGTCTTCGTTTTCAGGCATATCTCCCAACACCACCTATCGGGCGAGCGTGAAGGTGAAGAACATCACCGCGCCGCAATTCTCCGGTCGAAATTCGAAGCACCAGGAGCGCCTGGCCACCCACATCGAGTTCAGAACTCTTCCCAAAGGTCAGCTGCCGCCAGCGGCACTCGATGGCCGTTTGAATTACGTCGTATGGGCCAAAATGGAAGGCGTGCCAGGCTTCCGTGCGGGGCTTGGATGCAAATTGCGATGGTATTGAGGCCGTTTCTAATTTGGGAGCGCCTGCAGAGGTCGTAAAATGCGCTCTCGAGAAGTTGTGTGGCTCGTGGGTTTCCTTGCGGGGTCCATCAGGCCCTGTTCATCATTTAAGACTCACATGATAGTTATAGGTCTTACCGTCGCCCTGATGCCGTCCCCATCGCGGTCCTGGTGTGGGTGGAAGTCCATGCGACCCTCCACGTTAAGGTTTTCTGAGCATATCTCTCCATTTGTGCCCACATTTTCAGTATCATCTGGGGCATTTACTACGCATGTTTTGACATCAAAAATATGCCTCCAGCACTTCTGGTTCTTGGGAGCGACTATTTTTTGTAAGAACGCTGCCAGTGATCTACGGCCGGCGCGGGCAGCGGGCGACAACCGGCAAATTAGCTGGTTGCACGTGCCGGGCCAGCACTTTTACTTTAACGAAGCCCCACATTGTCTATTTGTGTTTAAAAAACACAAAACCACTTATTAATGTGCCCAGAATTGAACAAGAATGTGTGTGTGTGTGTGTGTGTGTGTGTGTGTGTGTGTGTGTGTGTGTGTGTGTGTGTGTGTGTGTGTGTGTGTGTGTGTGTGTGTGTGTGTGTGTGTGCGTGCGTGCGTGCGTGCGTGCGTGCGTGCGTGCGTGCGTGCGTGCGTGCGTGCGTGCGTGCGTGCGTGCGTGCGTGCGTGCGTGCGTGCGTGCGTGCGTGCGTGCGTGCGTGCGTGCGTGCGTGTGTGTGTGTGTGTGTGTGTGTGTGTGTGTGTGTGTGTGTGTGTGTGTGTGTGTGTGTGTGTGTGTGTGTGTGTGTGTGTGTGTGTGTGTGTGTGTGTGTGTGTGTGATGTTTCTACGTGATATGGGCTGATGAATAACGGCATGTAAAGCTGAAAAAGTCTGATTTTCAGGAAATTTTGCTTTTGATTGAACCTTTCATCTGCCGTAATAGGATAGATTTTGTACCTAGCAACACAAAACGGATTGTGATCGCGAGATCCCACTGAGCCGAATTCACTTTTTCCGTGAGGCTTTATCTTTCTTAGTTTGAAAACGCCAGTGGAGGTCACATCCCCCTCCCGCAACCCCCATATCAGTCCGCGTGATGGAAAACGGCGAATCAGGGTGAGGATTTAAGGGGCGCCCTTAGTTTCGACCGGATGAAGTCCGGTCGAAACTAAGGGCGCCCCTATATTTTTTTCCACGAATTATTTACGTAAGATTTGAATGAATGTGCTATCCCTTTAGACAGACTGTGTCCAGAGTTCTGTTGTTTGTCAGGGCTTTCGGGCACGCCGACTGCAGTGGTCATTTGGCGCCCACGTGTCTAGAGTGCATCACTCATGTCATACGTCCCTCTTTCCTTGCTGCAAAGGCTGGAAAGGTAAGCCCAAACGTGGCTAGGCGTTCCTGAGCCAGTGTCGGCGTATGGCGGGCACGCTTGTCGTGTCGGCGTATGGCGGGCATGCTTGTGGGCTATGTATGGACTGCTCGGTTAATCAAAGTGCTAGGTTACGGTTCAAATTATTCGGGACGCAATTCTCAGCATAAGTCTGAAACGATGTGTACAGTTTTGCTAAGCCAATTCAGCACAGCGTACGGTGCATATCAGTCTATTGCTTTCCAATGCAGTGTATTTGGGTTTTGACCCCAACAGCCTGTCATATTTTCATTACAAAACATTCCTCTCCCTATCGATGGAAACAAATTTCTGTTACTGTTTGGCAGCGACTACCAGCGTTGTATTTACATAAGTTCAAGCGAGACCAAACCAACCACAAAAGCCTGTCGCCGAAGCGAGCCGAACCCCTGCCGAAATTCCGTGGTCGATCAGTGGGAGACTGCAGGCTGACGCCGATCTATTCCGGTCGCGGCGTGGCCATTTCACGGTATCCCCGGCCGCCCGCGGCCGCCGATCGAAGCCAGGCCCGTCCGGCTGATGATGAGCCGTCGCCCGCGCCACACGGCCTGGCTCTATTTGTGGCGCGCTGGGGGCGCCTGGGCCGCCCGATGGCTGCCGCAGGGTCGGCACCGGCTCTCCAGTGGAGGGGGGGGGGCTACGGTCCGGCGCTGGTGGGCTCACCGATTCGTCGGGGCGATCTCGGCCGTTCTCTGGTGCCTTGTCGGGACGGGCTCTGATGTGCAGCCCAGCACACGACAGCAGGCGGGCAACGAGGCGGTCCGACGGACCCGTATGCATGTGCATGTGCGTGTGCGTGTGTGTTTGCGTGCGTACATGTGTGCGTGCGTGCATGTGTGTGTGTGTGTGTGTGTGTGTGTGTCTGTGTGTGTGTGTGTGTGTGTGTGTGTGCGTGCGTGCGTGCGTGCGTGCGTGCGTGCGTGCGTGCGTGTGTGTGTGTGTGTGTGTGTGTGTGTGTGTGTGTGTGTGTGTGTGTGTGTGTGTGTGTGTGTGTGTGTGTGTGTGTGTGTGTGTGTGTGTGTGTGTGTGTGTGTGTGTGTGTGTGTGTGTGTGTGTGTGTGTGTGTGTGTGTGTGTGTGTCTGCGCTGGTGGGTGACTGTGTGTTGGTGCGGGGCTGTGACGGTGTATGTGTGCGCTGGTGGGCGGGTGTGTGCGGGTGTGGCGCTGTGACGGCGTGTGTGTGTGTGTGTGTCTGTGCCGGTGGGTGTGTGTGTGTGGATGTGGGGCTGTGATGGCGTGTGTGGCCGCGTCGCCAGGCGTGCCCGACCCGCCGGTGGACGTGCAGTGCGAGCTGGGGCCGCAGGAGGGCAGCTTACTCGTCACCTGGCTCCCGGTCACCATCAACTCCACCTCCGGCACCAGCAACGGCGCGCCCGTCACCGGATACGCCGTCTACGCCGACGGCAAGAAGGTCACCGAGCTCGGCTCGCCCACTGGTGGGTCTGCGACCTGAGGTCACGGGGCGGGCTGGCGCTCAGGCTGGTGTGGTTGGCGCGACCTAGCCTGCGTCGCCAAGCGGGGCTTCCCCCCCCCCTCCCCCCCCACACAGTTGGTTCCTGTGTTATAATGGCTGACCTGAGATCACTGACCGAGATCACTCACATAGTGTCGTCCATGTGGCAGCGAGCGAACTTTGACCATGGGATCAGAGCCTGTCTCAATGGTGTGGCCGAAGCCGTGGTGGTGACAGTGGCGTCATGGATCGTCGCCAAGCAGGCCTTGCTTAAATTGGCTAATATGCCTGGCTGGATCCTGGGCAGGGACCGATTGTATAGCTAAGGCAGTAGCTAGGTAGACCGATAGCTAAGGCAGTCTGATGGAAGCGTGGGGAGTCTTCCGAGCTTCACGACGGCCAGCTGGATTTGTTCTGACTGCATTGGGCACTTAAAGGCGAGCTGACTCTGAGGCCCTGGTAATCCATGACCTGTTAAAGCAACACGGAAAAAACATTCAATGATAGTTCGAGTACTGCTCGCAAACTGCGTCGCAAAAGAAAGTAATATAAGCAGTATGCACTTACACGCATATACATATATATATATATATATATATATATATATATATATATATATATATGCGTGTGTGTGTTCTGTCCGTAAATCTGCCTACTTCGACTGACCGGGGCACTCGCCGTCTTACGAAGCTCTGTTATGAGAGCATGTCGCAGTAATGAGATGTCCCGGCCCCGTGGGACCCCGCTTTAACGGCCCAATGTCGACAGACACGCCGCCCACGTCACCGCCCACACCGCCCGCCGTGCACAAATTAAGAGGGAGGGCACGACTGAATTTAACTGGCACTACCGTCAGGTCAAAGGTCACGTGGATATTAATTTGCTGGTGGGCTGGGCTGAATAGTTTTCCAGAGGCGAGTCCAGCTGGCGGGTAAGAGACGGGCTGATGGAATGTGAACAGCTAGGTCTAGTTTTAGGCCTGCCTACGCTTTGGTTGAGTCTCAAGCAATTGAATAACGACAATAATGACAACAAGATTGATCAGACAACATTAGAACTCACTAGTTCGTCCAAGTCCATTTAGGTGTCGCAAACTTCAAGCAGTTGAGGGAGTTGGCAATGCCGTCCTTCTCACAGGATACCAACCTAGGTCGGTGTTGATCACGGGTTGTAACCTCACGCACTTAAAAAGCTAGCCACCATTTCCCTTCTGCTTGGCTGGACACGTTCCTCGTTCAGTGTCTTCATACGATCGAGGAAACACCGAAACGTCTCTGGACGGACGGCGTCTAGCTCCGTAAAGCTCGCGCCGCTGCAGCTACCGACGCATCGCGGTGTTTCTCCCGGTGAGCACGGCCACTGGTCGGACCACGAGATGGCAGTCTCCGCCCGTCACGTCCCGCTGCCGCTGGCTGGACCACCAGATGGCGGCCGCCGACCGTCGCGTCCCGTGGCCGCTGGCCGGACCATGAGATGGCCGCCGCCACCCGTCACGTGGCCGCTGGCCGGACCATGAGATGGCGGCCTCCGCCCGTCACGTGGCCGCTGACTGGACCATGAGATGGCGGCCTCCGCCCGTCACGTCCCGTGGCCGCTGGCCGGACCATGAGATGGCTGCCGCCACCCGTCACGTGGCCGCTGACTGGACCATGAGATGGCGGCCTCCGCCCGTCACGTCCCCGTGACCGCTGGCCGGACCATGAGATGGCCGCCGCCACCCGTCACGCGGTCGCTGGCTGGACCACGAGATGGCGGCCTCCGCCCGTCACGTCCCGTGACCGCTGGCTGGACCGTGAGATGGCTGCCGCCACCTGTCACGTGGCCACTGACTGGACCATGAGATGGCGGCCTCCGCCCGTCACGTCCCGGGACCGCTGGCTGGACCATGAGATGGCCGCCGCCACCCGTCACGCGGCCGCTGGCGGCGCTCATCAGAGGTCGTCCGCTGAGATGGAGCGACGCTACACCTTCCGTTTTCCTATCGACCGGCCAGAGCGGCAGTAACGATCGGCCGGCGCCGGCTGGGCGGCGGCAGCGGCGCCGGCCCGACAGCGGCAACAGCGCCGACGATCCGCCCCCAGTCGCCGCCCGGGCCGCGACGCAGCGCCGCTAGTGCGGCCCGCTGGGCTCCCGGCCAGGCTGTGCAGGCTCTCGTGGTACGGGCCGGGTTGTGAGGGCCCTGGGTTCCGGATCAAGTCGTGCGGGGCCCTGTGGATCCGGGTCAGGCTGTACTGGGCACTCTGGTCTGGTTCAGTTTGTGTGTAGTCCTGTGGTTCCGGGTCGGGCCGTGTGTGGTCCTGTGGTCTGGGTAAAGCTGCGTGTAGTCCTGTGGCCTGGGTCGGGCTGTGTGTGATCCTGTGGCGCGGATCAGACTATATGTGGTCCTGTGGTCTGGGTCAGGCTGTGTGGGGTTCTGTGATGTGGATCAGGCTGTGCAGGGTCCCGTGGTACCGGCCAGGCTGGGCGTGTTCCTGTAGTTCCGGGTCAGGCTGTGTGTGGCCCTGCGGTCTGGGTCAGGCTGTTTGTGGTCCTGTGATCTGGGTCTGGCTGTGGGGGCTCCCGTGTTCTTGGCCCGCCTTAGCAGGGTGATGCTGCATTGTCAGACCAGACAATTGTTTTGGTCTGATCAGACTCTGTCATTTGCTGTTCTGGTTATTGTAGTAGGACTATCTAGTCTGAGTTTCCGAGTGCACCTCAGATGGCTGCCCAGATTTGGTCGGCTGCAGGTATTGTGGTGTGGGTGCCGTATTTCTGGTGTCGACCTGACCCAGGCTGTGGGTACCGTGCTGCTGGTGTCGACCTGACCCGGGCCGTGGGTGTCGGGCTGCTGGTGTCGCCCTGAACCAGGCCGGGTCGCCCTGCATGTGGTACTAAGGCCATCGAGAACACAGCCCTGCCGTCGGGAGCCGCAGCTCGGCCCATCTTGACCGTCCCTGAGCCCTCGTCGGTAACCGCGCTCGTCACCGCCCCTCTGACCGCCCCCGTGACCGCCCCTTTGATCGTCCTGTGACCGCTGCTCTGATCGCTGCTTTGACCACCCCTCTGACCGCGCCTCTGACCGTCCCTCTGATCGCCCCTCTGACCGCCCCTCTCAACGTTTGTTGCCTCGTTCGCCAGGCGACCACGCGCTGATTGAGCTGAACAACATCTACGGCTTCCACCCGCGCCAGGTGACCGTGCGCACCAAGTCTCGGGACTTGGTGTCGGCCGACTCAGTGCCCTGCCCGATCCCGCAGCGCAGCCAGAGGAAGGTGAGCGTGCACGCCGGGGTGCCGGGGTGCCGGAGTGCGCATGCGCGGCTGGGACGACCCGGCGATGGGCGGAGGCTAGTGGTGTCCTGTCACCCTGGCCTTCTGCCGAACAGGCTGGAGTAGCCGTGATCTAGAGTGGTGGATGTCAGTTATTTCTGTGTTATATATATATATATATATATATATATATATATATGTGTGTATATGTGTATATGTATATATATGTACATATAGACATGTGTGTTTTGTGTATATATATATATATATATATATATATATATGTTTTCTATTTGCTTTGTTTTCGCGAAACTGGTGTACGAGCTCAGAATGGACGGATGCATGCGGAATCAATTTACGATCCCGACTTTCGTCAGTGACTTACACATGCCAACTAAAGCAGACCTCGGAATGCCTCGGAACAGTAGCTTTGATGGCACTGGCAGTACTTGGTCGGAATTTTGAAAATCATTTTTCGGGGATGCAAGCTGCTAAGCCGGGTGAAAATGGCTAAAAGTACGGTCAGTTATGTACTAAGTCTAATTCCTCTGCGGGCTTTCTCCACGTTCTTTCGATTTTTTGGGGTCTGGTTACTTTCTGCACCCGGCACTCTGAACTCCACGCTCGGCACGAGGGGAGGAGAGGGCAGGGCTGCAGCCCCTCCAACAAAACTACACCCCTGTTAGCTTTGCCGTCGCCTGCTGTTGGAATGTGTTCGGCGGCTTCAGATCTTGCTCGAGTGTTGTCCCCGTGAGTGTGTGTTGTGTGGTGTACAGTCTGCGGTGTAGCATTGTGCAGCATCCGGTGTGCTCCTGCTGCCGGCGCGGGCCCAGGGGTGTCCAGTGCCGGGCATGTGGCGCCGGTTCACTGGCGAGCATGTCAGCGGCCGCGGCTGCTCGCTGCATGTCTGTGTCCGCGGTCTAGCAGGGGGACGGCGGCCCGCCGCCGCCGCCGCCGCCGCCGCCGCCGCCCGACCCAGAGCTGTACGACATCCTGGCGCACACGGCCGAGTCGCTGCCGCGGCCGCCTCCCAACTTCAGTAGTCAGGTGGGTGACGGCGTCCGTAGACGTCACGGTCGCCCCCCATCTTCACTAGTCAGGCAGGTGATGGCTTTCGTGACAGTCACGGCGCCCCCGGCCCAACTCACAGCCCGCGGTCGGCCGATCCGCCGCCCCGTCTTCTGAGCATAAGCACCGACCTGACAGCACGGCACCGGCTATATTTTACTGATCTGTCTGTGGTTTAGTTTGTTTGTGTTATCAGATACAAGGTTCTGTGACAAGAAATTTGCATAGACTGTTTGGTTTGCCGATTTTGTTAACCACGTCTTTGCTTTATGCATTTTTTGTTTGTTTTTTTGTTTTTCTGGCGCGTGTATCTGGGTGTGGTTTCACTTGATTTTATTGTGGTTGCTAAGCGCTCATTACATCCTACTAGCAATCAGATACCCGTGCTTTTTAAGTTCACTTCCAGTTTTGCTTTGATTGGTTTCTTACATTGGGATCAGTTTGTCGTTGTACACTTGTTTTATGCTGTTCTTTTTGCATTTAACCTGACTGACTCGCACTCCGCGCCACAGTATACAGACTACGAGACCGACGAGCTTTCGGACATTCCGGAAGAGGCTGAGAACGATCTGTCGGACGCGGTAAGTCCGGCTCCCCCCCTCCCCCATCCCGGCCATGGCACACGACCCCACCCCCACCCCCCACCCCCACCCGTTACCAGTGCCACCCGCTCGGAAGCCTCAGCCAAGGATGTATGCGTGTGTGTGGGCAATGTGGCGCGGCGTGCTTACGTATAAGTGGAGGGCAGGATATATCGAACCACTACATTAAATCCAAAAATATTTCCGAAGTGCTGGTGCACCTGGTGCATGAAGCTATCAATATTACTTCACTGCCCCTTGATACACCGAGGGTCGATTATTTTTAAACGTCCATCCCCATAGCTCAGTTGGTTAGAGCGCCTGCCCTCCGATTCACCCAGCAATGGCACGGTGGGTTCGAGTCGCTTTAAGCGCTTGTTACTTGTCCTCAACAGATATGGCCCGCGGCTAGTGTCAGCGGCCGTGCTTAAGGTCAGGTGACAGCAGAGGGCGAAACGGGCCGAGCATTGCGGCGCCAAATTCTGTTGTTGACCTGGAATTGCGCGATGGGATGGTACGGATCATGACTCATACAACGAGCACTGCTTAGGGTGAGTTCTGATCCCAGAAATTCATCCATTGAAAAGGTTGAGATAGTTTTGTGAAAGTTTTATGTAAGAAAAAACACGAGAACTAACTAAACGGTTGACAATGCCCCCCCCCCCCCTTCCACCGACCTCACCCACCACACCCCACACACGCATACATACTACGTCAAATGGGCGCTTTCCACTTCATATTTTACATATAACACATATGAACATACTTAAGACGTGGGCAGGGACTTCTCAGCGAGGCAACCTTTTCCTGTTCGCTGTATGCTGCGACTGTTGAATGGGTGTAAATATGATACTAATACTTTTCGTTACGAGGTCACTGGCCGTCCTCAAGCATGCCACGATTGGATTGGAGTTTTTGCATGGAGTAGCTTGCATCGCAAGGAAGCTGAGTGTGTTACCATATGCTAACAAAAACGTTCGTCTCGGTTCGTTCGTAATTCGTTGTGATTACGACATGGCAAATCCCGTAATCACGTCTGCCGTTTTTGTTTAGTCAGCGTTTATTTTACAACTACCGCCACCACGGTTTCGGTTGCTAAGGTAAGCATTATGGATATACATGGTACTGTAAATGTCAACTTAACCGTTGCCTGGTAATAAGTGATGACAATCATGTCAGTCAATCGTTGGCAGAAAATCAGTCAGTGACAATCTTGTGGGCACATAGGGTTAGGCATAGGGCATGTTGCATCACTGATACCACATTGTCCATGCACAGTTGATGCAACATGCACCGACCGACATCTTGGAAGAGTATTCACCTGGTGCATTTTTTACAATGTTCTACGTCTGCCGCATTTAAAGATGCGGCGACTGATCTTTGTCGAAGCGCACGCTCAGAAACGTTTTCTTGTACACTTTACAATAGGAGCTGCGCTTCTGAGGTAGTTCTCCCCGTTGAGCTCTCAGTCTCAGCGTGCCTTGTCCGTTTGCCGTCCAGCTGTCTGCGCGCGTCGGTGGGCAGTGACTGCACGCGTCCGCACACCCTCTGTCGGTAGGAGGCGCCGATGGAGCAGCCGCGCTCGAAGGCGCAGCATGAGGCGCAGCACGAGACGCCGGGCTCCGCGCACTCCTCACCGCTCGCCGGCCGGCGCCGCATGCCGCCGACGGTGGCGCCGCCGCGCGGCGCGCAGTACAACCAACAGGTGTTGGAGACCGAGGACAACCTGAGCGACAAAGAGGTCTACCCTAGCGGCTACATGTCCATACCGCAGATCGGTGAGGCTTCGGCGCGATGGCTGTCGGCACGCTCAGAACGACGCTGGTCTTTGTGCGCTCAAAATCGGGATCAGCTAATCCCTGGGGCCAAAACTGCTAGCGACAGCTGCTGAATGGATTCTGCGCTAAAGCCCATCAGCTACTGAGAAAGTGGGTTATGTTGATGGGGGGTTTGGGTAATACACACGCTGATGTAAAGTGCTATTTGCAACTGCAGGATAGATGGGTTACACAGGAACCTCGAACCAGAAAGTGCATCGTTCAAAGGCAGGAAATAAGTTATAGTTGTCATACGTTGTTCAATAAGCACGCCTGCATGGCTATGGGGCCATGCAGCTTGTGTGGGTGCACTTTCTAGCTTTTACCCAGTGGAAATAGGTGTAAGTTACAGCAGTACCGGTGGGCATTTCAGAGATCACCAAGGACTCGGCGAGCGAGGGCCGCTGCTCGGTGGAGTTCAGCGAGGAGGATAGCGACCAGCGGGGCCTGCGGGGCCGGCGGCGACCTCCCGCGGAGCGAGCCCGGCAGCCGCCGCCAGAGCCGGGCAGGGAGCCGCGCCCGTCGCCCCGGCACCGGCCCGACAACTACCGCAACCAGGCCAACTACGCTGCAGGTGGGTTTAAGCAGGTGGACAAGGTCAGCTGGTCAGCTGGGTCACACTGGGTGGACAGGGTCAACTGCTCAGCTGGGTCACACTGGGTGGGCAGGGTCAACTGCTCAGCTGGATCATACTGGGTGGACAGGGTCAACTGCTCAGCTGGGTCACACTGGGTGGGCAGGGTCAACTGCTCAGCTGGGTCATACCGGGTGGACAGGGTCAACTG
Source organism: Pollicipes pollicipes (assembly GCF_011947565.3). Classification (NCBI taxonomy): domain Eukaryota; kingdom Metazoa; phylum Arthropoda; class Thecostraca; order Pollicipedomorpha; family Pollicipedidae; genus Pollicipes; species Pollicipes pollicipes. The sequence continues at coordinate 62,731,867 of NW_023597054.1, read as the reverse complement.
CTCAGCTGGATCACACTGGGTGGGCAGGGTCTGCTGCTCAGCTGGGTCACACTGTGTGGACAATGTGAGCTGCTCAGCTGGATCACACTGGAGCCTGTCCAGCATAAATCCGGGCAAAGAGTTGTTCAGCGTTCCCGGGCGGGTGCTTGTGACCTTTAAACCCCGACATAGGGCATACACAGACAATCTGTTTTATCAAACCGCAGGACGATTCTTTATTGTCCTCTGTAATATCGCTAGACACAGATGGGGTGCTGGTAGTGTAGTGGTTAACGCGTCTGCTGTAACCACTGCGCGTCTGGGAGACCAGAGGTATGGGGTTCGGTTCCCCGCGGTGCCCTCACTCCCTGCCAGGGTGAGAGGCAGGCGACGCCATATAGTCTCAGCGGCTGAGTGCTTCTTAAAGCCCCAATGACACACACACACACACATGCTAGACACAGATATGAAATATGTCGTATGGCCAAGTCCATGCATTTTTTCAAACTTAAGCTATAATTCCTGCTCTTCACAGACTGCCATCATGAAATCCACTAACTTTCCAGACGTGGCCGAGTGCTTCCTAAACTTCCCGTGTATGGGCTCCAGCTGGTAATTTTGGCCACAAAGGTGATCCTATTTCCAGCCCTGGCTGACATATTTCACTGCCCATTTGGCCGAGTGGTGGAAACTTTCGTCTAGAAATACCCGCTCGGTCATGAGGTGCTTTGACAGCTCACGCGACCGATGTCCCTGCCGTATGTCGGCACGGCAGGGCTATCGGTCCGGGCTTGGTGGCTTGCCGCGTGGTATAAATCCGTGCCCACTGCGTGGCACCACTGTACCCTGATCAGCTTGACTTGCCGCGTGGGATGAACCCCTTGGTCGTGATTGGCTTCACCTGCCACGTAGGATCCACCCCTTGCTCGTGATTGGCTTCACCTGCCGCGTTGGATGTATCCCTTGGCCCTGACTGGCTTCACCTGCCGCGTTGGATCCACCCCTTGGTCCTGATTGGCTTAGACTGACGCATGGGATCCACCCCTTGGCCTTAATAGGCTTGACCTGCCACGTGGGATTCAGCCCTGGGCCCTGATTGGCTTGACCTATTGCATAGGATCTAGTCCTGGGTTCTGATCGGCTTGATCCGCTACGTGGAATCCATCCATTGGTCCTGATCGGCTTTTGGCTGGTCTACCTGAAGACTCACAGAAATTCGTCGGTGGCCACCGACCTTTTTGACCTGCCCGTTCCATGTGCTGATAATTACGGGGCAGTGACAGTCATTGGCAAGATGTGTCCCCTGTTGACGAGGTTCTCACCGGGCTGGGCCGCCAGGTCTGGTCCGCTGGGTCACGTACCAGCAGGGCACCGGTTAGGTCGCTCCTTGGTAGTATGACGTGACCCCTCCGTGCCGGCAGGGTACCGTACCGAGCCCGGGCAGGGCTCGTCGTCGGCAGCGGGGCCGCCCCCGCCGCGCCGCGCCGCCGCCGCCGGCGGAGGACGGGAGGAGCGCATGCGCATCTTCGTAGCCCTGTTTGACTACGACCCGCCCACCATGTCACCAAACCCTGACGCCTGCGATGAGGAGCTACCCTTCAGAGAAGGCCAGCTCATCAAGGTTTGTGCCCGCGGGCCCGCGAGTGGTGTATTTGGCGAGTGATGCACTACGGTACGGCAATGCGATGGAGGCTCTTGAGTCAAGCACTTTGGTCCATTCAACGCGTTACTTTTTTCTATCATTTTGCACACTTAGCAGTGTGTCAGATGCCTTTTATTGGATTTGGCATGCTGTAAGGGCTGCACTTAAGTGCACTATAGGTACGCTGAGTCATAAATGCGGGTTAACTCTGTAGAAGAAGTTAGTATTACTGTAAGCAGGAAATCCTCCAAGGATGCTGGACAAGTGGAAAGAAGAAGACACACCATGTCACATATTGTCAATTCATGAGCTTAAGCCTGCGCCCTTCGAACGCGTGAATGTCTAAAGACAGTGGTCTGCTGCTGTGACAGATATATGGCGACAAGGACGGCGACGGCTTCTACTGGGGCGAGGCGTCGGGCCGCGCCGGTTACGTGCCCTGCAATATGGTGTCCGAGGTGCAGGTGGACGACGAGCGTTTGGCTCAAGAGCTGCTGAAGGAGGAGGACCGGCCGCCAGGTCAGCCATGACGTCACGGGGATGGGGACATCGATGTTGGCAGCGCTGAATGGAGGGAGGGGAGGGGCTGCCGGAGGGACAGGACCGGCGACCTGGCTGGCCGTGACGTTTCTGTGACAAGGGTCACGCGGATTAACGGGATTGGCGGGTGGGGGTGGCTGAAGGGGTATCAAAAGTCAGGTCAGCCTTGACGTCACTGAGATGAGCATCACAGACATGAGCCGGTGGGCGAGGCGTTGTCTGAGGGAGCACCAGTCGCCAGGTCAGCACGTCCGTGACGTCATTGGGATGGATGTTGTAGAGATTGACGGTGTTGGCCGGGGACGAGGTGAGCAGAAGATCGGTGAGACCAAGCTATGCTTGGTGTAAGACCGAACACACATTGTATCGGACACGATAGATGCACTAAAGTGATAATGTGAGTTAACTGTATAGAAGTACAAGTACCACAGTCAGTAGGATATCCTCAAAGAATGCTAGGCAAAACAAACGTAAGATCTACGCTACCGGTACGGAATGCTCGCGGCCGTTAGCCGGCCGTGTGTGGTGCACACGCGCTGGGCCGTGCGGGGCCAGCAGAGGAGCCGGCGCCGACTGACAGCTGTCTCGCCGGTAGCTCGGTCCCGTGCCGGCGGCGGCCAGGGCGGCGGCGGCGGCGGCGGCGGCGGAGCCCGCTCGCGCGGCCAGGAGGACCGCTGGGGCGATATCTACTCCAGCACGCCCGTCCGGAGGATGGTGGCGCTGTACGACTACGACCCGCAGGAGCTGTCGCCCAACGTCGACGCGGAGGTCAGTGGTGGCCGGTGACGCCGCCTCGGGTCAGGGTGCCGACCGCTCAGGTCGACGGTCGCCACCGAACACAGTGCTGTGGCTTTCTGGGCTCTATCGTTCTTTACTCTAATGTTAATGGCTGCATTATAAGGTAAATAATTGGCGGACAGCTTAGCTGAGGTTATCTGATTGTGGCACAATACAAACGCTCCGTATTAGACCTTGCAGCATAGCCGTCACGATTTTATTAATATCCGTTAAAGTAACCATTCATTTTTGTGCTACATTTTCGGTTACATTTTTATTTTTAGAACACATTTCAATTTTACTTTACGCTAAATGTGCTGGCTCTGTTTGGCAAACTACATTTATGAGGCATGCAATACATGCAGCGAATGTTTGATTGCTCGCAACGCTGGTTCAGTAATGACCAGTGATTTTGTTCCCTTGTGGAAGCCAAATGCAACAACTTACGATAACGGGGTGAAGGACCTAAGCCGGGCCGAACATCTGGACCATTCAAAAGACCCCCTTACCCACTGCATGAGCAAGCCTTCGCCTAATGAAGGCCCTTAACTGAACACCCTGAGAACGCCCGACTCCGCACTGAACTTGTTGAACCAATTTGTACACCGATTTCGAACGTGTGGAATGTGTGAGACAAAAGAAGACCCGATGTTCAGGTCGCGTGGTCCGTTAATTAGCTGCAGTTCACCGATCGATGGAACGTTTGGGCACGGGTGATGGCATGCTTGCTTTTCGCCCGCAGGTGGAGCTGTCTTTCAGAACCGGTGATATTATCCACATATACGGCGACATGGACGACGACGGCTTTTACATAGGCGAGGTGAACGGCGTGCGGGGCCTGGTGCCCTCCAACTTCCTCACCGAAACGCCGCAGGTCAGTGACGCCAGCCTCGCCGCTGGACGTTGGGCTTTGGTTACAGACGGAGTTATCGCGACCTGTTGGATTCACGGGAGGGAGCCGTGGTATGTGCCCGTCCCCCGTACAACCGCTGCTGCATGTCAGTGGACTGGAAACAGCTGTGATGTCAGTGTGCCCACGGCATGAAGAAGTTGTACCTTCCGGCAACACCAGCTGATTCGCTGTCTGGTGGCCTGGCCACAGCTGTTGTGTCGGTGCCCTGGACCGCTTCTCTGTGACGTGCGCCGCCTCGTGTCCTCGTGACCTGGCCGGCCCGGGTCTTAATGATGTGACCCGAGTTGCCAATGTGACCTGACCCACCATTTTCCTGAGACCCGTGACCCGTTGTGAGCCCTTGTCAGCCGACCTCCCCACACCGAGCTTTGACCGGTCCTCCTTGTCTCTGGGCGCCGCCAGAACTACGAGCGTCGGCGCGGCCCGGAGCCGGCGGCGGCCGAGCGGCGCGCTCCTCCCGGGCCGGGCGTGCACGGGCCGCCGCTGCCCCCGCGCGACAAGGGTGACTCCAGGGATCGCCGGAAAGGTGAGAGCACCCCCGCCCCAGCGTGGTCCGCTGTGTGGAGGCGGCCGCCGCGCGACCGGTCGCTAGGTGTGACGCTGCTGGCGAGCTTGCGCTCTGTGCCCCCACGGCTCGCCGGCTGCCGGTAGCAGCACTGCTCCCTCATCACCGCGAGAGCCGCCGGCCCACCGGCCGTCGCGGCCGTCACGTGGTTAGCCCCGCCTTCCCTGTGGCATGCCCTGGCGGCGGCGCCGCTCCACCGGCCAATGAAAGCCCTCTGTGATGTCCGTCCATGCACGGCAGTACCGACTCCTCGTGGAGGCAGACTGTGACCAGCAGCCCAGGTTCGCGGCAGTATTTGGGGAGCAGCCCGGTGTGCCGGCCCATCAGTTCCATGAGCACAAGAATTTGTCACTCACGGGCGCCATTCTGAGGATACTGGTGCTCCGAATATGCGTTCTTCTGACCAGGACCCTCTGCCGGCTGCACCTCGATGTCTTGTCTGCAGTCGAGTAGTGTTTTGTTTCCCTGGGTGTTCCCTTGTAATCGTTTGCTTGTTACCGTCACCCTGATCTTTGTCTTCTTCAAATCCAGCCTGATCGTGTCTTTTCATATTCCTATTGTGGTCTTATAGGCGAAAATTTGGTCAGGTCCAGTTTGGAGCTTACTAGCATAACTTTTGTTCTTCATCTGCGTTATTTCCTATATTGTTATCATCCCTGCACCTCCTGATTGACTATCCTTTTTAGCAGCGTCCAGATGTCTGTACGATGCCTTCCTATCTCTCTGCCGATACCTCTTTCGTCTGTCACTGATGCTACTAACGGCGTGTTCTGGCTTCGTCTCTCCCTTTAGATCATCCCATGTCTCACGTAGACTTTAGACCCGAGCCTGATATCAGTCCCCCGGTAAGTCTGGTCAGGTACCGTCTCAGCTTGGCATGGAACGGCTTCCGAACCGGGACCCATTCGTTCGCCCGCTCGCGCCCGACCGCCTGCCTGTCTGTGGCCTGTTCCGTCGCACGTGGCACGTTGCCTTGACGCCGCAGGTCCCCCGCCATAGTAAGTCACCTCTGCTGTCGTGTGCTCTCCGCCTGTCAAACGCGCCGTCTTGTAAAACTTGCGCTGACCTCAGCGCAGTGGCAAGGCTGTCGCTGGCTTTTCCAGCGCGGTCTGCTCTGTGTCGCCACCCCAGCCGGTGCCTAAATGATGCAACCGGTGAATCTCTGTGAACAGCCGACAGCAATCGACCACAGCGCAACGATGCGCGTCATCTGTTTCAACTTTCACGTGGTACTACGAGTTGCAGAGCTTTGATCCATGGCGATACTATACCGCCAACTGATTGGTATTTTTAACTTACGATCACGTTTTACTTTCGTCTAGTACGCGCCCACAGAAAAGACAGATTCCGGTGGTAGGTTGGTCATGCGTGCTACATTCTCCTCCCTAGTGCACAATCGCAAAGGACACTGAGATGGTAGAAGCTTAAGCACACCCGCACACCGACGTACGTGTCCCGTCCGTTGACGACCTCTTGGTGCTCGAGAAGCAGCCGGGTTGGCGCCCGTTCGCTGACGTCATCGCCCCGTCACGGTGTCAGAGCTAGGCGGCTCGCACCGCCGGAGGTGCGCTGGCCCCCGTCGCAGTTTTAAGGGCACGGCAGGGGCTGCCGGGCGGCGCCACCGTCCAGCCGGTGTCGGTCGCTCCGGCCGCGGCTGTAAGCGCCCGCTCGCCACGGCCGTCAGTCACACCCCTCTGTCTCTCTCTTTCTCTCTCGTTTGCCAAGGTTTAGGTGGCCTGTTGGGCTTCATGGTAAGTGGGGGCAGGGCAACGCGGCCTCCCCGGTAGAGTAGAGATCGCCGCGACTAGCAAGGCGACGGTCGCCACCGGCGGCCGGCTGGCTGCGGCTGGCGGTCGGGGGTTGCTGTGACCGGTGGCAGCCGGTGACTGCACCGGTGGAACAACGGTCGCTGCTCACGAGGCGACCGCTTGTCATCGGTGCGGCACTGTAGCCGTTGAACCAATGCTTGAGCACAATCTGGTGCCGGGCAATTTCTGCTGCTGCCGGCTAGCCACCTCCGATGCCAGTGAATGTGGCAGCCGACGATTGCCGGAACTTGTGCCAAGTGATTGCTGAGGCTAGGCCTGGTGATTGCTGGCAGTTCTGCCTGGTGGTCGCCGGGACTAAGCCTAGCGATTGCCGGGACTGACTTCAGGCGATCGCCGGGCTAGTGCTTAGTGATTGCTTGGATTAGTGTCCTGTGATTGCCTGGGCTAGAGCCTGCTGATCGCTGGCAGTACCGCCTGGCGGTCGCCTGGACCAGGCCCAGGGAATGCCGGGACCGACTTCTGGCGATCGCCGGGCTAGCCCCTAGTAATTGCTTGGACTAGTGCCCGATGATTGCTGGGACCAGCGCCTAGTGATTTTTGGGAGTAGTGCCTGGTGATTGCCGGGACTAGTGCCTAGTGATTGCTGGTAATAGCACGTAGCCATACCGGAACTAGTGCCGCGGTTGCTGGAGCTAGCGTCTAGTGACTGCTGGGCCGAGTGGTAACTGCTGATGCTGACATTGGCAGGCAGTGATGGGGAGAGATGTGCCTGTTTCTTGCTAGACCTAGCTGCCATTCTGTATTTGAAAAGGCTGTACCATACAAATTACCGCATGCAACGACATTTATTTTTCATCCTGATACTTTATATTGAAAGCTAACCGAATAAATTTTAAAAAATTGGTGACATGAACATGTTAACGTGAAAATTCCTGACATACCATGTAGCTTCCGTGCACGAAATCTGGAGACTGGAAGACCCGCTGCTGCATGCAAAGCAAAGGCAGAGTGGAAGCTCACAGAATAATCATTGATAAGATATGCGAGACCAAAAGGCTGAATAAAAATAGTCATCAGCGGCCGTAATTTTGCAAAATGAGGGGAAGTAAAGTGGAATATCACAAAACCCACAACCAGAATACGCCAACAAACTGGTTTCTTCCTGGCTTTTGACCCACTTTTTTTCAAAAATCAGGACTGGAGACTCCTCAACTGAACAGAAAGCTACACTCCTGCCAGTCATCCCAAATAGTGATGGGTTACCACTGAATGCTTCAAATGGCCCTGGCGAGAGTGAACACCAGTTTGCTGCAAACTTTAACAAGTATGTACATACCGATAACGGTGAATAGGTTGTACGTCTCTTCGCATACTTAACGGACCGTTTTTAAGGGGTATTGCTGTAAGCGGGCAGAGTTCCTGAAAGCCTAGCAGCATGTTGTTTTTATGTTCTCCTTTTTTGAAGCCTTTGATCATTGCATATGCCATACTTTGATTTGGTAGAACGTGCCACATGGGGAACTTAAAACGCAAGGCATGCGACTCTGCGATCTAGCAGATAGACAGGCTGCCATGATGCTCATTGCCACCAACAGCATTGTAGTATTTGTGCTTGTGTGTGCAACGCATGACCTAACCCTAAAAACGTGAGACATTAGTTTTGTGGCTTACACTATTTGCTTCCTCCACACGAACTTGCTTTATATAGTGTTCATCATATAAAAAACTACCCAGGCTCAAGACCACAGGACGAAGGGTTTGCATCATTGTTTTCGCACCTTTTCACGTGCCCAGGAGTTACGCGACCGTGTTCTTATCGAACTGCCCTGAAACCGATGCAGCCGTACAGGTCATGTGAAATATGGAACATTGTGAAACAAATGCACGCCCCACGGCCACTTCCATGCATCGCCGGTCAGGTAAGTGTGCCGCTGGCCGGGCCGGCGCTCCGGCGGCGTGCCGACGACTGACACGGGTCGCTGTCCGCAGACGGCCGGCCCGAGGAGCGAGAGCGAGCCGACGAGCGCGACCACTCCCTCCGACGCCGCCAGCGCTGGTAGGCGGCTGCTGAACGGGGCTCCGCCGCCGCTGGCCGCCGCCGATGCCAAGCCGTCGCTGCTGGGCGGCCTGAGCAGCCCGGGCGGCTTCATCAAGGGTCTGGGCGGCGGCCTAACGGCGGCCAAGGCCCCCAGCTTCGTTATCCCGAGCGGCGCGGCGGCCGGCGAGCAGACCGCGCCGGCGGCGGCGGCGGCCGAGCCGGCGCACGGTGCGCCGCCCGCCGCCAACCTCATGCAGAAGCTGGGCGGCATGACGGGCGAGGCGGGCGGCACCGTCGAGGGCATCATGTCCAAGGGCAAGGAGCTCATCTTCAAGCGGTTTGGCTTGTGAGGGCGGGCCGGCCGGCCGGGCTGCGCCGTCCGCGCCCGCTGCCGGCGTGTGATACTCCCGCTGGCTGGGCCCACCCGGACCGGCGTCATGTACATATCATGCCAGCGGGGCGCGCCGCGGCCCTGGCCTCCCGTTGTTGAGCGCGTGCTGAGGGCGCGCGCTCGCCGCGTGCCAGGTCGACCTCATCTCCCCTGTCCGCGCCCGACTCGCACCGCACACCCCGGCCACGCCCGCTACCAGCTTCTCGTGCAAACCGCGTACTTCACTCGTGTCTCTTTACTCTGCCTCGAGCCAACCGTGCCAACCCTCGTGTTCGTCTGACGTGTTGCGCAGTGTGGGCGCGCGGGAGCGCCGGAGGACGCGCCGTCCTCGCGGGGACGCCGTCCTCCGCGCCTGTCCGGACATCTGCCGGCCGGCCGCGGCCCGCAGAGCCGGACGCCTCTCACAGTCCAATATCGTCTCGTCAGTGTTGGTCAGTAGTTCTCGTTTCATCAGCCCCGAGCCATCGGTGCCAGCGTCGGGCCGGCAGCGCGCGGGTGCGCGTGGCTGGCCGTGCTAGCGGTGCGTTCCTCTCATACGTCGATATATCATGTTACAGTGATTTTGAATAGTCGTACGAATAAATATTTATTCCGAATGGAGTCGTGCGACACGCGGGTGGGCGACTTGACCGAACGATGACGGTCTAGCGGCCAGAACCACGCAGCTGGCAGCAAAACGAAGATGCACGATGCCATATGATGTCCGCGGTCATGACCTGACATGTCCAAAGGCCGCAGCACTATTCATGGCCCTCACGTACCTCAAAGGTTCGATGCCACACTACAGCAGTAAGGTGGCTTCAACAGCAGTGTCAACCGTGCACAACCGACAGTCGACACACACACACAAGGCATCGAGCACCGCAGGTCACGGGCAACCCGGCGCACAGCCCTGTCGACAGGACAGGAGCTCGGCGGCAGGTCCCACGGCCCGCCGGCGGCGCGGACCGCCTCCGACGCTCCATCCGGGTGTAGTCTGAGCTGGCGGCTGCGGCCGGGTGCGGCCAGTGTCAGGTCACGGTCCGCTCCGGCGGCGGGGCCGCTCAGCTGGGCTGCGGCAGCGTCTGGACGGCGCGCCGGATCTGCTCCAGCGCCTCCGACAGCGCGCCGGCCGGCAGCAGCAGCACGCGCCGGTACGGCGTCAGCAGCGTGTCGCGGTCCGTCCAGCCGCCGTCCACGGCCGTGTCCGTCTCAGAGGCCACGCTGAACTCGAAGCTGCACTCGGCCGCCTGACGGACGGCGGCGGCAATGGTCGCTGGTGCTCCCCGCCTCACGCTGACAGCGCGGTGAGTCGGGTTCTACGACGGAGCATGGTATCCAACGGATGTGGACTGCGCATCTCTCGCAAATTACGGAATCATGCCATTTATTCAAAATTGAGACCGAAGTTGCCAGGGTACCGTGCAGCACAATGTCAACACATTATTAATCATACAACTGGAGCCAGCGGTAGCAACACATAAAATGGCAGAGTACTTGTTGGCGACGGATTATGAAGAAGCAACACCTTCCAATGTCACAGATATTTATTTAGCCAAACCCCAAGCTGCAGCATATCGCCCCTGCTGCTCAGTGCGAATATCAGATTGCAATGATGTAGCATAATTCACAACTACAGTTTACATAGCCCTGCATACCTTATCGAGAAGCTCCTCCTCGCCGTTGACCCAGATGGTTTTGGCGTCATGTACCTTTGCCTTCTTTTTGCTCTTGGCCCGATGCACCTTTGCTATGACGATATAGTGGGTGAAGTTGTACGGCATCTTCTTGGCGGCCGCCTCGATTTCATCCCTGTTCGCCACCGTCACACGGACTCAGTACGCCTTTATGCACAGATCAGTTGAGCCAGCGGGTGACAGTGGTCCATCTACGACCACATTCCAGTCAGATGAGCAGTTACCGGGCCTACAGCGGGCGGGTTAGCTGTCGAGCCATGACATAGCACCACAGGTCTGCACGCTCAGGCTCCGGACCAAAAAGTCGAATTGGACACAAGTCGAACAGAAAAAGTCGAAGGACGACAGTTTTAAAAGGACAAAAGTGTAGAAGGATAAAGGTGTCGATTGAGAAAAAAGTTCAAAGGGATGACATTTTTTAAAAAGAACAGTCAGCAGGCAAAAATATAGAAAAAGATAAAAGTCGAAACGGCAGAAGTCGAAAGACGGAACATCGACGGGACTAATCGTAAACTATGACAAGTAATAACACTTCTAGTCAGGGTGATTTAAAGCAGAAGTCGTCCGGATTTAACGCTTGGTATGATGGCAGATAAAGGTGCTCACAGGAAGAGCCAGTTGGAAAGGGACGGGACGGGACGGGGGACGGGACGGGACGGGACGGGACGGGACGGGACGGGACGGGACGGGACGGGACGGGAGACGGGACGGGACGGGGGACGGGGGACGGGGGACGGGGGACGGGGGACGGGATGGGACGGGGGACGGGAGACGGGACGGGACGGGAAGGGGACGGGGGACGGGATGGGACGGGACGGGACGGGACGGGACGGGACGGGACGGGACGGGACGGGACGGGACGGGACGGGACGGGACGGGACGGGACGGGGGACGGGATGGGGGACGGGATGGGGGACGGGACGGGACGGGACGGGACGGGACGGGACGGGACGGACAGGACAGGACAGGACAGGACAGGACAGGACAGGACAGGACAGGACAGGACAGGACAGGACAGGACAGGACAGGACGGGACAGGACGGGACGGGACGGGACGGGACAGGACGGGACGGGACGGGACGGGACGGGAGACGGGACGGGAAGGGGGACGGGAAGGGGGACGGGGGACGGGGGACGGGGGACGGGATGGGACGGGGGACGGGAGACGGGACGGGACGGGGGACGGGGGACGGGGGACGGGGGACGGGATGGGACGGGGGACGGGACGGGACGGGACGGGACGGGACGGGACGGGACGGGACGGGACGGGACGGGACGGGACAGGACGGGACAGGGCGGGACGGGACGGGACGGGACGGAAAGGGACGGGACGGGACGGAAAGGGACGGGAAGGGACGGGAAGGGACGGGACGGGAAGGGACGGGACAGGACGGGACGGGACAGGACGGGACAGGACGGGACAGGACGGGACAGGACGGGACAGGACGGGACAGGACGGGACAGGACGGGACAGGACGGGACAGGACGGGACGGGGAATATATCACATCACAAGGGACCGGATGAGAGCAGACGACATGGGATCCGATCGGATGAAACCGGACCAGACCAGTTGGGACGGGCCAGATCGAGCCGGCCGGCACCAGATGAGACCAGAATCGGACGCCACCGGACGTAGTCGGAGGGAACCAGACTGGACAGAACAGGATCAGACGGAGCCAGACGACACCAGATGGAGCCCGACGGAACCAGATGGAACTAGACAGAGCCAGACGGAGCTAGACGGAAGCGGACGGAACCAGGTGGAACCGGACGGAATTAGGCCGAACCAAACGGAACCGAACGGAACTGGACGGAACTGGACGGAACCGGACGGAACCGGACGGAGCCGGACCGGACAGGCAGGACTGGACGGAGCATGGCCCTGTTGGGTGGGACAGGACGGGTCCAGACAAATGTTAACCTCCGGGAAAGCTGACACCCAAGAGCCAAAATATGGCACCAAAATCACGGCACCAATCGTTTCGCGACTTCATCTCGCTGCTGCGTCGGCTGCGCGACGGCGCGAGGGCCCGATATTCCGGCGTATCACGTTAGGAAGAGTGACAGGGGTGGGGTATACAGGGCAGCCTCAGGACAGAGGAAGGTGTCTTGTGTGACTGTGTCGGCAGTTAACTGCATTATGCAACCCCAAAACATCCCCGTTGTGTGGAGCCGTTCTAGACACGAACCTATGGTACTTGATACCATTGCGGAAGGCCTTAAAGGAAATATTCCGCATTTGAAGATGTTGAAGCATTACATATAATAAAATAAGCCCATCTTAAAGTATTGGCATGCTTTGCAAAGAAAAATGCTGCTAAAGACAACACAATTCATGTTCGATAATGGGCTCCTGAATACGCATTGCTTGATTATGTCATCGTACTTTGCAAAACATTCATTGAGAGCCAATTGATGGCCGTGATATTTGGAAATCGTGCTCACGAACGCCAGATGTGAATGACCCGAAAATTATATTTTCATTGACCTTAATCGCCACAGGACTAATGGAATAGCAGGATTCTAATAAAGTTATTATGGCGTCATGAATGCCCGGGTAACCTTGAAACAGTCTCCCAAAAAGTCCGCACATTTTCGCGGGAGTGTAGCTCGGAAACTAGACGGGTTCAAAACTTACGAACGGCATGGCTGGAAACTGCACCGAATGATCTTCAAGAAAACTATTTCGGTTCAAAACCCCATACAAAAGCGAAACACCTCCTTTGAACTTCTGGGTTTTCAGCCAGGGGCGTAGTCTGCAAATGAGTTGGGGGAGGGGGGCAAAGAAGAGAAAAGCGCATCAGTTAGGGGGAAAATGCAAACCCAACAAATGGAGCTTCTCCCCGAACACAACCCTTCATTCCCAAAGTTGGGGGGGGGGGGGGCTCCAGCTCTCCGTGAACTGAATAAGAAACGACACCCCTCTGTTCGGCATTATGAGTTATGAGTTCTTACGCCGTCATCGACCTGCAATACACCAGGAGGTATATTGCATAACGTGCGGTTACGGTTAGACGGTTACGGTCGTACAGTTAAGCGACGGTATAGAGCAAACCTATTATATTGTCAGATCTACGCGTTTCAAGCTGTCTTTACGATGGCGAGTGTGTTATGATAGGCACTTACTGGAGGTTCGTGATCTTCATGTGGGCTTTTGACCCATTAGACTTTTCGTCTTGACTTTTATCCCTATCGACTTTTTCGTCTGTGGACTTTGTCAACTCCAGCGGCATTTGTCCATGGCGAACAAAACGGAGGTGATGAAATCAGCTGAGCGCACCTGAGCATGGTGAGGAGCGGCATGCAAATCTGGATGGGTATGTTAACGAAGCGTTCGTTGATGATCAGGCCGGTGTGCTCGGCGGTGGAGCCCAGCACGGCCGCCAACCGCTGCTGCACGGCCTCAGGCGCACCACTCGCCTTACAGCGCGCCAGCAGCGTCTGCGTCAGCTGGCGCACCGCCTCCAACTCCTGCCGGCCGGCCAGCCGCGCGTCAGTGCTGCGAGCCGGAGGTGCTGACGGCGCGAGTCCGCGCACGGGAGGCGGCGGACAGGCGCAGTGTCAGCAGCCGCGCTAATGGTTTATAAGGGCAAGATCGAGCAAAAAAAAACAACAACAGCAGGTTCTAGGGAAATCTAGAATACAACTGTGGCATGACTGAGATCAATGAGCACATATGACACATCTTTGTTAGTTTTGCCATAAAATAAAGGCAGTAAAATGTCAGATCCCCTTGACGGAAACCATGTGTATGTGGCAGAATGAACTCGATGCCCCCTCCCTCCCTTCTCCTCCCCCTAACCCTCCAACAACACAGCCAGCACATTCATATATTTAGCAAGACCATTCCTACATCCAACGTGGCAACAATCCACATGCTCGGGCTAAAAAGCAGGCTGAACAGGACACTGGTGTCACCTGGTGTTGCACAACGGAACTAGCACGCCCGGTAACGCACGCCGCCGCCCCACTGGTTGGAAACCGAGCCCGGTGCTGACCTCGGCGCCGGGCGCCAGCCACTCTGAGGTGTGCCTCTCACCCGCCGCTCCGTCAGGTTGATGACTGTGGTGACGCCGTACACCTCCTTGTCGCTGTCGGCGTCCATGGCATCCTCCTCGTCGTCGTCGTCCGCGTCAGGACCCTCTAGCTCGCATTGCTGACGACAGAGCACGGCGCAGCGATCAACACGAGTTCATCTTGCTGACAGTTATGCCAGGACACGCCCGCAGTGTTCAGCGACGGCGCAAGCGAGTGCTCCGGGGCGCGCTGCGCCTGGGAAGCTGTCGTCGAGCAGTCGCGAACCGCGTGGGTTCAGCTCATTGGACGCTGACAGTAGAAGGTGCCGCATGCCTGCACAATAATTACAGCATCAATGAAGCAAAATTACAGACCAAAAGATCTTGGAAAGACAATAAAAGCTTTAATCAGTGTTCAAGGAATTTAGGTTGTGTCATGGGCAACAATTGGGGATAAATTGTGGCAGTGTTATTGTACAATCTTCTCACTCTAACTGCAACTCTAATAGCAACAGTGGCCAATGTTTCCCAGAGCACTGGTACTTGAAGGATGCTCATCAGAAGTTTTGTTAAAGGGAGCATGCCAACTGTTTTGTACTTCTCATTTGTTTCTACATCAGATGTCTAATTTGATCAGTTATACCAGTTTCCTTGAAATCTTGAAAAGCCCAGAATGTCAATTTGAAGTAGCCACTACAGTGGTAGAGCTCAAGCCTATGTGGAAGCCCTGTGTCCAGTCACAAAAGTTCATTGCCAATGGCATCATTCATATCAGTATAGTTGACACTTTTCAGTCTGCTGGCTTCCAATGTGTAGGTTAAAACACCTCAAAAGTGGTAAATCTGGTCCGTAATAGCTGATGACAGTCCTTTGCAGATTCTGCTGTATTGGTATGACCATACTCTAGGGCTACAAAGAGAGATGTGGTGTGGTAGTGAAACATTAACAAAATAATTTGGACTAAAATCAAATTAAAATCAATTTTCATTATATTTTCATACTGCTGCACCATTAACCAGTGCAATTACATGGCAATAGTCAATTTGTGGTTCTGATCCCTGGTCCTGAAGTTTTACCTGAGTACGTACTGGGAGTATATCCAAAGGTTGGACACTTCCTTTGCATGTCTCACATATTCTGATGGACACATACCTGCCTCAATCATATATAACAGTAACAATATGGTTCAATCATGTTCATACCAAAATAGTGTGAGATACACCCACCATAGAATGGGATCACCTGGTGGGATATGGACATGCTTCCTGAAAGTCATAGAATATCTTTGAATGTTGCTTTCACCTCATTTCTCTCAGCATTTAACATGATACTCTCCTAACCTCACTAACATTACATTCCACACCTTCAGCACACTGCCCACATAATTCTGGCTGATGATAGTATCAGCCAGCTCGCCCCAGTTGATGTGAGCACGAGGCAGCAGAGGCAGCAGCAGCTGCCGAATGCCATGGTAGTCTGTCTGTGTCGGGCAGCGGCCCTCAAAGTCCACCATCACCTGCGGCAGGCTCAACAGTCAGGGGTGAAGAATATAAACCAGTGCAGTCATGGTACATTGGGGGCATTGTGGCATCCATAGATGAATCCTGATGCAAAACTGGGGGCACATAATGGTGCATGAAATTGCCTGCATTTTATTGTTACTAACATCTACAGCCAACTAGCCTCAGCTGCAGTCACAACAGCTTTGGCACATGCAATCTTGTTCACAGCACAAGGAAGGGTAACAGCAATGGTAACAAACAAGTTACTGATCCAAAGTAACAATTTCACTAAATTTGTGCACATTACATCATGAGCTCTGGTTGGCGTAATTTCATATAACCGTCGGTAGGATCAGCGAGTGACAAAATAATGTAAACATAGTATGTACTTACATTTTGGTCAACGTATTTTTGCAGCTCAGGATCTCCTTCAGATTCAGAGCTACTTGAATCGCTATCAGCATCCATTACTTCAACATTTCTTCTTTTGGCACTCATGTCGACTGCAATAAAATATCAGTTCTCAAGCTGTGGCCACCATACCCCACGTGGTATCGCTGGCAAGGGACAGAGCCCTTGCACTTCCCAAAAGAGTCTGAATCAACAATCCAGCAAGGAACCCATACAATACTGGTATCAGCAGCCACTCCAGACATTTCGAAGCAAAATCCCATCTTTCTCTACCTTTGGTGGTCAGGGTGTACTTTCCTACCTAACGTTAGAAAAAATCATTGTACACCATTCGTCGTGTTTAAGGCATGACATATCGTAAATAATCTCAAAACAGGTAGAATCATGCTCCTACCTTCGAATTTCAATAACTTCGATGGCGGGCCCCCGAGCGCCGCGCGCACCGCGCCGCCTGGACTTCCCAGCGCCGTTTCCGCGTTGCCGTTGCGTAAATACAATATTTCTGCGTACCAAGAACTGTACAAAATGTACGGGACCAAAGTAAACCATTCGTCATGTTTAAGGCAGGACAACCATAACCTAACTGCGAACCATAAAAATATTTACTAAACATAAACCATATTTACCATAACCATATTTACCATATAAACCACATTAACTGCGAACCATGCTATAAACCATAACTATGACTATAAACTATACTATATAAACCATACTATAACTATAAACCATATTTTCTGCGAACCATAAAAATGTACCGGGACAAGGTAGCAAGAATCCATGAAATTTGATCCTCGACGCCAACGGGACCATGGGTTGCAGGGGGATTGGGTGGGGAATGTAAAGCAAAATGAGATCATGGCAGCTAAATAAAAGCTCACTATATGGCACCTATATATGGCATGGAACATGGATGCCAATGAGATGCTGGGTTGAAGGGGATATAGGGTGGGGAGGTTAGGTTAGGTTAGGTTAGGTTAGGTTAGGTTAGGTTAGGTCAGGTCAGGTCAGGTCAGGTCAGGTCAGGCTAGCTTAGCTGAACACGACGAATGGTGCGCAATGATTTTTCCTAACGTTAGGAAGGAAAGTACACCTACACCCCTTTGGTGCTACCAGGACCGCCGACAACACGAGGTGCACGCCGAGTTGAACTGAGTGGGCGCCGCAACGCATCAGGAACGCTGTGACGTCACTGATAGTAGTTCGTATCGATCCAACACTACATGTATTTTTTAACCAGACATGGTGGCTTCAGTCTTACCTTACATACCTGCCATAGATAAATACGACGTTTATGATGTCTGCCCACCGACAAATCACAGATATATGTACGCAATGTGGTCCTCAATGGAGACCATGATGCATCAGCTAAGGGTATGACATCACTGGTCTTCATTTTATATTGATTCACTTTTACCAAATCACACCTGAAGCATTATCACCATAAAAGTTGAAAAAGTAAATAAAGCGTCATATGACGATTACTAGCACAATATGTTCCGCAGCTGGCAACGCGTCACCGTAAGGCCCATTTGAGCAAATAAATCATGCATCGGCCCACATTACCTTTTGTGTTCCAACCATTTCTTGAACGCACATTTCTAACCGCGGTGGACATGCCTGTTACGTGATGACCAGCATCTAGCTTCATGAAAGGAACTTCCTGTTTACTTCCTGCAGGCTGAAGTAATTTCGGCGTAACCCTATGCTTGCTACGCCGGTTTCATATACCTGACAGCACCCATCCGAAGTAAATCGTAAAATGCTGATGCGGAAGTAATTTTAATGGCGACGCATCGTTCTCGATGGTCACTTGGCTAGTGGTGTCCTGCAGCGCCTAGAGAGCGCACAAGTGCCTCAGCAGTGCAGGCCTCACTCTAAATGCGGCAAAATGCCAGCTGTTCCGAACAGCGGTGACGTACCTGGATCACCGAGTCTCAAAAGACGGAACCGGTCCTGATCCAGAGAAAGTACAGGGAGTGGTGCACTGGCGAGTGCCCAGATCCAAAAAGAGACTGTTTGCTTCCTGGGATTGGCTGGTTACTTCGCCGCTACACGGCCAACTTCGCCAAGGTCGCCGCACCATTGACGCAACTGGTGCAAAAATATGCGTCATTTTACCGGTCGCCCTAAGCTGAAGGAGCTTTCATCAAGCTGAGTGACCTGCTGAGCTCTGCATCAGTGGTGACTCTGCCTCGATTTGAAGACGGCGCAGTGTCCTTCATCCCGAACACGGACGCATCCGACGGTGGGAGTGGGACCTACGTTTTCCTGGTGCAACATGGACGAGAGAGCGTGATAGCCTACGCAAGCGCTGCGTTCACAAAAAGCCAGAAGAATCATTTGATGACAAAACAAGGGCTTTTAGAGGTGGTCACGTTTATGACGCATTTTCGTCACTTACTGTTAGGACTTAAGTTTGGGTTGCGAACCTACCGCAGCAACCTGCAATGGCTGTTAAACTTCAGGGATCGTCAGGGAGTGCTCGCCCGATGGCTGGAAACACTGGGCAATATCCAGTTTACTGTGGTCCACCGCCCCAGTCTGGCCGATGTGCCGATGCCGACGGGATGTCTCGTATGCCACCGCCGACCCGAGAGGTCGCCCGCCAGACAGCCCGGTCCTTCCAAAAATTTCGTTTCCTTGTGGCGGCGAAGCGGCCGTGAATGCAATTGACATCGCCCCCGCCGCCGCCGCCATGGGAAACGCACATGCCCCGCCCCTTCTCGATGACGGGTCCCTCGGTGGGGCGGAGTCTGCCACCGTCGCCCCGGCCCCAGTCAGGGGCGGGACAGCCGGCCGCCCGGCGCCGCGTCAAGGGCCACCCGGGCAGCGTCTGGGTCAGCTGTGCAGGACCCATCCCCAAACAACATGGTGGACATTGTCCAATGGGACGGCTCACCAAATGCGACATCCCGGCCAACTGCCTTCCTGCGGGAGGAGCAAGTAAGAGACTCAGCAATTTCGACCCCCATTCAGTGACTCAAAGACGAGGAAAGGCTCTTAGACCCTCCAGCGAATCTCCGCGAGAAAGCTTTCTTTAGGCAGTTTTTCGCTTCAAGGTGTCAGAGGGCCTCCTTTGTCACACTGAGAGGACAGGGGTGAGAAATGTAGAGGAATTCCAAGTCGTGCTGGTCAACCAGCTGGTGAACGGAGTTCTGGAATCAATGCATGCAAGTTCGACAGGCGGGCACCTCAACGCCCAGAAACTTACAAAAACCGTTCACAACCGATTCTAGTTCATGAAATTGTGTGCTGCCGCCCGTCAAAACGCTGTCAAACGTGTGAAAAGTGTGTCACTCGCGACATGCCGACGCCAAAACCGCGCACTGCCCTGCGCAACCTTGGCGCCAAAGCACCTCTCGAGAAAGTGACAATTGATCCCTTGGTGCACCTGCCGGAGACTGAGGACGGGTTCAAACACCTGCTAGTGGAGATCGATCATTATGCCAAATGGGTAGAAGTGTATCCATTGAAATCCCAAGTGGCTGACGAGGTGGTCGTTGTTCTGGTCAAAGAATTTATCTCACGCTGAGGCGTGCCACAATGTTTTCATTCCGATAAGGTAGCAAATTTACGTAGTAAGGTGTTGAAAGAAATGTGCCGTCTGTTGGGGATCAACAAAACACAGACGTCACCGGGCTGGCCAGCCGGAAGTGGGGTGTGTGAGAGATTAAATCAAGTCATACTCGAAATGCTCTCTCGGCACCTAGATAACAAGCATCGCGCGTGGCAAGAACATTTTCTATTTTTTCTCCTCGTCTATCGGAGTGCAGTGCATGGCAGCGTAGGTCTCCACCTGTGCCTCCTAATGCTGGGGAGAGAGCCGCGACTGCCGGCCGAGGTCGGGTTTAAACGACCGCTGAAACAGAACATGAGACGGCCTCGTCCTACGCGGGTCACCTCCGCCTGGGACTGCAGAAAGAGTATAACTTCGCGTGACAACGCACAGAGGCGACCATCGCCCCAAACCGAGATATGAACGGCTGCAAGTTAAACGTGTTCCACCACCAGGCGGATGACGCAGTGTACATGTTTCGAAAAGTGCCCGCCCGAGACGAGTACCACAAGTTCGTCGGCCCTGGAAACCGGCGGCGGTGCTTGCCCAAACAGGTGAACTAAATTCCACATCCAGCTGTGCGACGGCAGGCGCAGGAAACTCGTGGTCCACCATAATTGGTAAGGGCCTCGTAACGGCGACACTGCAGAGCAGCAGTCGCCGTCGGTAACATCAACACAACGGGGTGTGCCGGCCGCGGGGCCGCATAGCCAGGCGGCACAGTCGCAGCGCCAGGTGCCGATTCAGGCGGGCACACGGACACCGGCCGTGTCGATGTCCACAAACAGACAGCTGTATCGGCTGAATCAGCAGCACCATTTTTGCATCTGCCAGTGACGCAGGGGGCTGACGTGGCTGTGTGTCCGCCTGAGGAGGCTGAGGCCGCGAGTCCTGCAGCAGCCCAAGCCGCGGCTGCGAATCAGCCGGCAGAGGCCGGAGCTGCGCATCCCGCACCAGCCCAGGCCCCGGCTGGAGTGTGATGAGCCGACGACTACAGCGATACCGACCTCGTGCCTCATCCCAGCACGCAGGTCACATGTTCCGCGGCCCGCGTCACCACCGTCCCTCCGTAACCGGGCGCCAACCTGAGAACCACCAAACCGTCTGAGTCGCCAGTCGAGTGCGTCCAGGTCCCGGATCCCAGTGTCTGTACGGCAACTGTGTTCGAACGGTCATGGCGAACAGCAGGGAGCCAGAGTCAGACGGTTCCCAGGCAGATTTGGTCCATAACTGCGATAGGTGGGTATAAGAAATTACTCAGAGTGTATTTGTATTGTCTGTATTACCATGTTGTTTAGGTTAGTTGCAATGGCGTGACGATTATTGCTTAAGGGCCTTTCTCACTGTGCACATCAAGTTAGGCTTGCGGGATATGTGTTCAACATGCCATGGATTTGTTCATTACGTCATGAATGAGCAATTCAGCGGTGAGAGCATTCCCTTTGTAAGAAGGGTGCAGCGTTAGGTGTTACAGGAAACACCTCCGTGCTAACCAGTGAATGTTTGCGTAGTTTGGGAGCGTCGTTTAGAGACGCTTGCGTTACCCTCCTCCTGCCCCAGGCACCTCGTGCGAGGGATGAGGCCGCGCGGGCCGCAATAGGAGCGGAACACCAGTGCCTCTAAACCTCGAAGCGGTGCTCGCCGAACTACGCAAACATTCACTGACTAACACATAGATGCTCTCTGACACTTGCCCTGCTCTTACTCTGAGCTTCTTATAGCATATCCGTCTGCGTCATAGCAAAAAAGAAAAGCATGATTTCGTGAATTCGCGATATGTGGAGGAAAGGATGACTGTGAAGCTGGCAGCTTATTCAGCGATTTATTCAGCAAGGAGTTCATATTTCTCTGAAAACATGTCTTCTGGTCAACTGGGGCACGAGAGCATCGAAGTGCCGTTTATTTTAAAGCACCGCATGACTTTCAAGATCAAGAGCAAGATCAAAGTACAGGAAACCCAATAGCATCAAAAAATCGCCGGCTAATTTTGACGTCTCAAGCACCAGAATATTCAACACCGCATGAACTGGTGTCCTTCTTACAACCCTGACTTCTCAGGGTCACGGTTCAAGTTCAAACTCAGGCTCAAAGGGTGGGGAGCTTCATATCACCAAAAAAATACCGCCGATTTAAACTTTCAAGCGCTAGAATGTTCACCACAGAAGATACAAGCGTCCGTCAAAAAGTCCTGACTTCTCAAGGCTATCTTTCGCGGTCAAACTAGGGTTCAAATGCCGAGGAACTGATCCATATCGCCAAAAAATTACCGGCCGATTTCAGCTTTCAACCGCCGGAATATTCACCGGCGCATAAAATAGCACCCGTCTTCATGTCTTGACATCCGGAGGCTGCCCATGAAGGCCACTCTCAGGTTGAAATAACAGAGAGCTTCGGAGATTCATTTAGCGATTTATTCAGCGGAGAACTTCAATTTCTCTAAAAGCACGCTACGTATTTGATTATGGCACGAATGTATCGAAAATGACGTTTATGTTCCAATATCATGCAACCTTCAAGTTCAAAAGCAAGGCAACATGATGGCGAGACCTTTTTACCGAAACCTTGACAACCGATTGTGGATTTGCAGCCATCAGAATATTCGCAAGCGCAAGCGAACTAGGGTTACCTTGAGAGGCCGGGGTTTTGTTAACGGACGCTAGCTCATGCGTGGGTGAGTGTTGATGCATGAAAAGTTTAAATAGGCCGGTAATTTTTTGGTGATATAGGGTTCCCAATCATTTGATCCTCAGCTCCACTTTGAAAGGCAACTTTGAGAGGTTAGGATTTTATGGGGACGCTTGTTTTTTATGTGATGAGTATTCTGCTGCCGGCAAATCAAAAATCGGGAGACCTTTTTGGAGATATTGAGTTCCCCGTCTTTGGTCTGAATTTTACGTTGAAAGGTGATCTTGATAGGTCATGACTTTTTCGACGGACGCTGCTTCTTGCTCTTTTGAATATTCTGCCACTTGCAAGGTTGAAATCGGTCGGTAATGTTTTGCATGCATCGAGTTACCGTCCGATTGAGCGTGAGTTTGGCCTTGAAGGTCTAATGATATTGCAAAATAAACGCGACGCGTTCAATGTTCTCGTGCCACAATTGACCATGAGACCTGTTTTTAAAGAAAGCGAAACTAATCGTCGCTAAATAAATCGCTGAATAAATCGCCAAAGGTCACCCCCTTTGAAGTTGTGTTTGAACATGAAGGGTGACCATGGGATGTCAGGACCTTTTGACGGACCCTTTTTCTTGCACTTGTTAATATTCTTCTGCTTACGAATTTAAAATTGGTCGGTCATTTATTGGTGATGTGAGGTTCCCTTCCCTTTGAGCTTTTCCTTTTCCTTTGATTTTCCTTTGATGTTCTTGATCTTTCCTTTGATCTTAGTGGAATTAAACTGACACCAATATGAAGGGCCCCTGTACAACTGAGTGCAATCCGACAACTGAGAGACAATTCGTAGAGGAAAACCTGATTGACCAAGAGTGGCCAGGCATGGAAGCAGATAATTTTAACAGCAGCGTTGGGCCCTACAGGACAATGCAAAGAGATTAAGGACAACGTGACAGGCTCCTCATTGGTCAGATTGACCCGATATGTGGACACATAGGGCCCGGGCAACAGCGTAAGGTCTCTAGACAGCGTAATGAACGCACAAAAATGTCATAATTGATACTGTTTTATTCATCGAAGAGTTACGTTCGTCTGCTTATGAACTTTTTACTTTCGCTTGTAACCGCTTTGGTCGTCTGTAAGCCCGAATACGCTAAATGTATTCTTCTTTTTTTTCTTTTTTTTTAACAAAACTGCGTCTGCTCGGCCAGCTATGGGCCCTTCAAAGCATGTGGATCCCCTCGGCAAGGTCCATGGGGCATGATCCCGTGCCCCCCCCCCCCCCCCCCCACCCCCACCTCTGTATTCGCTACCAGCCTGAGCAGCTTGATTAAGTGGGGTCCGCCAAGAACATAGGACCATCCATTCAAATTAGAAACACCCAACACATAGCATGGAGGGCCCCGGAATGATTTAATGTGCCCGAGCAGGTTAACAGATGGGGCCTTGGACAATATCGTATAGAGCTCTCCATTCAATATCGTATAGGGCTCTCCATTCAAATAAGAAGTACCCAAAACCCAGTGCGGAGGCCCCCAGAAGATGAAGTGTACACGAGCATGTTATCAGATGGCCCCCGGTAGGAGCGTAGGGCCCTTAATCCAAACACCAAGACCCAATGTGCAGGGGCCCCGAACAATACATTGTGTCCGAGGAGGCTGACAGAGGGGATCCCTGACAAGTGCGTAGGGCCCTCCATTCAAAAAGGAAGTACTCAAGGCTCAATGTAGGGAGCCCTGAACGATCGAATCTGTCCGAGCAGGTTATCAGAAAAGCTCCCGACAAGAGTGTAGGACCCTGAGCAGGTGACAGAGAATTGGAAGCGCCCTAGACCAATGCAGAGCGTCCAGGAGCATATCGCGAATGTTTCGGTAGGTTAACCGAGACCAACCTAAAGGGCCCCTGAGCAACCGAGAATACCCCGGCACGTTAACATATGGGGTCCCGGCTATAGTGTACAGAGTCTTCCTGGCGAATGGAAAGAATCCGTGGAAGGCCCCTGATTGACAAGAGCGCCCCGGCACACTAGCAGGAAGGGCCCAGCAAAAGCGCAGGGCTCTCTGAGCAAACGCAGAAAAAAAAAATAAAAAAACAACGTGAAAGGCTCCTTAACGATCGGAATGGCCCTGCAAGGCGGCGTATAGGTCCCCCGGAAACACCATAGGACCCACGTCCGTGAAGTTGGTGATTTACTCAGTCATTGGCTCAGAAAGCCAGTGGTGGTGGTGTATTCGCGGGACAAGCTGTCCCCCATGTATGGGATAAGGGCCCAAACTTTCTTATTCCCCAGATTTCAGGCGGCCCAAATGGCCCCCTCTCCCCGGGATTTTTGGGAGAGGTTTGTTTACTGTGCAATCAAAGTAAGCGTAGATGCTAGAGGCCTCATCTCAGGCCCGGCAATGGTCAATCTCAAGGCAGGAAACCGCAAATAAGACTGAGGCAAGGCAGGGGACCTTTTCCTGCATGAAAAGGGCCCATTGCAGGCTCAAAAGGGCCCGTCTTTGGTTAGGCCCAGGCTGTCGCAAACTAAGGAGGGTCGTCTCAGGTCTCAGCGCGGCCCATCGTGAGCACAGACAGGGTCCTATCAAGTCTGGAAAGGGCCCGTCGTAGACTGAAGTAAGGCCCTTGTTGAATTATGAAATAGTTCATTTTATGCTTCGTACATGAGCATCTCAGGTCCGAAAATGACCCATTTCAGCATGTAAGCTCGAGATTGTCCATTTATTTATTGGTAGTCTTAAGTCTTATTGCACTTACCAGGAGCCCTTAATGGCCGTGAAGTTTGTGATTTATTCTGCGATGAGTTTCGATTTCTCTCAAAAAGATCTCGAGGTCAATTATGGCATGAGAACGTCGACAACGACGCTTATTTTGCAATATCGTGTAACCTTCAAGGTCAAAAGGAAGGTCAAAGATGAGGAACTTGATATTAATCAAAAAACTACCGGCCGATTTTAAACCTGCAAGCATCAAAACACTCACAAGCACAAAGCTAGCATCCATTAAAAAGTTCTGATTTCAATGTCATTTTTGAAGGTTAAATTCAGGCTCAAAGGACGGGGAACTCCATACCACAAAAAAATACCCGCTGATCTTAAACTCAACAGTGCCAGAATATTCACCACAGAAAGAATTAGTGTCTGTCAACAGGTCCTGATCTCTCAAGGTCATCCATCAAAGTCAAAGTTAGGCTAAAAAAGAGGGACTCGAAATCACCAAAAACTTGCAGGTCGATATCAGACTTGCAACATCAAAATATTTACAAGCGCAGAAGCTTGTGACATGAAGTTCTCCGTCCTTTCGGTCCGTGTTTGACCTTATAGGATTGCCCTGATAGGTCAGGACTTTTGACGGGCGCTTGTCCATTTTGTAATGAATATTCTGCTGCTGGCATTTTTATGATATGGAGCTCCCCGTCCTTTCAGCCTGATTTTGACCATGAAGTACGTTAAAAGTTGACCAGTATTTTTTTGGTGACATGGAACTCCCGTCCGTTGAGCCCGCATTTGACCTTGAAGGATGACTGAGTGGTCAGGACTTTTTGACCGACCCTAGTTATTGCGCTTGCGAATATTCTGATGCTTGCAAGTTTCAAATCGGCAGTTTTTTGTTGATATGGAGTTCCCCGTCCCTGTGATATGTAACCCTACGTTCTTTGAGCCTGAAGTCAACCTTGAAGAATGACCTTGAGAAGTCGGGA
Source organism: Pollicipes pollicipes (assembly GCF_011947565.3). NCBI lineage: Eukaryota > Metazoa > Arthropoda > Thecostraca > Pollicipedomorpha > Pollicipedidae > Pollicipes > Pollicipes pollicipes. The sequence goes on along the minus strand of NW_023597054.1, from coordinate 62,705,773 downwards.
CTTGTTGACGGACGCCAGTTATTTCTGTGGTAAATAACCTGATGCCGGCAAGTTTAAAATCTGCTCGTAACTTTTTGGTGATATGGATTCCTCGTCCTTTGAGCCTGTGCTTGACCTTGAGGGCTGACCTTGAAAGGCCAGGACTTTTGAGCTTACGACGATCCCTTTCCAGGCCAAAAAGAATTACCTACCGTAACCGGAAGTGACACGAGTGTTTTTCCGCCTTGAAATGGGTCATTTCCAGTCTGAGGTGAGCCCTTCGCGGACACGAAACGATTCCCTTCTAAGCTTAAGATGTGCCTTTTCTGAACCATACATGGGCCCTCTACACTTGCTTTGGTAACACAATAAGCAAGCACTTTCACATACCCGGGGGCTCCTGGGCCACCTTAAGTAGGGGGGGGGGGGAGGGCAATAAGATAATCTTGCTCTTACCTCAAAATATTGAATGGCTATGACTACACGGCCTGACTACGGCTGCGGCTATGATACGGCTATGGCTACACGGCTTGTACGACCTTACTTATATGGACTTTTACACGGCCTTGATTCGTACCACCGGCAGCGGTACGATCACGGGGTACGAGGTCGTATAAGATCAAAGAGCATTACGATGGCTTGCCGATTAAGGCTATCATGCGTATCATCATAGTGTACGCAATAATTATTATCAAATTCTACACAATGAGCTCGCTGTTCATATGCATCTGCCACGAACAGTTTGTTCGTTAATGGTACAAAAGTAACTAGACGCTTCTGCGGCTTTACCGCAAATAAGTTTTGTGTGTTTTGTGTGTATGTTTGTGTGTTTTGTGTTCCAAATAAGTTTTGTGTGCGTAGAAGAACTTCTTGACGATGATGGAGTGTTGACAAGCAGTAACGAAGGGGGGGGGGGGGGCAAACGTCCTCTGTAAATTCTTCGCCAGCGTTTTCACGGACGAAGGGACTAGTGCTATGCCTGTGTTACCGTGGAACTCTACTGGACCGTTACTGGATGACGTTGCCATTTCTACCCAGGCAGTGGCAAAGAAACTGGCCGCTCTGAAGACCTCGAGCGCCCCTGGGCCAGATGATCTCCATCCAAGGCTTCTTGGCGAGTCCGCAGATGTCCTGACAGCACCCCTCAGCATGCTTTTCCGAAAATCTTTGGCATCCGGAAGGCTCCCCCTGGAGTGGAGGATTGGCCAGGTAGTCCCGATCTTCAAGAAGGGCAACCGACAATCTCCAGCGAGCTACCGCCCAGTGAGCCTTACTGCCATTCCCTCCAAGATACTTGAAACTTTCGCCCGTGATGCCCTACTTAATCACTTCTCGGAGTCTGGACTTCTTCATGCAGCCCAGCATGGGTTTCTCCCTAAGCGGTCCTGTACCACCCAGCTGTTGGAGGTCATGGAGGATTGGAGCGCCGCGGTAGAGGATGGAGAGCCGGTGGACGTGGCGTATCTGGACTTAAGCAAAGCCTTTGATTCTGTTCCCCATAACCGTCTGCTCTCCAAGCTTCATGTTTACGGTGTGAGAGGTAATTTGCTACGCTGGATCAGGGTTTGTCTTACTCACCGGATGCAGAGAGTGCGGGTCCAGGGCTCGAAGTCGGACTGGACGTCGTCAGCGGCATCCCGCAAGGGTCAGTACTTGGACCAAAGCTGTTCATTATTTTCGTGAACGATCTACCAGAACAAGTGCGAAGCGTGGTCAAGATGTTTGCGGATGACACCAAGGTCTACTGTCGTGTCTCGAGGCCCCCGACTAACTCACCTCTGCAGGTTGACCTCGACGCCCTGGCCAAGTGGTCAAAGGAGTGGCTGCTCCCCTTTAGTGCAGCAAAGTGCAAAATAATGCACATCGGGAACTGCAACCCGAGGCTGACGTACTTCTTGGACGGCGCCGAAATCGCGGTCGAGTCCACCGAGAAGGACCTCGGGATCTTTGTGGATTACTGGCTCCAGTTCCACGTGCAGACGACGGAAGCGATCTCCAAGGCCAACCAGATGCTGGCGGTCGTGAGGCGGCCTTTTGCCAATATCGATGCTCGCACGTTGCCATTGCTTTTTAGGATCTTAGTACGTCCGTACTTGTATGCTGAGTATGACAACGTTATCTGGGGCCCGTTCAGTAAACTGGACCAGAAACGGCTGGAACGGGTTCAGCGACGAGCTACCCGGCTTGTCTATGAAGTGAGGCGCCAGCCATACCCTGAGAGGTTCAGACTCCTTCAGTTGCCCTCACTGTACTATCGTCGTCGTAGGGGAGACATGGTAACAGTGTACCAGCTGTTTCACGGAGGTATGTCGGTATCGGAAGAGGAGTTCCTGACAAGGCACAACTTGGAGGTGACGAGAGGACACCAATGGAAGCTCAGAAAACCTCGAGCTAGGATTCTCGTCTGTCGTAACTCATTCAGCATGCGGGTTGTCAATGACTGGAACGCTCTTCCACACCCGGTCGTGTCGTCGACCTCAGTTGAACAGGTCAAGTCTAGGCATGATACGCCCTGGGCTGACATCATGTGCGACGTCCCACACTGAATCTTCCCATAATTTGAGACTGTTTGGTTACCGGACCGGGAGCTTGACGAGACCGGGACCTACAGGCCTAGTGGCCTTTTACAATTCCCAATCACCATAACGTGAGGCAAGGTAATGTAAGGTGTGCGTCTTCATTTTTCATGGCCTTGCATTTTGATGGTTGCCGCATAGGCTTGCATGTCACACCATAATGTTCGCCATATATTTATACGTAAATACTCCCTAGTTATATGCACCCTACACTTCCGGATTGTCGTCATCTATGGGAATATTTCGATACTTTGTTTGTTCCTCAGCATTATGTCCGACGTCTGGCCGCCCGCTGCGCATTGAAATCGTGGTACCAGTGACGTCATGGTAACGTTAAGCGAACATGAAAGACAATCACCGGACGGTTTTGCCCCTCCTGTACGGCCTTGATTAATTGTTCAGTAGCCTTGAGCGGAGGTAAACAAGTTCGCTTGCGCTGTTCTCCTCCATTTATACAGGTTTGCTTTAATACGGAAGTGAAAGTACTCGAATTATGCGTCTGTCTGTACTGTCGGATGTATTAGACACGGCGACATGTGTTTGCCAGTGAGTGATTGAAGGTAAACAGTTTTCGCAGAAAATGTTTTCGACCTACGTCAGTGAGAGCGGAAATGGTGCCAGTGGACAAGAAGAAGATTTTCAAGTTCCTGCAATTGGTACTGCCCTTCCAGGGATAGCCACTCAGAGTTCATTGTATCTGCAGCCTTGGGCTTCAAGTGGGAGCAGCTTTAGTAACGTATATGCCTCAGTTCCTCCACATCTTTTTGACCACGGGTATGAGGCTACCTCCGGATTGGAGATGAATGCTCCTTGCCCAGCAATGCATGGGCCACTAAATTTCGGGTCACTGCTTCAGACAGCGTACAATCCTGATTTTTCTGACCATGAAAGAAGCCCAACATCAAGATTGGGATCTGTGGAATCAGGTAAGTCATCATGCTTGGAACATGACATTCACTGTACAAGACTATGCAGTATTTTCCACACCCATGGCACCATAGGTGGTTTTGAGGCATTGAAATGATGTTGTTTTTCTTTTTTAAATAGTATTGAATGCCAGAATGTGTGTGCTGGCCAATATTTGTATCTGTGACTGGTTAAGGATCCCAAAATTGGCAGGTAAAAGTATGTTTGTCATGTGTGGTATGATGTAATGCAAAGAGCAGACTTTGCTTTGTGTAATGTGGTACTTCTCCTTCAGATTGCATGTTTTGTTTCAGTAAGCCCAAACCTTGTGATTTGAAAGGGTTGTGGGATGTACACACACTAAGCAGGCCTTGCCATTTTTCCCAAAGTGCAATATCTGATAGTGAAATTCCAGGCCAGCTGCAAATAATTTGTGGCAAAGGCTCAACAGGGATGTGCTTCTGTTTATCTCTGGCAGTAAAGCAGACCATTAGCAGACAGATATGCTCACCTGGTTGTAAAATTAATGTCAGGCATATCTTACCAGTCAAATTTGTGTTAATACCAGCAGCCTTCCCTTGCCTTGTTTTGGTATGGAGACATGGCATATATGCAGGTGCAGCATAAGTCCTCCTAAGCTGATGGGGTTAATAGATAGTCATTTTTATTTTCAGTTTTCAGTTAATGCCTCTAGGGATGATTCAGTTTTTTTTAAAGAGATCTTTCTCTTCCCTATGCTCTTGTCCAGTTGTTCTCATATGACATTGTATATATGTCTGAGCATTGACGTCCTGTGGAAATGTCATGGCCTGTCATATCAATAAACCATAATTTTAAAACATTGTATCATTCAAACTTACCATTTAACACAATGGTTATGTTGTCTATAGATGTCAGATTCAGTGTCACATTGACAATTTTGCCTTTTCAAGGTTTTAGAATACTTTGAAATGTATTCTCAAAGTCTTTGACTTCCTTGTTCCGGATGATTTATATTTATCTAGTTGTTCAAGCTGAGACATAGAGAATGTTGTAGATGCAGCATAGCCTGATTTCCCTTTAGCTAATGAGGCTTTATAGTGGCATATACCCACCAGTGAGTGGTCAGTATCAGGGTGTATTACATTATTATTGTTGTGTGTTAGTGTTACAGTTATGTGCTCAGGCTGGTTGCAATTAGTATGGCAGTTCTGTGCATGTCCCCAGATTGATACAGATTCAGATATTTGAACATTAAGGACAAAAGTATATTTTTTTCTTTAGCAACAATGTTTGACATTTGAGGATGTTGAAGCAAGCATCAGATATGATGAAACAAGCTTACATATAACTATTGGTATATTTTTTTAATAGACTGCTCCAGAAGCACAATTCTCTCTTTAGAAGACATGCCCCTCACTGCACCATGGTTTGATCATGTCATATGCTCTGCAAGATCTCAATGTTCTGAGTGTGGCACAGCTTTTACAACATTGACTGAGGGCGATTTGATGAACTCAACAAGCTCAGTTTGCTTGGCCTTGATTTCCACATCACCAATGGAATGATAGGATTGGAATTATGTTATGGTGTCATGAATGACTGGGTGGCCTTACAATAGCCTCTCCAGAAATAGTGTGCACATCTTCATGGGTATGTAGCTCAGAAACTGGAGGGCTGAGCTCTTAGAAGGGCATGGCTGTGGACTGCACTGAATGTTCTTCTAGATAAATATTTCAATGCAAAGCCCCAGACAAATGTTGAACATCCCTTTTAATAAAGCAGTTTAAGTATCCAAGCTGGGTGTGAACATGTTCAGTTGGTTTGCCCAGATCTCACCCAGAAGGGCCAGATCATGTCACAGGGTCCTATCAGACAAGGACTCACCTGGTAGTTCCTGTAGGGACACCATTTTTTCATAAGACAGCCAAGTGGTAGTCACAGGAGTCTGACCAGTTCCAGGGGTATGACTGAGGGATGACCAGGGTCACAACTGCTCTCCCCTTAGCTATGCCACTGAAACTGTTTCAAGCTCTAAAGGCATCACAAACCATGGAGCAGTGTTAAAGGAAATGCTGAAAAAGTGTCATCTCACCCCAAACCAGGTAAGGGTGAGGGTGATTAAATTAAAAATTTGCTCACAAACTGACACTAGCTACAAAAATCTGTGGATGTGGGGAGCAGGTTTTGAGCAAGACTTTCATTTTGTTTTCCTTGATTTTTTCCAAGTACCCCCTAATGGTTAAAGATAACCATTGCTGGTAGTTTGATGGCAGCTGCAAGGCAAAACAAGACATGACTTATCATGCACACACAATGACAGTCCTCCAGTGACATCTGGACTGAGCACCAAGTTTTGACAGTAATATTTGGGGATGCATCACTTTATGGATGGCTCACGACGAATATCATGATGAAAAGAGTGAAAACAGAGAAAGGCTTGTGCATGCCACACAGTGGTATCAATGACCAGCTAAAGCTATCCTAGTTTGAGCCACAGGGACCCATATGGGAGTCAGTGTGAAAGGACATTATGACGGCATCCTCGCCAATAACTGGCGCAGCCCCGCGACAGAAAGAGTTGAATCGACTCCATGGCCTCTGAATGAAACGTTCCTGTACACTGGCATTGAATTCGTAGCTCAGGTCTGACCCAGAGGCACAATGTCTAGGCTGGACAGCTGAGCATGTGTTTTGTGCTGTCAGCCTATCAAGAGATGGAGGAGGAGCTGTTTGCTGGCGCGGTGGGGCGTGACGAGCGACAGCCTGTCTCGGCGGCACGCCCAGAGCAGGCCCCGCCGCAGCTCGCCTGGCCACACTGTCCGCGCCACCGGTCCGCCCGCTGCCGGCCTTCGGCGCTCGCTGCGCAGCTGGAGCCGCCGCCGCCGCCGTCCATAGAGCCGGCGGCGGCCCGCTCACCCCAGACCGAGCGGAAACGCAGCCGGTTCGACAGCGCCGGCCGCAGCGTGCCGGCGGCGTCGCGCGCGCTCAGTGCGGAGGCGCCCGGCTCCGTCCCCTCGCCTCCGCAGCCTCCATCGCCGCCACCGACGTCAACACCCCCACCACCGCCACCACCACCGCCGCCTCCACCGCCGCCGCCGCCGCCGCCGCCGCCACCGCCACCGCCGCCACCGCCACCGCCGCCGCAGCAGCAGCTGCCTGCTGTCAAGCGGGAGACCGCCAGTGGGGCCGGAGCAGCGCCGCCTTCGGAGCCACAGCCGGGTCAGTGGCTACCGCTGCGCCGTTGGTAGCTCTCATCAGCGTGGTGGCAGCTCGCTACAGGGTGGTGCTGTATTTTGCGGGTCTCTAGACGGTGAAGCACTAGTTAGCAGCTCTCAGTGGCCTTCATCAGCTTCTCTCCGTGCATTTCGTGGGAGCATGAAAATATTATGAATGGGTGACATTGTCGGGATGTTGGGCGCGTATGACGTGTTGTGTGTTGTGTGTGACGGGCTGGCGCGCCCTGCGCAGGTCCATCGGGTCACCGCAGCGGAGGCCTGCGGCCGGACGAGGCGCCCCGAGCGCCCGACCTCCAGCTGGACTGGTGCTCCGACAGCGACTCAGACGGCGACTGCTACATCGAGTGTGTCAAGGAGACGGCACCGGTGAGAACGGCGGTCGGTCGGCGCCTGAGCGGCCGCCCGCCCCGACTTAAGATTAATTGGCTGGCGCAGCGACGAACGCCGGGACAGCAGCTATAGGTTGCAGGGCGCCCGAAAAGGCTGCCGCTGGACACTAGCCTGCCACTGTTCGGTGTGGTTGGCCGAACTGAACCTGCCAGCGTGATGCGAATGTGTTCTGTGACCGTGCCGTCCGCAACAACCGTGAGGTGTCTGGAGTGTCTTATCAACTCTAAGATTTTGTTGCACGTGAGAGGCGCATTCGTTGCCACCCACCCTATCCGAAGTCGTTGGTAGATCCATGTGTACCACTCGAGCTGTGCACGGCTGCGGTGAGTGGACCGTGTGTGACGCGGCCTGCTGTCTCTGCAGCCGACACCGGAAGTCGTGGTGGTGGACCTGACCTCGGATTCAGAGCCGATGGACACCAGCAGACCGCCGCCGCCGCCGCCGCCGCCGTCGGCGGCGGCAGTGCAGGCAGCGCCGGCCGTCGCTGCCGCCGCTGCCGCTCCCGGTCGGCCCCGGCCTCGACCTCACCAGCCGCGGCCCGCCTGCAAGCGCGCGGCCGCGCCTGCCGTCGCTCCGACGCCGCCGGCGGCCGCTGCCGACCCACCGGGTGCTGCGGCACAGTGAGTCCCCGGCCGCCGCGAGCGCTCTCCGTCACCAGGCAGTGCCGGTCACGCTCGTCCAGGTCGGGGCCGCGGATCGGTGGTAGGCTTCCGATGCACTGGCCATGCAGATGTGACTTTGAACCCCGCAAATCTGGCGCCGCTGCCCATCAGTATGTGCTGTCCCCATCTGTAGAGGAGCCTGTCTGTCATGTTATTGGAATGATTTGGCTATCGTTTTGCGTGGTAGCCAAGTTATGCTGCGCACTGGTCGCTTACGGCACGGTTAGAAGGTCCTTGGTACCAACTGTGATCTATTGTCATTTACTTTGATGCGATCAAACTGTTATCGCCCTTCTCGCGACCAACTGGAGTTTAAAAGTGCTCCACTCTGGTACCTCAAGCTATAATGTGAACATGAAAACACATAAAAAACTGCAATTGAAACCCTGATGGATCCCACCCCATCGTTGAGTTAAGAATTGCCAGCTGACCGATAATTTTACAAATTCGCAAAATGCCGTGAGGACCAAGAGCATCTTTGAATATTGTCTGGAAATATATGCTCTCCCAACAATATACTGTGCACTTCTATAGTAAGGGTTGTTCTTTGAAATTATCGCATGAATTCACCTGACAGTAAAACAACGAAAGTCGACTTTTTTAGATTACGCGTGTCGACCGCCATTGCACTGAGAGCGTTCCTAGAATGAAACGATGACGTTTTGTACCGGACGTGGATACATCGTGGGGGGGGGGGGGGGGAACTTTTGTGAAATGCATGTTTGCTGCACCAGTTGGTGGAAGTATGTTGCCAACAGTCGTATGGGCCGCCCTTCCACCACTGTACCTTGCGGCGTGCGTCTGATAGAGCCGGCCGTTCTTCTACCGCTGTACTTTGCGGTGCGTGTCAGATGTGGTGGCAGCCGACCGTCCGATTGAGTTCATGCTGTGCTTGGCAGGGCGGAGCCGCCGCCGCCGCCGCCGGCGGCGTGCAGTCGGCCAGAGTCCTGCCAGTCAATCTGTAACTTCGGAGGACACCACTGCCAGCATATGTACCAGGGTCAGCATCAGGCAGTCGGTAAGTCGCAGCGCCACCGCCAGCACGCGTACCTGGGCCAGTCCTGGTCGGTCGGTCGGTCGGTCGGTCGGTCGGTCGGTCGGCGCGTCATGCATGCATATACACGCGCATGGCGGTACCGTCTTGACTTCCTCCCAACATTGGCGTATTTCCGTGTTCTGTTCGTGCCGATTTAGCAAGGCGTCTACGTCAGAACTTGGCTTCGGTAACGCCTGCACCTCGTAGGCAGGTTGGGAAGCGTCTTTGACGTCTCCATTAGACTACGCTCGTACAGGATGGGAAACCAAACTAGGGTGCATCAGTGTGTTTTATTGTGTTTCCCTGTATTTTGAACCTGACGCGTCGTGGTTTACATTCATAAACAGGATAAGCGGGGCGAATGGAGCAGTGCCATCAAGACGTCAAATGCCATGGTTGCGGCGTAGATGGGACCGTACATGGCCGACCTGAAGTGTCTGTGCCGCCCGCAGGAGGCCGGCCCCTCGGCCAGAGGCTCCTGATGCCTCCGTACGTGTACCCGGAGCTGAGCGGCGGCGGTGGCGCCGGCGGCGGCTACCCGCTGTACGGACCTGCTGGCTACGCGGCGGCCGACACGGCGTCGTACGTTGCGGCGCACGAGCCTCCGCCGCCGCCGCCGCCGGCGCCACCCCACCCGCGCCACTTCCGGCTGTGGCAGCAGCAGCTGCGCATGCAGGAGGCCCGCCGGGCCCAGATGGATCTGCACACTAGGTGAGCAAGACCCAGATGGACCAGCACACCTGATGAGTGAGACCCGATGGGCCTGCACACCAGGTGAGCGAGACCCAGATGAACCTGCATACCATGTGAGCGAGGCCCAGATGGACCTGTGCACCATGTGAGCGAGGCCCAAGTGGACCTGTGCACCAGGTGAGCGAGGCCCAGGTGGACCTGTGCACCAGGTGAGCGAGGCCCAGATGGGCCTGCACACCATGTGAGCGAGGCCCAGATGGACCTGTGCACCATGTGAGCGAGGCCCAGATGGGCCTGCACACCACGTGAGCGAGGCCCAGACGGACCTGTGCACCAGGTGAGCGAGACTCAGGTGGATCTGCACATCAGGTGAGCGAGGTCCAGACGGACCTGCGTACCGGGTGAGCGAGACTCAGGTGGATCTGCACACCAGGTGAGTGAGACTCGGATGGACCTGCGCACCAGGTGAGCGAGACACATAAAGCAGGCATGCTCTCATATGCTCATTGTTACACAGATGGGCGGCACTTGGGTTCATCCACACGGTAGTCAGCTGTACCGCTAGTCGTATATCTGTTGTACCCTTGGCCGTATGCTCGTATCGTACCTCTATGTATGGGCCTCTAGCCGCGCGTGTATCGCGTGCTTGTGACTGCTTGCGTGCGCTCCACCTGGCGCCGTCCGGCCGTGTTGGAGCTCGGACAGTGTGTCGGAACGAACCTCTGCTTGCAGCTCCGTTCGTGTCGTGCAGAGGTCTCACCCGCGCTGCGGACCTTAGCGTATGGAGATTATCGATGGACATGGTGATGAATGCGACAGTATAATTGCTAAAAGATGTCAGTCTCCGAAGAATGGCCTGGTCGCGTGAAATCCCGCCAACGCACAACAATAGGATGTCGTAAAAAGGGTTTTGTGGGCGACGTATCTGCGTTGCAGGCCCGGTGTTGGCAGGCCATTCCTCCGTACCACTTGTCGCTGGACAGGGCTCTGATGTCCACAGAGACATGCAGGATCGAGCCGTTGTGAGCGGCCAGGGCTAACGCCGCTTGGCGCAGAGCAGCTGCTGTGATCTCTCGCGGCTCGCAGTAAAGAAGGCGAGACACACTCATTTCCCTCCCGTATCGAAATTAGGCACTGGAAGTAGGTCAGGAGTCTAGCTTCGAAACCGAATCAGAACCCAACATAGCGACACGAAGCTAAAGCCGGTGTCTGCGAAGTTTGAAACTGCGAAGCCGAAGCCACAGGTTTCTCATTCTAAAACATAAAGCCGAATCTGAAGCCGGTTTTTTAGAACTTTGCCAAGACGTAGTCGAGGCTGAAACCAGCCTCTTTCAGCTTAGGAAACGCGAAGCCAAATCGGAAACCATCAGCAGAAAGTCCGAGACCGATGTCGAAGACGAGTCTAGGGCGCAACGTGCGCGTGTCGAATACAACACGTGTCGAACGTCTCAATAGGCACGTGCCACGTCTCTGACGACTCCCTGTGTTTTCGTTGTCAACGCCTGCGTTGCTGATCTGGTGCTTGTTATTGCATGTTACCGTACGTCTGTGCGCTGTTTTTAACGGTCTAATGTCTGATACGTTTTGTTGTCCGTACCCCTGATCTGGTGTCTGTGTTGTACCTCCTGCCGGATGTAGGTACCGTACTTTTGGCCTGGTGTCTGTGCTGCACTTCTGGCCTGGTCTCTGTGCTCTACGTCTGGCCGGATGTCTGCGCCGTACCTCTGGCCGGATGTCTGTGCCGTACCTCTGGTCTGATTTTTGCGCCGTACCTCTGGCCGGATATCTGCGCCGTACCTCTGGCCGGATGTCTGTACCGTACCCCTGATCGGATGTCTGTGCCGTACCCCTGGCCTGGTGTCCGTGCTGTACTTGTGGCTGGTTGTCTGCCTTGTACCTCGGACTGGATGTCTGTGCGGTAGCTCTGGCCGGGTGTCTGCGCTGTCACATGCATGTGCTGTGTCCGAGGGTGTGTCTATGGCGCGCCTCTGATGACATGCGTCTGTCCTGGCAGGATGCGAGGCCACGCGAGCGGCTGCGGCGAGCGCAGCGCCGAGTCCAGAGCCGGCTACAGCTGGGGCCGAGCGGCGCCCGTCGGCGCGGTTGCCGGCCAGCCGCGGTCCGCACACGGCTACCGGGGGCCACACGCGCCGCTGGCTACCTTCTGTCCGGCGCAGCGAGCGGCCAACTCGGACTGGCGGCCGCCGGCGGCGGCGGCGGCCGCCCAGCAGCGCCAGCGCCGCTTTGTGCCGGCGGAGCCGGACCAGGAGACGGCTCGGACGCTGTCTGGAGCTGCCGCCGCCGCCGCCGCCGCCGCCCAGCCGACGCCGGACGACGAGGCGGCTGACTGTGGCGCCGGCGGGGCGTCGCACGCAGGCGGCACGGGGGCCGGTATCCGAACACCGACAGCACTGGTGTCTTATCTCTCCTACCATACGTGAGTGGCCCGGGCTGGTGCCTTGCAGCCCCCAACCACGCGTGGGTGGGTTGTACTGGTGGCATTGGCCACACCACACGGGATTGGTTTGGTTTGCCACCTCCCACACCACATGGGTGGTGAGGTGTGGTGTGTCCTACCACACCACACGTGAGTGGTGAGGAGCACTGTGTCTTCCCATGCCGCACATGGGTAGTGAGGAATGGTGTGTCCTCCCATGTCACATGCAGGTAGTGAGGAGTGGTGCGGCCCCCACACCACGTGAGGGTGAGAAGTGGTATGTCCTCCCACACCGCACGTGAATGGATTCGTACCATTGTGTCTCTCACTATCAGACGTGTACTGGGGGCTAGAATCGGAACTGACTTCTTATTCTTGAAATAGTCGTCTGTTTGGAATCGATTCCGTTGGAATTTTTCGCGAGTTGAATTTGCAGTTGAATGAATCAGCTCGGTAGTGAGTCATCTGAAGTAAAGAACTACGCAGCGGGATATATGCCTTGTCTCATCCCTCACGGGCTGCGCGTGAGCTGTTTGGATTAGTGTCTCGCTTCATGTACCGCACGGAAGCGGTTTACACTACTCTGTCCTGCCACACCAAGCGTGAGTGTATGCACGCGTTATGCACGCGTTTGGTCTTGAATTTGGTTTGTATTATTACTATCTGTGATATCCAATTTACATGCTGCGTTGTTGTGACCGTGCGGGTCCCTATGACGCAATTCGTAAAGCGTTCCAAGGCACCGAACAGATGTAAGCTGTCTGACAAAAGGTCATGTTTTAAACGCGTATTATGGGTTCCTGTGCTTAATATCATCGCATCAAATCGTTAGGAAAGGTGTCTGCTGTAATGCTTAACAGCAGTGACTCCCTTCCTGGCTCTTGTTTGCAGCAGTCCTACGCTGTTGTTCCGGTTGCAGCGTTTGGGGGACTGGTGGTAATACTGTCATGTGGCTGCCGGCCTGGTCTGCTGACAATGTCTGTTGTTGCAGGCCCGAGCTGCCGGTGCCCCACTACCATTACCTGCCGCACGCGCACATGCAGCCGGTGGGCTTCCACGGTCTGCACATCTCCATATCACCGATGCCACCGCATCCGGTCAGTGGTTGAGTGTGGGACGATAAACAAGTTTCCTGTCGAGGATTAGATTTCTGTTAATGGAACCTATGTAGTGTTTTCCCTAACTGGTTTGCTCATGTGATGAGCCATTTTATTTGGTCTGATGAACTTACCTATGTGGACGTGGTGGACTCCTCTTTGGTAATGATGCCGTCTGCGCGGGTATGATGAACCCCCTGTGCTGGTCTGATGATCTTTCTGTGCCAGTCTGATGAGCTCTCCGTGCTGGTCTGGTGAAACCTCTGTGCCAACCTGGTGAACTCTCTGTGCCAGTCTTGTGAACCCTCTGTGCTAGGCTGATGAACCCTCTGTGTCACTCTGACGAACCTTCTGTGCTGGTATGATGAAACTTTTGTGCTGGTCTAGTGAACCCTCTGTGCTGGTCTGATGAAACCTCTGTGCCAGTCTAATGAACCACTGTGTGGGTCTCATGAACCCCTGTGCTGCTCTGATGAACCATTTTACTGGTCTGATAAACCCCGGCGTTGGTCCGATGAACCCATGTACTGGTCCGATGAGTTTTACGCCATCCTGGTGGACCCCTCTGTGTCGGTTTCATGGACCCCTCTGCAGCGGTGTGATGAACTCCACAACATTGGTGTGGTGGACTCCTCTGTCGTGGTCTGATTGAACTCCTTGTTGCACCGGTGCACTGGATCCTTCTGTGCTGGTGTGACGGCTCCCCGGCTCCGCTGCGACGGACGGTGTGAGTGTGAGTGCCGGTGTGAGTGCTCGACGGATCAGTCTGTCCATGGATGCCCAGGTGGCTCTATTAGCACTGACACGTTCGTTAGCTTCTTCCTTTGCCTCGATGTGAGCTCAGCACCATCGCTTAGCCTGACGGTTTAGCAGTGTCGATACCAGCATTAGTTTGGTCAATGCATGGCTCCAAGTCATATCGTCTATGCTTTCCAAACATAAATTGTCATCCCTGCCATAATGCTATGTTGGACAGGTTTCGTTTCAAAGTGTTGTTCACCATCTCCGGAGAGGCCATGCTTGTTAAATTGTAAAATCGTCCACCCTAAGCATCAGTGGTCGGTTGCGGGAAAATGTCCATCGGACAAAGGTTTGTCAGGCAGAAGTTCATCGGACAGTGTTTCGTATGGGCAAGGGCTAGTCGGACAAAACTTGTTTGTGGTAAAATTTCGTCTCTTGGAGGTTCGTCTGTATAGCGTTCGTCCAGGAAGAGTTTGTTTTGGGAAGAGTTTGTGTGGCAGCAGCTCGTCTGGGATAAAAGTTCGTCTAGCGCAACAGTTTGTATCGCACGTGGTGTTCTCGGGCTCAGACGAGGCCTCGGATTTCAGCTTGTAGCACTTTGAATTGATTACTACTTGGGATCTGTTCCGATTTCAATTCCACGTACCCAGTGCAAGATGTGATCGTTTTTTATCCTGACGTCAGGCACATTTTCTGAAATCGACCGCGCCAATGATTGCAGTGAAGTAGAATCCATCCCGGAGTCGCAGTAAGGCATGTTTGTCATTTATCATTAACCGTATCGTCAATGTAATGCTAAAGTTTCCTTTTTTCAAGGCTGGTAACGTGGAACGGATTATTCATATTCTTGTTCCTCAACCTCGTTAATGAGGTACATGCAGCACAGGCTTGGAGAAAACGATGACAATGTGCGTACTGTAAGCTCGATTAAATGGTGGTATCTAGGCTGGCCAAAATGAGTTCCGAGTCCAGCATGGTTCCAAAATCGCAGAACTCCGCGCGGCGTTCAGGTGCGTTACCGCCTTGCATATGCCACCTCGAGACGGAAGACTTTTGCGAAAAGTGGAAAAGTTTTGTCACGTGTTCCAGCGTTCAGCTGTAGACATCAGTATGTAACCAGCTATCCAGGTCCATGCCGTGTGACTACACGTGAATGTTCGCACTGCATTGCTGCAAAAAGCTGTAATGTAATGTAATGTAATGCTACGGAAATTATGTTCGGGTAGGAATCGTTCGGCAGTTTTCTTTCATGGGGCTGTAGAACGAGTCATAGGCAATGCGTTTTTACGGCTCGAAAACGAGGCCAGCGACCTCGGAGTTCTCGGGGCGCGTTTGTTTGAATGTGTGCACTCAAACATGGTTCGACTTCTGGCATCCGGGCCAGTGCGCTGCAGAGAAAGGTGTGATTAAGAGCTTGTAAAGCACGTCACGGCTTTCGGGCCTGGTAGAAGCGTACATTCTGCTGTGCTGTGACCGAATGGTAACTGCCGACCAAGCCAGCGGCGGCTGTGTCCCTACACCTCCGTCATGCTGCTGCGACGGACCCCTGTTTGGTACGCGTGCGGGAGGGTGTGTGTGGATGTGTGCGGTGAACCCGTCCACGCCATGGCTTACTCTTTTGTGATGAGTCTGGACTCCCGGGTGTGTGATATCTGTACCGTGTCTCACCGTACTGTACTGATGTGCTGTGTGCTGTACTGTGCCATACCGTGCTGCCTGTCTGACTAATCTGTACTGGGCCTGTTGAATCAGTCGGTTGTATGTACAAAACAGACCCGTCTGCGTTGTGTCGGACGGACCCACCTGTGCCGTGTCGGACGAACCCGTCTGCGTTGTGTCGGACGAATCCGTCTGCGCCGTGTCGGACGGATCCGTCCGTGCAGTGTTGAAGGGATCAGCCTGCGCTCTGTCTGACCCGGCTGTTTTTCGTCTGGAAGGCCTGCCTGTGCGAGTGTGAATGCCCGCGGTTGGGACGCGCTGGCGTGTGCTGACCTGGCTGGTGTTTATGTCCGCGCGGCAGGGCGTGCCCGTCGGGCCGCTGCTGATGCCGCCGCCGACGCCCGGGCCGCCGCTGTCGCCGGTGCACCTGGTGGACGAGCACTACCTGTACCTGATGTCGCAGCTGGAGTCGGCCCGGCACGGCGGCTCGCCGCGGGGCGCCACGCACACACAGATCGAGCGCAACACACTGCCGCATCGCTACCGGGTGAGCGGGCCGGACGCCGGCTCTGCTGGCGACCAGGAGAGGGCGCCACGCACACACAGATCGAGTGCAACACACTGCCGCATCGCTACCGCGTGAGCGGGCCGGGCGCCGGCTCTGCTGGCGACCTGGAGAGGGTGCCACTTACACACAGATCGAGCGCAACACACTGCCGCACCGGTACCGGGTGAGCGGGCCGGGCGCCGGCTCTGCTGGCGACCTGGAGAGGGTGCCACTTACACACAGATCGAGCGCAACACACTGCCGCACCGTTACCGCGTGAGCGGGCCGGGCGCCGGCTCTGCTGGCGACCTGGAGAGGGTGCCACTTACACACAGAGCGAGCGCAACACACTGCCGCACCGTTACCGCGTGAGCGGGCCGGGCGCCGGCTTTGCTGGCGACCTGGAGAGGGTGCCACACACACAGAGATCGAGCGCAACACACTGTCTCACCGGTACCGGGTGAGCGGGCCGGGCGCCGGCTCTGCTGGCGACCTGGAGAGGGCGCCACACACACACAGATCGAGTGCAACACACTGCCGCATCGCTACCGCGTGAGCGGGTCGGGCGCCGGCTCTGCTGGCGACCTGGAGAGGGCGCCACACACACACAGATCGAGTGCAACACACTGCCGCACCGCGACCGGGTGAGCGGGTCGGGCGCCGGCTCTGCCGGCGACCTGGAGAAGGCCACCTCACTTGGTTACGAGACCAGTGGAGGACGCCCCGTAAGGGCATTCACCAATGCCACCCGGTAAAGCTACTGGTACAGCTCTCAAGTTTGACTGGGCGTGACATGTGCCGTACGTGTGTTATGCAATGTTTTGTTTGGGAAAAGGTGAAAAACATCACATAGTTTAGGGAAGAAGTTCGCGAAGTCAGTTAGCTGTGCGTAGGAGGCGATGCAGGATATGAAAGTATTCGTAAAGATTGCAAGTACTTTGCAGCTGGGGAACTCGTGTGCGTGGTGTCTGTCCCCGTACTCCGGCTGAGAAGGACAACATATGTTGTCACTTTGTGGATGGGTTGAGCCGTTCGTTTGACAAACACGGCATGGCAAACATGATCTAAGTGAACAATTATACGCGGCATTGACATTGATTTGCTGTTGTCAGGTTGCTGGCTGTCCTTTTTAGTGCGTTTTAGCTGTTACAGTGGTTCACTGTGAGGTTAATACGATAGGTCAGCACGCGACCCTGTGGTGGCGCACGGACTGGTTGTTTTCGTGTGAGTGCGTCTGAGTTGGAGTTTGTTGAAAGTGAGGTGTTTATTGCCGACACTGACGACTGAGATTCGACTGACAAGACTGTCGGCATCTACGCGTGCCACCTGTTGCCGTGCTGGGCGGCGAGCCGGTTGTTGGCATGTCGTGTGACCCCCGGTGCGTGATCGTGTATCATTGTGATGTCGCAGGCGCAGCGTGCGGGGGCAGAGTCGGTGGACCGGGAGAAATGCACCATCTGTCTGTCGGAGTTCGAGGACGGGGAATGCGTGAGGCAAGTCACTGAATCGGCTGTCTCACCTTTGACGCCCTTGTAGCATGCCATAATGTTGTCTTACACA
This sequence comes from Pollicipes pollicipes, assembly GCF_011947565.3. Classification (NCBI taxonomy): domain Eukaryota; kingdom Metazoa; phylum Arthropoda; class Thecostraca; order Pollicipedomorpha; family Pollicipedidae; genus Pollicipes; species Pollicipes pollicipes. The sequence continues at coordinate 62,688,272 of NW_023597054.1, read as the reverse complement.
CACGTGGTCATTTCTGACAGTCATTTGTGGACGAGGGCCACGACAGCAAGTGATTTGGCCGCTAGGTCCGGACCACAGCCCGTTGCTGAAGCTGTGTGACATCTAGTATTCATTGCTTGCACTGGGTGTAGGTGCTCCGGCCGCTTAGGCTTCGTTGCTGGCGCTGGCTCGATACCAAAAACGTCGCGGTCATGTGACAAGTGTGGCAGCCGGTGACGCACCCCAGTGACGCCCCACCCACCCACCCCGCCCCGCTCTTCACAGACGGCTGCCGTGCATGCACCTGTACCACATCGACTGCGTGGACCAGTGGCTGGCGACCAGCCGCCGCTGTCCGATCTGCCGGGTCGACATCGAGGCGCATCTCACCAAAGACTACTCGACCATGTAGCGGCCGGCCGGGCGCCGGCCGCGGCTTCGGGCCACCGCCTCGGGCCACCGCTGGCCGCGTCCCGGACCCGCACCGCGCGCGCGCGCGGTGTCTCTTCGCACGCTCATCTCCCCTATCTGTGGTTTTGCCAATCTTGGGGTCATGCGTCTCTGAAATGGCTTGCTTCAGTAGTGTCCCTTGAACTGGAGGTTGTGGGAATGCGTTAATTGTGTTGGGACATGCTTTCAACATGTAACAAGGTTTCAGCGCATTTACGTGGTTGCACCTGTTACAACGGGTGCTGTTTCTTTTGACCGTGTTCGCTGGCACCATCCGCTCATTGTCACGTATCGCACACACCGGGCCTGGCTGGTCTGTGTATTTCTTTAGCTAACTACACAGATGATGACTCGGTGTCGTCACTGACGCCGCTCAAGTATCGTCGCTGGCGCCGCTCACGTGTCGTCGCTGGCGTCGCTCAGGTGTTGTCGCTGGCGCCGCTCAGGTGTCGTCGCTGGCGCCGCTCACGTGTCGTCGCTGGCGCCGCTCACGTGTCGTCGCTGGCGCCACTCAGGTGTCGTCGCTGGCGCCGCTCACGTGTCGTCGCTGGCGCCGCTCAGGTGTTGTCGCTGGCGCCGCTCAGGTGTTGTCGCTGGCGCCGCTCACGTGTCGTCGCTGGCGTCGCTCAGGTGTTGTCGCTGGCGCCGCTCAGGTGTCGTCGCTGGCGCCGCTCACGTGTCGTCGCTGGCGCCGCTCACGTGTCGTCGCTGGCGCCGCTCACACTGCCGAAATACTTCCGAACCCGCTTTCGTTGTTCATGTGCGATGCGTGTGGTGGTTATGGGACTGGGAGTGTTTGTGCTGTGTAGTGGGTATCTGTGTATGCGGTTTGTCACTCTATCTGGCGAGATCGGATATTTTTCACAGCTGTTCGGGCGGGGGGCGGGGCATCCAGTTCCTGCTGTGTCACCTTGTGGTAGTTAATTGGAAATGCGTCTAGACCCAAAGAAATTATTTTGATTCGCGTTGAGGTGTGAAGCAATGTGTGTTTGCTCAGCCACGTTACTCGAGCTATTCATAAGTCCTGTTTACCCATATAACAAGCATCGATGCTTGACATAACCCAGCAAGGGCTTGAACTCATGTTTTCTCATTAAGTTGCGGTTCCTATGGTGACAGTAATTGACCTTCATTATGCTTGGAAGTGGTGGTTAAATAATGTTGTGTAGGAAACATTAGTTATATCACCAAAACTGGAATTTTCAAGCTGTGTTTGCGACCATGAAGGAGCAAAGTTAGGCAAAATGTGGCATTTAAAAAGTAGACACGTGAATGGAGGCAATGCTCCAAATCTGTGCAGACACTGCCATGAGGACATGTCCGAATTATAGATCCTCTGAGCTCTGGCATCGCAGCACCTGCCACACGGAGATACGCTAGGGGTTGCGCGGAACACATGTAACCTAGCCGGAAGGTAACGATGACCTACACCAAGTGAGATGTTGGAAATTTCTGCCAATGCCAGGCATCATGAGAATTGCGCCAGCATCCCACGTGTTCAGCCTAACGTTGTAATACCCAATACACGGCACTATGCCAAGGTCTGGCCGACATGCAGGCGGGGCGGGCATTGCCAGCGGGCATCAGTATTAAGCCCAAAGAGCAAGGAACTATTACTGAACGTGTATCACCTGAGCAGCGTTTTTAGACCAGGCCCTCAGCTGACGTTTGTGTGTTCAGCCTTGGACGAAGATCACTGTGTTTATCCGGGACTGAACACAACAATCGGGGCCTCCCAATCTTCACCCGAGGCTGATCACGCGAAACGTGGTGTGACCTGGTTTGTGCAACGTTGTTTGGGTACTGGATGTTTGGAAATAATTACGTAATCGCTGTAATGAATACTGATGGCCGCGGGCAAGCTTTTCTCTAGCCCTTCAGCCGGTGCGGGTCGACGAAAGCTTGCAGCTTAGACCCCCATGTTTGAAGCAGCCCCCAGCACGGCGCCGTGTACAGAGTGGTGTATTGGGAGAGCCTGAAGACTTGTTTATTTGGATAGCATTTACATGGCAGTGTCTGCACACGTTGGAACCTTCTTCTATTCACGTGTCTTTGTTTTCCTTTTTGTGTGTGTTTTGCTTGACTTTGTTCACTCGTGACGATGAGAACAGCCCGAAGCTTGGAGTTTTGACGGTAAAATCGATGTTTGCTTGATAGCGTCGTTTTACCACTTCGTCGTGGTATAGTGAAGGTGTGGTATTTTGCGCATAGAACTCCCAACTCAATTAACAATGCTTTCTGTTCTGCCTCATAAAAAGCATTGTGGTCGTGCATTATATCAGGGTATATAACAATATCTGGTGACTGAAACACTGCTTTCGTGCATTTGGTAATGCTCGTGTGAATACACGCCACATGTAACTGCAAATATGAGGCGTGTCCGCAGACCTGTGTGGGAAGGAGTCACATATTTTCCATTAGGCCCCTCGCGGCTGAGGAAAGGTTGTCGACTGGCTGCTATAGCTCACTGAAACCGCTGCTGGGTATTGTGTTCGACAGTTCATTTCGATGGGACCCTGTTGAGACCCTCTCGGGTATTGCTCACGCTCAAGAGGGAGCTCCAGACAACTGCCCTGTGTACGTGGACAGCTGTTATGCGAATCCAGCTATACACCGGCCTCAGTCTGAAAAACTGGGCTTTCTAAACGCGCCTCTCGGCAACTTGGGGTCGCACGCCGGCTGGCACCCTTTCCCACGAGAGCATCACCCGTTCAGGGAGGGATATGTAATCTGAGTCGAGGGGTGTGTCCGGATTCCGACCAGTCGTCACCTGGTCTGATGTTCCGTGTTTCTGCCTATCTATCCGCATCATCCCTCGGCGCACCATCACCGGCGTCCGCTTTGGAATTACAGAGAGCGGCTGCATGGGACAGGCTTAGTTCCCCGCCATGTTTCTAACCATTTAATTTGGTTCTTGCAGAAAATGATGGGAATCGAAACACAAACCGCTATTAGTCCCACCAATCTGGTACAATGTCCATTGCCCCTGGATTTTAGTGGTAGAAACGTTCTTTAAACATACAAAATCGAAAGTCTGGCTCCTGGCGTAATGGCTGCCGGTTACAACAAATTACAATAGCAAAGCATAGTTCAGCCCAGCATCCAATATGGCCAGACACAGGACATCAAAAGTGGGATCGTGCTGTGCGGTGCCCACAAATGGACAGGACAGGACAGCACAGGTCAGGCGGTAGAGGACGGTATGGAGGGATTGGAGGGAAGGATCGGTATGGAGGGAGGGATCTTGTATCCGAAAGCGTTCCTTCCCACACATCTTGGATCGATATTTGATCCAGGTCCTATTCGTCCCGGCATGCCCGCAAAGGGCCCTGTTCGTCCATGCAGTATTTCTCACGACGCACGGGACGTCGCCATTTCGCGTCTTCGGTCGCCTCCCGTGCGATACGCTGCAAACACTCGTCTTTCGCTTGCTCGGCTCGCAGTTCATGCGGACCGTATTTTTGCATGTCCACTTCCAAAACAGCGCAAACAGGTCGCGTTTCGACATCTAGGTCTACCATTTCTCGGCCCGCCTCTGTTTCCGCAATCATGTCCGCCCAGCGCAAACGGTTTAACCCGTCCAAATGAAGTCCATTTCTTTGCCAGGCCTGTGGTGCACGTCGAATTGGACATCCAAAAGCCTGATGGCGTCCGGCACCAGTCTGGATGAGCCCTTTGGTTCTTTGGAGGCCTGTAGGGGATATCGCAAGGCAGAATTATAAGTGAAAAGTGCAAAATGTATTCCTCTTAAAATGTATTTTCCCTTCGAGACAGTCGAAGAATTCCTCACAGCCTGCAAAAATCACGGTCGAACTTCCTTCCACTAAGATTGGTTGGCTGGGCTGCGACGGCGTGAGCGCTTGGCGGCGTGCGCTACCAGATGGGAGCCATCAGGTCACACCTGGTGCAGCACTGCTGCTGTCGCCTAGTCGCTGGCGTCGGTGTAAACATGAAAAGTGTGCCAGCCCGTGAAATCGGGGTACCGTAACACCGGACTCTGGCGTATTCGTCTTTTAAACATATCAAATGCCTCTCGCCAGTCCTGCATGAAAAGAAAAGGAACGCCCCTTTTCAGGAGACTCAAGGGAGGTTGCGCCAAATCCGCGAAGCCGAACACGAATTTCTTGTAAAAATTTCCTACGCCTATGAAGCTGCGAACTCAGACTTGCGTTCAGACTTGGGTTCGGCAATTTGCGACGTGGCACTCGTATTTCTTCCGGCGTTATGACATGCAGTTTAACCCTTCACCCTTTTGCATAGAAGTTTGGTCTTAGGGGGCTTGTACCTGATCCGTGTGCCATAGCCAGCTCGAATACCGCCTCTAATGTTTCCAGGTGCTTATCAGCGCTGCTGGTGCAACCAATGAGGTTATCCAAGTAGCAATGCACTTGGTTGGTGACCAGCAGAGGTACGTACATCGCGTCCACCGGTCTCTTCGACGTTGCACTGGCGTTTTTGAGTCCCATGAAAAGCACGTTTGGTTTGATATTACCGAACGGCGTGTTAAAACCCGCCAATTTTGTTCACTCTGGTTGAACTAACTTGAATTTGATAAAACCCTTTTCCAGCTATGTCCATTGAGCTGATCGTCCATCGGCCTTTTGCTGTCTGAGCTCTTCCAAAAAACGTTGTTTGCCAGGCAATGGGTGACTGATGGTTTCCGGAACCGAATTCAGTTTCACAAAGGACTGACAGGGACGCCATTGATCAGCATCCGATGTGGCCCGGCCTTTTTCACCAGAATGTATGGAAAAGTGAAGCCGTCATACGCCGGTTTGGTGAGGCCGTGCTTCAGTATGTCCTCTTACTGTCTTATGAGTTCGCGTTACTGGTGCGCGGCGCATGGGTATGGTCTGCTCTACACGGCGGCGGCGTCAGCTTTCAATTGTATTGTATGGGCTGCTATTACGATACGCTCAAGACCGAATCCATGGATCACAAAAAAATGCTCTCCTTCTCGCAGAGTAAAGCCTGGACATGGTCACGCAACTTTCCCTCGAAATGATCAAGATCGAAATTGTCCAAACAGGCCTGTCGTGCTGGCCAGCGCCGGTCCCACGGCGTAAGAGGTTCGCCGTTCGTGGCGGCCACGTCCCGCATCTCTCTGGTTGCTACCTGCTCTTCGCGCAGTGTGCTTTGTCCCAGCACATAGTTCCGAGGGAGAATCACCTCCCCATCGGTGGGGTTGGATAATGTCATCCTCATCTGGCATTGCTCGCTGGTTCGGGCCAGCGAGCCTCGCACCTCCATCAGCGATGGGAGGTGTCCTCCGACGCCGTGGGAATGAACTCCACCAGCCGAATGGCTCCCCCCCCCCCCCCGTGCGACATCTGGACGGACGGTGACGTCACACGCGTGCTGCGCTGGCCCGCTCACTGGGTTGCTAAGACACGCAGCCCGCGGGCCGTTTTAAAAAGTCGACAGGAGGACGAAAAGATCATGCGGGTGCCCGCAGTGCGCACATAATTGTCAGCCGCGTTCAGTACCGTTTTGGACTCTAATGAAATCTATTTCCAGCAGAACATCATGCGGATCATGGGCGTAGGAACAGGGGGCGGGGGGGGCCATGCCCCCCCCCCCCACTTTTCAAGGTGGGGGGCCAGCAGTGTTACTGCCCCCCCCCCACACCCACACACTTTCAGATTAAGGTTGTGTTTAGCTTACTTTTGCACCACATCTAAATATGCATGGCGATTTACCTAGTTCACCAGCCATCTTCCCCGAGATGCTTCATCTTTTTCGTTTGCTTATTGGCCATTGCTTAGTGTCACAGCTGCAGGCCCACGCCACGCGGCCTACGGAGACTGCAACGCCAGGCGTTCAGGCTGTTGTTGCTATGACTTGCCAGCGCGTATGCTCAAAACCACATTAAATAGTCTTTTATCAGTAACCAACTCTGACTGAATCTTGAACATTTTAAGACTAACATAGATTAGCCATGTTAATTCAAGCTTAGGACCTCACTTCATCTACCATCTACGTTCAGGGATTCCTCAACGTCTCTTAAGAAAACATAAAAACACGGAACTGGAGCCTGTGTGACAATTATTAGACTACCTTTGACGATCAGAGATGTTGTTACGCCAAGGAGGGTTCCTGAGCTGATCCGGGGCCAACTACCCGTGTCAGAAGGCCTCCCGTGTCAGGGAGAGGAACAATGTGATATGATATATCCTTCCAATGGTCTCCGGATCGACCTGGAGATCCCGTCCCGTGTCGCTAGAATGACAGCCGGAAGACGCTTCGCGATGGGGCGGTGTGGCCCTTCAGCTCTTGACCGGTACCGGTAATGTGCTCTTGGTGCTCTACTCAACAGGCACCTTGCCCGGAAGGAATAAGGGGCCTCATTATTGTTGAGCAGAGTGGAGGTCTCATTATTGTTGAAGAGATTATGTCGAAATGATTTGTTTAAACGAGCAAGGCCATCCCATGTTTGCCTAAGAACGTTGATGCTTCAGAATTGATTCGTGAAAAAATGCACCGAAAGGTTTGAACATGCCCCCCCGCCCCCCTTAACCTCGAGAGCAAGGGCAGCGATGGTCTGGGTTGCAGCTTCCGTAAAACCGAACGGCGTCGGCCACTGCAAATAACACCAGACGGCGGGCGCCAAGCCAATCTATCTTCCGAACAGATTAATAGTTACAGAAACACGAAATAGAGTATCTACCCTTACCCTTCCAGTTCCACCACCATATTACAGCACCACTTCGCGGTGCTTAAAGGGCCAATCCGTTCTTAGCATCAGTCTGAAAATCGCGCATGTGAAATATGCGCCCAGACTGCTTCACAGATGCAATATCTGATGCCTTTGAACTGTTCAAAGGTACTTCTTTCAGAACCATCATCATTTTCGTCCACCCGTTGGCCACAGCCCAGTATTAGCTGTTGAGCCGACGCTGCGCGGCCTGCGGAGACTGCAACGCCTGGCGTCGATGTTTTTTAAGCAAAGATTTGCGAGTACGCATGCCCAAAATTATGTAATTTAACTTTTATTACTAGCCGATTCAAGTGTTCAAAGGTCATTATTTCAGAACCGTTATCATTTTCGTCCACCGGTGGGCCATGACAAAAAGTTAACCACTGAACTAACGCCCCGCTGACTATGGAGACTGCAACGCCTGGTGTCGAGGTTTTTGTTGCTAAGATTTGCGGGCGCGCATGTTAAGAACCACGTCATATAAATTGCATCAATAATAGATTCTGACTGAATGTTTAACATCCTGGCAAACATGGCTTGGCGATGTTAATGCACAATGTTGACCATTCAATCTACAATCAAAATTTTCACCCTTAAATTTCGATCAAGCACATCGATCTACAATCCACCTTCGCGATGTCTGTAGAAAGCGGATAAAACATGATGAAAAAGCTTCTGAATTCTATCGGTTAGGAAAGAGCCCACTAAGCCATTACAGATTAAAGACACCAGTGATTTATTCCATGCGACGCCTGATTTCTGCAGTTTATTGGCCTTACCACGCGCTCGGGTGGGGTACTGACTCGCCCTCGAAAGCTTTTCCAAAATGGTTTTCGAACAGCACGGTGCGGCCGCGCCATGTTTTGCATAGCTATAGACAGTTGAATGGCGGATCGTTTGGCATCACAAATTTAGATGTGCTTTGTAAGGTTGCTGACCTATAGCAGGTCAAAGTCAGACTATGGTTTTGGTCGAGTCAACTTCTAGGGAATCGTTCAATCTGAGGCAACAATGGAGTGTTAGACGAAGCCATGCATCTCTGCGATGCTTTCTTAGGCAACACAAATATTGAATGAGCAAATTACGTCGACCAGGTATATCAGGTTGGTCAGGTATAAAGGTCAGACCAAGGTCAAAACCCACCTGTTTTATTACTCTAGAGCTTGCTGTGTGGGATAGTTTCTGGTGCTCATTTCGAATTTATTGATAGCAGGAACCGCATCATACATCTTTCATGGACTTCTTATAGGTCGGAATAGGTCATTGACCTAAGATGACCCAGGTCAACATTTTGCTTTTAGAAACGTAATGCCTAGCATAATCTTTCTCGCTTATTAAAATGCAAAACTCAGAGTAGTCTTGTATGACTTTGGTCACCATGACCTTCAAAAGGTCAAACAAGGTCACTGACCTTAACTGAACATGTGGCATTTTGTTTAGAAACAGTTATCAATGTTCTGAGGGCCCTTAGAAACCAACCTGAAATTTGACCTTGTTTGACCTTACTTGACCTGAAAACCATTACCTAGGAACCTAAAAATTTTTATTAAGTGAGTTAACTTACAGGTCAACACACCCTGTAAATTTGGTGTCTCTAGCTCTCTTAGCTTCCGAGATCTCAGAGCAGGGGTGTCAAACTGACCGCTGGCCCGAGCGAAGGGTATCTAGCCGGCCACCCGGGCGCGTGTTAAACATGTAAACAGAATTGAGTTCACCGTAGATTCTGGTTTCTGTTCTAGTTACAACGTAAAAGTAACAATTAAAGGAAGAAAACTGTGTCCCTTGTGAACAAGTCAACTGTGTCTGGGGATATTTTTTGTGGCGGGGATCACCATAAAGGGGGCTTTTGTCAACCTTGTGTTCCTCTTACCAGGGCTCTGGTTACCTCCTGCCAGCACACAGAAGCAGATCAAGTCATCTACGCTGAATGACGAGCAAATCAATGTCCATTGCGCCAATTTATACCTAAAGTAGGCAGCTTCCCGGCGGCATTTTTCTGGGGTGGTGTGGTGCAAGGGAAGACAATTCGGAAAAAGGCACCGTTACAGGTGTCCAGCACATGTTTTACATCCCAATTCGTAGCAATGTCGACCCAGAAATGTGCAACAAAGCATCCATACAATCAGTTCACGGTCAGTCATTCGGAGACCGCCGGACTAGGACAGTGGCCACCGACGACGGACGGGAGCAGAACTGAGACAGGGAATATGTGACAGAAAGGCCTTCATTCTGTGGCTTGGTTTTCAAAGGAGGATCTCCAGTTCCATGGCTTTTGTCACATGAGTTTTGGCAGTTTCAAGTTTCCGAACTTGTTTCCGCCTAAAATGGCGTGACAAGTCTTATTTCTTGAAAAGCAGCCAGCGAAATGAAGGCGCATGCAAAAGCTGTTGTGCTGTGAGCCATCTATTCACTTTCAAAATTCTCACCAGCGTATGCTTAGGCCATATTTTGGCATCTACCCTGTGGAGACAGATACCTCTTCATTGACCCAAAATGCCTACCCGCTCATGAAATTTTGACTCCCCAGAAAAGACAACGTTGAAATGGACGAATGATCTTGGGAAGCTGGATAGCCTTATTTGCCGAATGGCACAGATGAGTTGGACGGGCAAGAGTGTGCACCAGTAAGAATCAGCACTAGATGCATATCGCGTATCCAGAATAGCAGTCATTGCATTTGAGTAAAGAACGATAACCTCCATCTCTACATACGCGCGCGCACACACACACACACACACACACACACACACACACACACACACACACACACACACACACACACACACACACACACACACACACACACACACACACACACACACACACACACACCACACACACACACACACACACACACACACACACACACACACACACACACACACACACACACACACACACACACACACACACACACACACACACACACACACACACACACACACACACACACACACACACACACACACACACACACACACACACACACACACACACACACACACACACACACACACACACACACACACACACACACACACACACACACACACACACACACACACACACACACACACACACACACACACACACACACACACACACACACACACACACACACACACACACACACACACACACACACACACACACACACACACACACACACACACACACACACACACACACACACACACACACACACACACACACACACACACACACACACACACACACACACACACACACACACACACACACACACACACACACACACACACACACACACACACACACACACACACACACACACACACACACACACACACACACACACACACACACACACACACACACACACACACACACACACACACACACACACACACACACACACACACACACACACACACACACACACACACACACACACACACACACACACACACACACACACACACACACACACACACACACACACACACACACACACACACACACACACACACACACACACACACACACACACACACACACACACACACACACACACACACACACACACACACACACACACACACACACACACACACACACACACACACACACCACACACACACACACACACACACACACACACACACACACACACACACACACACACACACACACACACACACACACACACACCACACACACACACACACACACACACACACACACACACACACACACACACACACACACACACACACACACACACACACACACACACACACACACACACACACACACAACACACACACACACACACACACACACACACACACACACACACACACCACACACACACACACACACACACACACACACACACACACACACACACACACACACAACACACACACACACACACACACACACACACACACACACACACACACACACACACACACACACACACACACACACACACACACACACACACACACACACACACACACACACACACACACACACACACACACACACCACACACACACACACACACACACACACACACACACACCACACACACACACACATCAATCACACCACACAGCACAAACACACACACCCACACACACACACACACACACACACACGGTCATCGGGCTTGTTTTCCCGGAAAAGTTCCTGAATTACGCCCTGAGCTTGCCCCCCCCCCCCCACACACACTTTTTGAACCGTTCCTACACCTTTGATACAGATGTTCCTCAATCAGAGGGATGTCTTGAATCTGCGATGTCTCGTCGCAGTGGGCGCGGCTAACAAACCCATGTTGCGAAGGACCTCCCCGATGACGGAGCGAAGCTGAACGCCCTCTCCAGATTGTAGGTTTGAGAACCGCGGCATTTGGCGCCAGGCGTTAGCCGAAATCAAGGTCACGGCAGCGTTGTAATACACGAGTGCTGTCAGCTTTTCACCACCGATCTCCAAGGAGATTCAGGATAGCTCGTTCTGCCGTTGTACCATTTAAAAAAAAAAATCACGATGTTCAGCTCAGCCCTGTCCACCGCGACCACCCGGGCACGCGCAGTTGAAGTGCGGACCTCGCAATTTCAACAATTTTTCTCGTCACGGGGAGCGGATGTCTGTTGCGTCGCGCGCGCGGGTGGCTGGAGCACAGGACACTGGGGCGACCGAGACTGGTGAGCCACCACCAGTCGCTGTCGTGAGGTAGGTCGTTGGGCCCACTGGGCCATCTCACCAACCCTTCTAATCGGTATTCAGCACGCCCTTGCCAGCTCCGCTGTCTCGGCCATGTAGGCGGACATGGCCGCCTTTAATTGTCGCACGTTCTCGTCATATTGTTAGCGATACCAGTCCCAGGATGAGCCTTTGTGCTCACCATATTGATGCGCTTCCGTCGTAGGCGAGCTCTTGGCATCTCATCAAATTTCTCCTTGTTGGCCAACTCCAGTACCGCTGCAGCTAGATGTTTCATCTCATTGAGATATACTCCCTCCATTAAATTGGGCTGTAATCTGCGCAGACAATGCTCGTAAATGAAGGTGGATGCCATTCGACGAGTGGTTGGGTTTTATGACTGAGTTGATTCCGGTCTGGTTGTGCACGTGAGGATGCGCGTGTGATGCACATAGGTGTTGACAGACTCCGCATCTCGCTGCTGGCAACCCGTCACCTGCGTCAAAGTTGCCAGCGGGTCCAAAGGTTTTTATATTGATCTCTCAGTGTCCTTCAAAATTCCGACCAGTAACCGTCCAGATTGGGAGCACTTGTATCGTTTTGATGCGGCGCCAACAAGACTCGATAAAATTCCTTGGCCTGACCCTGCAGGCGCGTGAGCATTATTTGCATCACGTCTTCCCAGTTTAAATATCCAGGCATGGCAGCATTTTCGACCGCCTACAAGAAATCCACCACGGACACAGTGCCTTCCTGACCTGGCTCAAACGTATGTATCGCTCGCAGCGCCCTAAATTCTTGGATGGCGCGCTCTAGGCATACTGCGTGGCGGCCGTGTCGTATAAAGGCTGCTCCATGCATGGGTTAGTCTGATCAGGATCATTCCCGATTTAATCACCTCAAATGAGTTCCTTCCATGCCACAGTGCCAACGATATCAGAATAGTTTTGAAGGTCAACTCGCGCCGCTTCCGTTATTGTCCCCTTTTATCTTTGCCGACTGGTTGCCGAAGTTGGGTTTTCCCTTTCAGGGTTTTGCCACGCTCTAACCGAACAGTAAACAATTCCTTCTCTCCTCGGGAGCCCATCCACGATGCGGCAAGCTGCGTGATGAACGTCAGGCGATTGGTAAAGGTTGTTTTGCCCATCGGCCCCCTAGGCGCCGAGCATGGGGTTGTCTGCAAACTAACCTCTGGAGATTTGGGGCCTTTTTGGTGACCTTTGGCCTGGCCTAAGATCATAATCTTCTGGATATGATAAGCTATCGACCAAAGTGCCATGGAATGGGAGAGATTCGGTGTTGATCGGTGGCATCGGGTCGGAGCATTGGGTAATCTGCAGCCAGTTTTGGTGGTTACAGGCGTTTTCGGAAACCTTTAACGATTTAACCCGACACATTGTCACCATGTTCTGAACAAGGTAGACTGTGGACCAAGGGGCATCGAATGGTGCAGTTTTCGTGTCATCGGTCTCATAGGCTGGGAGCATGGTGTTGTCAGCAAACTTATTTCTGTCGCTTAGGAGACCTTTGACCTGGCCTAAGCTCACTATGTTCTGTAAATTATTGGCAATCAGCCATGACGTAATAATTGGTAAAGGTTTTGTGCTGATCGATCCCATTTGCCCGTAGCATGGGACTGTCAACAGGTCTTGTCGGCCGTGTAGTTCCTCCCAGGCGGGCAGGGACTAAATGGCCGACAAAAACCTGTTGCCGTTCCGATGTTCCCAGCCCATCAAGCCGAGCCGATCAACACAAAACCTTTCTCAATCGATGCCACCGGGTCGAAAGCATGTTCTTAGATTTTGTCGGCAGTTTTGTCCCTCCCCTGAAGATGTCACGGGACCTCCTTTGCCCGCATTGCGTATATTCTTTAGTTTACGATTTAGTATTGTAATCCCAAGGCCGCCAGTACTGGCGGAAAACGGGAGAATCTAGCGGCAAATGAAAAAAAGAATTCCATGAAACCGTGATACTTCATGGAATGCTGTCAAGACTGAAGATTAAAAAAGGGCGTAATTTGCACGTTGTTAAAATTGCTATAGAGGCTAGTTTGGGTAGGGTCCATGTCTTTCCATCTCGCGACATGAATGCGGATGCGGTTGTCTATTTTTGTAGCTTCGACGTCTGGATTTATTTTCTGACGGCGCGCGTCTCAATTTCCAAACACCTCGTAGGCTCAGCATGACTGGAAAGCTCGTTTCCAACATAGGGGAGAGTGACAGTAGGGCAAGTCCCCCCAAAATTTTGCAGATTGACGTTACGGCAGTGCTGTTTTTATACCTGTCCTTGTGATTTCACGAAGGCTGGTGGAGGTGACATGCTTCACTCGTCAGCTTTTAGGCATTATCTACATGGTGATTATCAACAATTTTCAGCAAATTATTTAGACTCTGAGCCACAATTGGGTCTCTCGGACCATGGTCAGTTCGGGAAGGACAGGAGCGGCAGAAGAAGAAGCGTTGCTTGCGCAGTGAAGACAAGCCTGCCATCTGTTCACCGACCAGACCTGGAGCCTGACTGCGAAGTGCTGACGATCCAGTTGGGGACCATCTACCCTGTCAGCATACTTGTTATCATCCGCCAGATGCTGGCCGTGACGTAGATTCGATCGCTGGCTTCACCAATTTGCCGTTTCTAATCGTGAATGACTTTAACTTGCTTGGGATTTGGTAGTCGGGTAATGGCGACGAAGCTGTTCTATCGAGGCGCACTGTTCGAAACTTCAAATTCGTAGACACTGTCGCCGAATGCGAAACGGTGCAATCTGATAATATATTGGATCTCGTCATCTCCTATGGCGGCGTTGTTGCATCTGAGGTCGGCGACGGTATTTTCAATTCACGCCCCGTATGGTGAAAACGCAGTTTCCTGTAAAACGTGGGCCGGCCCACCGCGCCATCCGATCTGAGGCGCACAACTACAAACAGGCAGACTTCAGCGGTTTGTGCACTGCTCTCGGGCTTATTCCTCACTGGCTTATGGGCTTATTCTTTGGCTTGGCGAATTCCTTGGCGTATTCTTAAATGATCTAACTGTTGATGATGCTGTCCGTCGATTCTATAACGTTGTGTTTGCCGCCACTGTAGACTTCCTTCCTGTTGTTGAGTTCTGAAATAAATTGCATCCTTGCTTTGACCGGTCCGTTCGGTACGGGCTTGTTCCTTACTGGCTTATGGGCTTCTTATTTGGCTTGGCGAATTCCTTGGCGTATTCTGAATGATTTAAAGGTTGCTGATGCTGTCCGTCGATTCTATAGCGTTGTGTTTGCCGCCACTGCAGACTTCCTTCCTGTTGTTGAGTTCCGAAATAAATTGCATCCTTGCTTTGACCGGTCCGTTCGGTACTTGCTGCATGGCAAGGAGATGGCTCACAGAAAGCGTGTCTGACCACCGAAAATAGACACCGTACCACTAGGGACACCGCACTACCTGAGACACCGCACTACTGGATACAGCGTACTACTAAAGATACCGTACCTCTAGAGATACCGTACTGCTGGTTGCTAGACACCGAACTACTAGAGCTGATTTCAAAGCTGCAGCTGATGCTAAATGTCTATGAGGTAAGACCTCTAAAGTAACTTGCTGCGTGTGGTGCGAGACTTTAAGGACAGCCTGTGAAGCGTTTTGCTACCCTGTTTGTTCTGTTCTGTTCTGTTCTGCGACCCAAACGTTCGTGTATTGCCGGAACCACCTTTGCTTGGAAGAAGGAGAGGGGGTCCGACAATAGGACCCACCTTTTGGGGAATAGGACCAAAGAAGGTTATTTGTACCCAGCGTTTGTGTCTAGTGACTAGTGACTAGTCACCACATTTTTGCTGACTCTCAATACGCGTACCGTCCTCACCACTCCACCGAGTATGCTGTCATCGATATAGTTAGCCATATAAACATCGACATGGACCTCGGTATGGTCACTACCATTAGCTCAACTGACTTGTCAAAGGCCTGCGAGTATGAGGCCCGAAGAGGGACACGGTGGCCTAACAGAACAAATCATCAAAGACCCGGCTGAAGGGTATAAGGGCCCGCGAGATTAGCTGTAGGTCACATAAAGAACTGCGGTCGGTACGGTGATGACCTAAAATATCGGTCAGAGGTCCCCTTGTACCTTTAAGGAACCCCCGAGACGATGCGGAACCCCGCGGGGCCAAAGATCAACGGCACGATTGCATTCGGACCCGGCCCTCATCCGTAGTGCTATGACCTCTACGAACATGTCTGAACAGCCTCTGCAAGTGATCAGACAACTTCAGCGGCGTCCTGGCAAAGGCCCAAGAGTGGGACAAACTTCACATTTTTTCCTTTAACTTCACGGACTATTTAAGCTGACTGCATCATAACATTTCCACATTACACATCTGACGACCAGAAAAATACCGCTGCAAGGCACTTCAAATTCATGGCGAAAACAGGATCTTGAGAATACACGATGCAGTCATTTTTTATACCCAGCAGAGTTGCGGTGTAAGTTGCAGCTTTCTCCACTCAACTCCACGTTGAAATACCTGTATCCGCCCCTGGGCATAACCCGAATCAGTGGCAAATGTATGATACACTCAAATTGGCCGAGAAAACGCATGCTTCATGCAGCGTTGGGGCGCACACAGGTCAACCGCCACAAGTCATCATCGCGGCGGTGGGTGCGGTCGAAGGACCTCGACTTCAAGGGAACAGGTGGTTTCAGATCAAGGGAGCCGGGCTGGCCGGGATCCGGCGGGTGCGGTACGACGGAGGTGGGCTGAAGACCGTCCTAGGGTGTTTTATGGGGGAGCCAGGCTGACGGTGAGCGGGTGGGTTTCGCATGGGAAAGCTGGGTAGGCAACCGCCAGGTGGCTCAGTTTTAGATGGAGACCTGACCCGTCAAAATCGGTACCCATATGGTCCAATTTGTCTGGGAAATAGTTAAAACTGGTGGTGTAAATGTGACCGCTGCTAGAGTGACCGTTGCCGCAGTTTTTTTCTTTCTTTTTACGTTCCGTCACTTACGTCACCGTAAAATAAGGCATATTCCACAAACCCAGTTTGCTCAGAAGTACATGATGGGTACTTTTGGGCTTGGGTCAACATTTGTACTGATGTACAGTGCCCGATGTGATTCGACGACCGACATCCTCAGCGCGACATCATGGCTGACCGCGAAATGCGGTCATGGTTACTCTCTGAAGCATATGTTGGAGAGCGCTCCACATTTCTGTGTTGTTGTTGCTTTTTTAACTGAAATAGCCATCTTAAAGATCAGTCTGTGCAGTTCACAGCCCCACCCATCTTAAGACCTAAACACCTCTAGTTTCTTAACTACATGCCCGCCAATATAAGGAGGGTTTTTCGGGGAGGGTATTTCAAGATCAACTTGGTATTCGTGACGTCATAATAAAGTCACTCAAACCCTACCACTCCACAAACCGTGCCGTGATTCAGGCCAATAAAGATATAATGGTAGAGTAGTTGATATCACGCGTTCGTCAGCACGATTCCCAGATATAACGGCCGTCGATTGGCTCTCAGTCAATATTGTGCAAGGTGCGATGATGTATCACCATGATGTACCAACAATGGCGTATCAAAGGGTATGTTTAGGGTGTTAAGTGCATTTGCGAGGAATATTATTCACTTAGATAAGGCACTGGGAATAGGCTTATTCCTCGGAGAAAGCGAGAAGAATAGAGATATAGATGCGTTGATATTTCGGCAGCACGCATGTATCGAAACGAAAAGCGAAGTGAACTCACTTCGGCTATCTGTCTATCATGTACTCTAAGACGCTTGAAATCTGCGTTTGCTTTCATTCACCCCTCGGCCCTCACTTCGTAGCCACGCAGCTTGTCGCATGTTTCGTGGCCGACCGGGGCATCGTTGCTCGCGAGACGGGTACTTGACGGACACTATACTTGCGAGACGCTGAGTGCTATGGCGGGAAGTCGTGCGAGCCTACTCACTTTGTCAGATGATGATTTAAAATATAGCATCACCCGACAGATGCATTTGTCGTGATTGGATGTGAGGGGAACTGAAATGAGAGAGAACACGCGTTGAAGAGACCAAAATAGCGCTCTCCGCCAGGAACACGAACGTCCAGTGTTAAACCGTAGGTCTGTTTTGCGGATCACGTATAACCGTGATGGCGACGCGCTGCGTGACATGTAGAGTGAGGGCTCCGTTTACACCAGAACTGAGGCTTCTATTGCGTTGAGAGGCAATGGAGTCCGTCGGGAGATGTGGATTGATCAAGTGCGCTTGGCACGAATGCCTCAGATAAGCCACTTAAATAAAGGAAGGTGTAGTTTGATCGGCAGAGTGTACGACAGAAACGGGATGTTTCAAAACCAAAAACTGTATCCTGTTGGCGTGCTTTCATGGCAAGCGATGCATCCGTCTTTGTCTCTCACCTCCAGCTCAGTTAGAAGCCAGACAGGCGTTATCTCTTTGAGACGTTACGCTTGAGACAGAGTTACCAGGGGAGAAGGTGTTAGAACGTGATAATGAACCTTACTTTAAGTTAGTACGGCAAGAATACTGGTCAACGGATCTCCTCGTAGTAAAACATAGATACTGTGAGGCGTCAAAAGCAGTCTGAAAATTTTAGACTTTTGAACCAATTCTATTTTGGATCGAGCTACAGCCAAAAACTGACTTTCGCGTAGCGCTGTTGGAAAACGTTTCTTTCCTGTTTTGAATACGTGTCAAAGCTTGGAGGCTCATAACCGGTGCTGCGATACGCACATTATTGGTTGCAATGTATTCGGCCCAGTGTAACGAGAGCGCGTTTCATGTTGATATCATCATATTGGAGACGGGTGACCGGTCCTAGATAATTACGAGCGCCAGACATGCACTGTAATCTAGTGTCGTGAAGCTGGGACCAGGAAACGTAATAAAGTTGGCTTGTTTTGAACATAAGGAATATTATACGTCCCACATACGAGCGCAGACAGGGGAGGGGTGAAAGCAGGCACAATGGGCACGTGGCCCCTTCGGTCCCTCGGAATCCCGAGGGTCCCTCGGGATTGGCAGTCAACGGCCCGATTACAGGGCTCGAAAGGCCGAAGGGCTGGCCGGAGGTCTCCAGCCCGAAGGACCGGGGCCCTCTGATGTTAACCAGAGGGCCTCTGGCGTTGGAAAGGACCCCTTTGAAAAAAGCCCCTCACTTCGGTCGAGATCATCAACAATCGGCCCTTTGCCGGACTCAGGCCAATTTTCCAAGTATGAACAAGGTCTGCGCCAACAAATGACATTCAAAAGACCTTGCAAGTTGCATTGGTCGGGGTCCTCTTGTCGGACAGGATGTCCTCTGATCACAGTGCATACACAAAAGGAAATTTCGTGCTGCTTGAGCCGGCCAGAGGCCCATTTGGTACCCATCCCAGCCCATCACAGGCCTTTTCCATTGGTTCGGGCCCTCTGAGAACGACAAAAGATTGATAGCAGGGGAGGGGTGCATAATGAGTCAATGAGACGGTTGAAAGGCTCCGATTCTCACAGGTCTCAGTAACAACCTGGAACGCTCTATCCCGCATCGGCCAGTGGCTCGTTGAGTGGAACTGGGTCCCCTGTGCAAATTATTTGACACTCTGTGCCCGCAAGTGGTCTTTTTGCATCGGTGAGAGCCACTGCGTCGATCCGGCTGCAGCTGCTCCGGCCAGAAGAGAGGCCGCGTAGGGGAGGAGACCGATATACAAAACATTCCCTGAGGGCCTCGAAATGGATCAAGGGTCCCGATTTCCATGTCGCGAGATGGCAGCTGGTAAATACCTTGGGCTGGGATGGGACGGTTCTTTAGCCACTGACCGGAAAAGGTCTCCCCCCTGGTGTGCTACCATCGACTAGTGCAGTGCAGTGTGCTATGCACCAATATATCTGCCATCCTAGTGTACTACCTACGCCCTCCTCCGTCCCGCATATCCGAGTCTCTTAAGAATTTATAATACATTGACATCCTCTAAAAGCGCCGACGCGGTAGAACCGGATTGAAAGATGAAGGAAATTAGGTAAATTCCGGTAAGCCTTTGAGGGTTTTCATCAGGAGCCTTTATTGCGCTGCGTCCTCTCGTTTAAACTTACCAAGACTCCCCTCTATACCACCACGTTATTCGCCAACGCTCCTCTTGTTCTCCTAGACTCTTCCTAAAGTCCTTCTTATTTATAGTTCCACACAGCCCCAAACTCCGTTTTGTTTTCTAGAATTTCCCAAAAACTCCACAGCTGTTTCCATTGTGTAGTTTCTGATGTCACCTTCTTTCAGAAACAACGTAGATACACATCGAAGCACAATGCACCATGCGTCACGGCATTTATTAGTAATTCAGTGGTTCGCGTAGAATGTCGCATAGCCCGTGCCGGCAACGAAGTACACTTAAACGACCACACACAAGTTACATCTCTGAGCTGACTGCACACAGTTCAACACAGTTTTCTGAACACGAAACATGCCAACAAACTTGACCTGGCGGAGGAGATCGCTATGCCATACGAAAGCTCCCAGCATCGCATCTGACACAAAAAGGCGGTTCCATAGCACATCTGATGCTCTGCGACGGTTTTTGATGCACAGCATCGGAACCAGTGCCGTCAAATGACTTGGCTACAGAGCATCATCGTTGGATAGCCAGTGGTGCGCCCCAGTTCAAGATCAGTTAATTTTCCGAAACAGACGGCGCCTGTTACATCTTGTACCGCTGTGCGTGTGGGCTGCCCGAACCAGACTTTGGAATTTGCAGACCGTAAGAATTCTAAGATTTGTCAAGAAGTGATTTGGCAGGATTTACGCAGCCCTTAATCATGATACAACGAAGCTAAAATTCTAAGACAGAAAACAGAAAGCCATAATAGAACGGCACGATCGGCAGACAAAGCCATGGTAACCTTGAGTTCACTGTCAGTTGAACCTGAAAAAATTATTCCACTGTCTACACCATAAATCATGTCGCATCTTAAAACGATTTTCAAACGAATGGCTTGGCCCGTCCATGATATACGATGGAAAAGGTTTTTATAGTCCCACAATTTTTTCTCACTTTGCTAACCGTGACAATATTGGGGTGAAACAAAATACTGGTAAAGCCATGGTAGCTTGTACCGTCGTGACAAACATAACATTCTCGACCATGGTTTGACTTGTCCTTCAGCCAGGGCTGTTCACACCACACGAGACTACCTACACTAGGTTACCATTGAACATCACGAGGCGAAATTTTTGTGACCGGAGAAGCGGAGCAGCATGAACACCATTGCATCAGATCAGCTGACCTGAAAGGGATCCGTATTTCGGGGATACATTTCGAACGAAACAACTGGTATGAATGCACCTTTTCCGCCAGTGTACGTTTCAGACCATGTGACATTTTTTAAAGTAAACTCTCTTAGCATCGAACGAAAATGACTGAAACGTTCCTTTCAATCATCATGCTAGTAACAGCGTTGAAAAATCGATTGTAGGTAAAGGCCACCGTGACGTATACTCTGACGTCAGAGACATATAGCAATAAAGTTCTCCTGGCGCCAAAGCTAGATACCGGAAGCGACGGAACAGCATGGGACAAATGAAACAGCAGAATAAGTGGTAGTACACGACAGATGGCAGGGCAGGACAGAAGACAGGACTTGGGCCGGGGGCAGAAGTCCAAGGATTGAGTACAGAGGGCAGAAAGTGGACGACAGAGAACAAGACGGCCAGAATGAAAAAATCAGAAAACAGACAAACACAAAACCCACCCTGCCCTGGCCAGCGCACGCTTATAGGTTCTGTTCAAAACAGTGCAGGACAGGACAGGAAAGGACAGACCCGGTCATGACAGGCTCGGCCTCATGAGAGTTTTTCTCCTTCACCCAACGATGGGCCTCAGAGCCTCCCCGAAAGATGATAGAAACTAACAAGTTATGGCCGCTGCAAACACGGCATCGGAAAGCTATATTCAAGCTGCATTAGCCGGGTGTGATTTAATATGGGTGAACGTAATATTGGACAGGTCAATCAGCACTAAGATTGCTAAGGCAATGCAGAGGATGGCGTCATATGGGTTCGGAAAGCTTTACCAGAGGAGTAAAAAAAGTGAACATCGACAGATGTGACCTATGATGTCGTTTGCGTCACATGACCTTTACAGCGCACTCAGATGCTGAGGCTATGTGGCGTCGCCTGCCCCTCATTCTGGCAGGAAGAGTGGGCACCGCGAATAATCCAACCCAGTACCTCCGGTTTCCTAGATGCGCAGCCCTACACTGTCCGTACCCATGCGATATGGCATGCCATATCAAAGTGGGGAAGGCTGTTGTTGCATTGACCCACCCAGCGATATTAGGAATCTTTAAGGGCTTTAGAACCATTAAACGTCATAAAGGAACACTTCTAAAAAGCAAATATATTCACAAAGAGCAAAAGATGCCTGGCTTGATCTTGGGTGAGCACACGTAGCAAAACAAAACAAAAACAGAACGGTATCAGTGCATAACAGTGATAGTGTTACGCGATTTAAAGGTCGAAGGCCATTGCAATTGTCACCAGCTGGACACCCGCACCCGGACATAAATGCTGCCATCTGGTTCGTTGGCTATTCATCGCTCTCAAAGATCATCGTTTATATGGGTGGCCGAAGGTACCTCCAATTTAAACTGGAAGGATAATCTGACCAAGGGCCTCTCATCTGCGTTAGCATATGCAAACTCGGCCTAACGTCTGTTTGATAGCCGGCAGTCCAAGCTTAGGGATTTTAAATCGAGGTATAATATGTGGGTGAAGCGTGTATTTGATACAAATGGTCACGGTGGCGCACTTCCTGTGCAGATGATAGTTGGAGAGCGTCAGAGTTTGTGCGGAGATCCTGCCGGATGCATATGTGAGAACATGAACCTCACCACATCATTCACCAGCGGCACCAAATGGTACGTATTCCGTTGGTAGATGTTTTGTGCCTATCAGTCCTATAAGCTCGTAGCATGGTGTTGTCTGCAAACTAACTTGAGAGGTTTTGGGCATTTTTGCGACCTCTACTCTGACCCAAGGCCACCATCTTCTGGAAAGGATAGACTTTCGGCAAAGCCTACGTGCGAACTAACTTTTTGTAGGTTAGGACATTTTTGGTGACTTTTGACCCCATCCAAGGACATTACCTTCTGATCACAATGGCTATCGGTCATGGCGTATCGATTGATAGAGGTTTCGTGCCGATCGGCCACATAGGCTCGGAACATGGGGGTGTCTACAGCCAATATTGGAGATATTCTGGGGAAAACATGAGCTATCCACGAAGCGGCATCAAATGGTGAAGGTTTCGCACTGATCGGTGCCAAAGGCTCGGAGCATGGGATTGTCAACAGATTGTCTCTCTCTCTCTCTCTCAGTGGGCTCAGAGCATGGTCTCTTGTCACCCACGCCCACACTGCTCTCTCTCTCTCTATCTATCTCCTCCTCTCGGATCTCTCCTCTCTCTGTCTTCTCTCTCTCTTCTTCTCTCTACCCGCTCTCGTCTTTCTACTCTCTCTTCTATCTCTCTCCGCTCTGCTCTCTTCTCTCTCTCCTCCTCTCTCTCTCCTATCCTCTCTCTCTCTAGCTCTCTCGCTCCGCACAGCCTCTCATCTCTCTGCTTCTCGCTCTCTGTTCTGTTAATTTACTCGCCTGTTGACTCTGCCTGCCTGCCTGAGTCAGCCAGGCAGAGTCAGGCAGGTAGAAGCAGTCAGGCAGGCAGAGCAGGCAGAAGCAGGGGCAGGCAGTCAGGCTGATAGCCCGCAGAGGCAGATTCAGCCAGGCAGAACCAGGGAGTCAGTTGGGTAGTCAGACAGTCAGGTAGAGTCAGGCAGTTGGGTGGTCAGGCAGTCAGGTAGAGGGAGTTAGTCGGGTACAGTCGGGCAGTCGGGTAGAGTCAGGCAGTCAGACAGGCACGTAGGCAGGCAGGCGGAGCCAAGCAGCCACGCAGGTACAGTCAGACAGTCAGGCAGAGTCAAGCACACAGGTAGTCGGGCAGGTGGGCAGGGTCCGGCAGGCAAGCAGAGTTAGACAGCCAGTCAGGCAGAGTCAAGTAGTAGGTCAGGCAGGCGGTCAGATAGGCAGACAGTCAGACAGGCAGTCAGACAGTCAGCCAGGCAGAGTCAGGCATTCAGCAGGCAGAGCCAGGCAGTTAGTCAGGTAAAGTCAGGCATTCAGCAGGCAGAGCCTGGCGGGCAGGCAGGCAGAGCCTGAGGCGCAGGCAGGCAGGCAGACAGGCAGGCAGTCTACACCAGGCAGCCAGGCAGAGTCTGGCAGTCAGGCAGTCGGGCAGAGCCCGGCAGTCAGGCAGGGCCAGACAATCTGCAGGCTGAGCCAGGCAGTAAGGCAGTCTGAGTTAGGCAGTCAGGCCAAGCCAGGCGGTCAGGCGGTCAGAGCCAGGCATAGCGAGACAGTCGAGCAAGCCGAGCAAGACAGTCAGGCGGGACAGCCAGGTGGTAAGTCAGGCAGAGTCAGTCAGGTAGGCGGGCAGAGTCTTAAGATATATTTAATAGATATACTTACACACATATGCACACCCACACTCATATATATATATATATATATATATATATATATATATATATATATATATCCCCAGTTTCTTAGTTTCAGCCATCTGACCACTAACATAACATTGGTATAAATTATCGGCTCATTATTAAGCTCATAACATTTATGAAGAATGTGATAAGCCAATGATCAAAGCATCAGTTTTTCTTGTGAGCTGACTTAGGTCACAACTCACTCTAAAATCATTGACTCCTGAGTGGATTCATGGTTCAACTGGAGTCAAACATAAGACTGGTTGGCATCCACCTATGTGTGGGAAATAGCCCATTTAAGTAGATGGATGCCAGATTATGGTGATGACATGAGGAAATGAGGCATCTCATGCCTGACATTATAACTTGATTTGAGTAGAGTCACAAGTTTGAGTCCTACAGGCAAGCCTAACTTGAAAATGTACATGGAGGTTGAAGATATCAGGTGTACCACAGGCTAATGTACTACATAAACGTCATTTCATAGATCAAATACTTCAACTTTTGGCATACAAATATAACTTAAGATTCAACTTAATTTAGCGGGCCCCAGATTGGGAAACCAGAGCACTGGGCTCTGCCAGGTGCTCTGATGTCATCCAAAACCGGGCTCACTTGAAACCACCAAGCATAAACGAGGCTCCGCAGAACCTGGACATCTATGGCTACGTCGTGCCTCACCTACATCTGAATCATGTCTATGTATGCACAGAGCAAGGGCGCCAGGTACCTCCAAGCCCAAGAACCCCAGCGACCCCAGTCGCTTGCACGCATTAAGTTTGGTTTGTTTACAAAATGCATCACAATCTGCAGCTGTGCGCCGAATGCAAGGTTTTCACGCATCCCCTATTTTTTGGTCTCACCACCACACCACGAAAGCAGAGCCTGGAGCGAACACCAGCAAGGCCTGGTAGAAAATTTTACTCTACGTACTTTTCTCCCGAGGAAACTTGACCACTAAATTGCATCGCTCCCGAAATGCATGAGTGAAAAGTTCAAGAAATTGTCTTTCAAATTACAATTACGAGATGTATATCACCATTTCAGCGCTTATATAAACAGACATTAAGCCAAATCAGCTGATTACAAAATTGTGCGGGAAAAGCACCAGTCTTTCTGTTTATTTAGCTACTTATGTTTTTATTGGTATCATACCAGTGTAACACCAATTTATTCTTCCTTCCTTTTCGTTTGTCTTTAGACCATCTTCTGCTTAAAATGTTGACCAATTTCTCTGCAAGATGCTCTAACTGCAAGCTTGTACGTATTTCATACATAAATCGAATTAATTCGCCAGCTGCCCAAACATGTTTGATATACACCCAAGCGTGAACAATTCACAGGGAATGAAGGAGACAATTTGAAGCACGGAACTTACTTTTAACGCCATTTTTGCCCTCTAAAACCTTCGGTTAACTGTTTTTTAGGTTCATGGCGGTGCCCAATAAGGATAAATCCAAGCTTTTCGAGTGTCTGACTTATCAAGCTACCTGGCAAGGCTTAAAATGGCCTTGCCGAATGCTGCCTCTGTATGGCAGCATTAGAATATGCTGCCACATGGAGCCTTGGGACAGACATGACGCAGCTAATACAGAAGTGTTTTATGGCCAAATTCTGCCCTCTGGAGATGTTTATCATGAGCACCTCTTACTTGTTTCGGATTTTAGTCTCGAAGGCTGGTGGGCATGATTTATATTTATATTTGGGAGGTGAGTCGGATGACTCTGTCTGCCAGCAGACCATGCAATAGGTATATAATTTTTGGGGGGGAGCAGTTAGAAGCCGGCGAGTCTCCTCTGGACCAAGTAATTGCTTACCTTACCTGTTTTCAACACATGATTGGTAACCAGAGCCAGCCATTTTCTGTTTTAATGCATCGAGTTTTGCCATAAGACAAATTATGATACCACAAGGCGTGCAATGGGCTTAATTTGTTCCATATTCTTGGCTATTTGCCCCACATTTCTAAAGTGGTCCCTCATGGCTGGTTTAACCAGATGTTTGCTATAGTTGTCATGGTTTGCTGACTGGCAAATGACTGTACTGTATATATGCACTATATTTTTAACACAGGGATACTCTAAGCTGCTTAGCAATTATAACATGATTCAAATGTTAGCATGTAGCAAATAGTCAGACCACCCCATCTAAAATGTGAAGCCTACACCTCAAACTTTGTCATTAAATATGAATAAAGAAGCTCAAAAAGCGTGCCCCTTGACATAGGCTAACCATGACAATCAAAATAAGTTGTTCAAAGTGATTTAAAGTGCATTGATTTGAATGTTGTCAACTTTGTCTGATGTCAACAAGCATGCACAAATGAACTGAATAAAAATTGAAGTTGAAAGCAGCCAAAGACTAGCTTTAAATATCTTGTTTTTATCACAAGTGCTGCTGTCAACAGATAGGTGAGTTGAGAGGATGTTCATCATATGGGCTACTCTAAGCTAGGTTAAGTTGGTCAATTGCATGGCAAGTGGCAGTAGGAATTGTGCAAGAATCAGTAACTCACGACTGCTGCTGGGATGCAAGTTGGTTATACAGGATGAGATGATGTAAGGCCTCTTTAGGTTAGGCATAGGCTACTTTCATGGAAATAAGCATTGGTATTTTGTACAAAATGGTGACAAAATGTTTGTTTTCCCTGCCCCCACCTTAACAGAAGCCAGAAGTATGTCCATTGTGTTTGACTTGGTGATGGGCTGCTGTGTTGGATTCCAGTTTTTTCTGAGTGTTCTATGCTTGTTGAATTTTCTGTTGTTACATCATTATTGAATTCCATTGCCTTGTTTTGTTTTAAAAGTGCTGTGGAAGGGAATTGAAAAGTGCAGCATCAAATTACTGGTGTTAATCATTTGTTATGCTCATAATACTGTCATGACATTACTATGTTTTAACATGCGCCCGGTTGGCCGGCTAGACACCCTTCGCTCGGGTGTGGGGGTCAATTTGAACCCCCTCTGAGATCCCGTGAACTAAGAAAGCTAGAGACACCAAATTCGCTGGGTGTCTTGACCTATACGCCAACTCACTTAAGTTATGGTTTCAGTTTCCTAGGTCATAACCTTTAGGTCAAATAAGGCCAAACAAGGTCAAACTCCAGGTTGGTCTCCAAAGCGCCCCCAGAACCTAGGCAACCGTCTCTAACCAAAAGGTCACAAGCCCATTTGAGGTCATTGACCTTGTTTGACCTTTTGAAGGTCATGGTGACCAAAGTGATGCAAGACTGCTCTGCATTTTCATTTGAATAAGCGACAAATATTACGCTAGGCAGTATGTTCCTAAAACGAAATGTTCGACCCGGGTCGTCTTACGTCAGTAGCCTGTTCCTGATCTGTAAGAAATCAATTGAAAATGTATAATGCAGTTCCTGCTGTCAATAAATTCGAAATGAGCAACAGAAACTATCCCATACAGCAAGCCCTAGAGTTATAATTCAGGTTGGTTTTGAAATTGGTCTGACCATCATACCTGACCTTAGGTCAACGTAATTTGCCCATTCAATATTTTTGGTGCCTAAGAAAGCATCTCAGATATGTATGTCTTCGTCAAACACTCCGTTGTTGTATCAGATTGAACGATTCCCTAGAAATTGCTTTCGCTGAAACCATAGGCTGACTTTCACCTGTCATAGGTCAGCGACCTTACAAGGTACATCTAAAATTTGTATGTCAAACGATCCGCTATGCAATTTTCTACAGCTATGCAAAATGTGGCGCGGCTACGCCGCGCCGTTCAAAAACCACTCGGGAAAAGCCCTCGGGGTGAGGGGGGTCAATTTGCCTCCCCCCACTCGAGCGCGTGTTAATGTATTCTGTTTCACTTTAATGGCCTAAGATGTTAAAAAATGAAATAGTTTTGTCAGGTTTCCGATATTACGTCCATGCCAACTTGAAATAAATGTCTTTGCTTGCTGAAGCATCCGTCACGAGCTCATAAGTTCCGTCTTTTGTGAATTGATTTTTTCACTCCTGCACGGTCTTTTTGCGATGGAATTTTTCACTCCCACCCTAGTTCAAAAGCGATTCTAGCTCCCTGGTTATAGGCCGCATCTGCTTATTAGGAGAAGTGCTGGTTTGGGTCATAACCTGAACCACATTTGCCATGCAATTCATGAGCTGAGTTATGAGCCAATCATTTCCAACAAAGCTGTATCAGTGAATCATATGGCTGAAATCCAATTGGCAGCACACAGAAATAGCATGCCCCAGACAAATTTACACCTCACTTCAGTGTCAACATTAAAACCATGCAGGATAAGTTATAAAACCTTTTGCAGCATGGACGATAGGCAACAAATAGAATTATTTTCACAGTTTCTTAACAGGATCTAAAAAATATATTCTAAATGGATATTCCCACAGTTCCCCTCTCAGCAAATATTCTAAAATCTCAGCTAGGAACTAGAGTATATATATATATATATGTGTATATATATATATATATACATATATATATATATATATATATATATATATATATATATATATATAACTGAGCTATGCTAGCTGAGCTATAACTATGTATATATATATATATAACTATATGTATATGTATATATATATATATATATATATATATATATATATATAACTGAGCCAGAGCTCAGATATTTCATTTTGCCACCTGTATGAGACATGAGTCAAGTGATTCAATGTAAGCATAGTTTGAACTGAGTCAAATGAAGAACAGAACAGTTAAGTCACAAACTGAATCAGATTCCACAATCTGTGAGCCGGTCCGGAGCTGACTCAAGACATTTGGGTCAAACCCGGCTGATGCTAACCACTACATCTCAAGACTAGCATCCCATTCTCCGCACTACCGGCCGGATACCAGTCTTTCCGAAGTCCCCGAAGTCCAGGTTATATCAATATAATACTTAGCCGGTAAATTACACCTTTCTGTAAACTATCTGCAAGATTTTCCACAGGCACGTTTCTCAACCTGTTCTCCACGCTCTCCACCGACCACCAACCGACGGACCCCGCCGCGTCCTGGGAGCAACTTACATTCAAATGGGAATCGGAATCCCACAATGGTGAAGGTTTTCTACTCCCATCGGAAGAAAATAAATTTACGACGTTCACCTCTAAACAGCCTCATTTCTCTGTTGAGCCTTGGGTTACCGGGTGTGTTGATTAGTATCTATGCGTACAACGCGTCGCCGATTTTAGCACGAATCGGCACTAAACACGGCTCCCCTCCTAGCAAACATACGTGCTAAATATTGTCGAGGATGTGTTGGAGTCTCCGGCTCTTCGGGAGGATTCAGCATTGGAGGGAAGGCATATTCTCCACTAAGAAATCCGACCTGAATACGTGGTGAAAATGCATAAAAGAGTCGAAGCATGAAATTTTTTCTATCGATATACAGAGCGTCGCCACAGAATCATGATCGGAGTCTAAAGCTAAAGCAGGGTTTGTTGTTTTCCGTTGAGCAGAGCTTTAAATCTTGTATTTATATAATTATTTTTGTTTTCTGGGATCGTCCTTTCATATCAGCCGGGTTTTACGGATGAATATTTTTACAAAACCAAAAAACTCCTAAAAAGCAATACCCAAGCCGATAAATAACGTACAGTGGCTCTGTCATTGAAGACTGCTATTGCCTGCGCGCCATTTATGTAGCCCACCCACCTTTTTTGGAGCAGCCGCGCTAATAGGTGATCCCCGAATGATTGGTGGTGTAGGTGAAGGCATTGTATCAATTTAGCTCATTATCATACACTGAGAAAAGTATTGTATCAGACTTAACGCTGGTGAGTAGATGCAGCGATGCTAACTTTGTGCGACTGGATTGCTCTGTGAGGAGGAGGATGATTCGTCCGCCTCAGCTGCATTGGCCCTGGAGCCCTGATCACGCGGCGGGATGACGTCTCAAGTGGTGTAGCTCTGTACGTAACTTTGTGGAGCGGGTGGGCAGAAAAGTGTTTTATCCCAAATAATGGTGCAAACCATGTTCTCCCCGATTTTGACCAAGTTTTTTTTCTCAAAGTCGGCAGGGGCTGGCATCTTATCCAACTTAATGGGGAGCTCCATGCCTGGTCTTAATTGAAGCGTATCTAGGTCAGTAAAAGTTTAGGTGGGTATCACATTGCCCCATAATTTTTCCTTGGGTGATAAAAATTGTACCTTGGCTAGAATGTAGCTGCACTGACTACCGTGCCCCAAATGCTCCTATTTATATTGTGGCTTGCATGGCATTTCAAGCAAAAAGTTGTCATAGTGTGCTGTGGGGAATGGTGTAACAGGTGCACAACATTTTAAGCATTGCTTTTCATTCATCTTAGCTGGGACTGACACTTTTGCAATAAAATCATCAATATGGACAACTTTATCAGCTCTATTGGTTTAAAAAATACAGTAAGTTTGAGCATAGACTTAAGAAGAAAGCACTTACTCAGAAAGCTAGAAAGGCTAGAAAATTTAACAATGACAAGAAGCCATCTCTAATTGTCTTTGGGAACCACTGAGACCAGCAAGAGCATGATGTTTACTGTTATCTGCCACCAGAGAATGTCCTGTAGTGCCAGCTATGAGTGCAGTACAAATTCACCTGGGTTATTTTGTTCTCATTACAAGCCACAATTTTAACATTTTTGTTCTCTTTCCTGAGGGCCAAAACCAAATTCCAGGTTTTGGCTAGTGTCCTATCCAACTAAATAGGGAACTACATGCTCGTCCCCAAATTAAGTACATTGAGGTCAGTAAAAGCCTAGGCAGTTGTGACATTGCCCCAGAATCTTTCACCTGGGTCAGAAAGATTGTACCTTGGCTAGAATGCATCTGCACTAACTACCACATCCCAGATGCTCCTATTTATCATGTGACATGTGTCATTTCAATCATAAACTTGCCATTATGTGCTCCGGGGAATGGTGCAACGGGTGCACAACAATTAAGCATCTGCTTCTATCAGCCTTTATTGGGACTGACACCTTGACAGTAGAATTATCAATGTCAGCAACTTCCTATCAGCTCCATAGCTTACAAAATATAGCAGGTGTGAGCATAGACTTAGGAAGGAAGTGCTTACTATAGGGGCTTGAAAATTTAAGGATTGCAAGTAGCCAATCTCTAATGGTCTTTGGTGATCACTGAGACCAGCCAGAGCATGGTGTTTACTGTTATCTGCTAGGAATTAATTGTCAATGCATTATTATTTCTTTGGTAAAGATGGTAGGGTTGATTGATCAATTTTTTGCCTTTGCAACACTTTAACTTTGTTGGTAGCTGCCGTCATGCCTCACAACCCGTTCCGCGTTTCCATCCCGAGAAAAGCTCCGATATTCTTCTGCCCTGAGGCTTCTATTCACAACCCGCCTTCTCCTTACACCAACCAACGCGCACTCTCCTGCAAAACTCGCCGGACGCCCACATCACCTCGGACAGCTCTTCAAACCTCCGTGCAGAATGTCGCGCTCGCCTATTGGGCAACACTTTCCCGCTTCGTCTGCCAACCCGTCCAAACAGCTGTTCGCAAAACCCAAGACATACTGTGGTGCACAACAAAGTACGTCACGTACCGCGCATCACAAAGAGCTGACTTCTTTATTCGTCGAGAATGCTGCCCACCTAACCCCTAAGCTTGGTCCTAACGTCCTCCTCACCGTAAACTGGACGTAGGGTGCGCAAAATAACCTCACTTGGTAGAGAACTGTAGCTGACTTCTGAGTTCACAATGCCACAGCACATCACAAAAAGCAAAATAATCAAATTTCCACTAACCAACACAATCCCTGCGTTAGACAAAATAACCCTGTACCCCCAAACTCTTATCACG
Organism: Pollicipes pollicipes; assembly: GCF_011947565.3. NCBI lineage: Eukaryota > Metazoa > Arthropoda > Thecostraca > Pollicipedomorpha > Pollicipedidae > Pollicipes > Pollicipes pollicipes. The sequence continues at coordinate 62,656,168 of NW_023597054.1, read as the reverse complement.
TATAGGTCCTGGCTAGTCGAGGTACCGCCTCGGTCGTCGCACCTCACGATCGTGTCTCGTCCGCTTTGTCCCGGTCGCCACCGGCATCGCCTCTTCCGCGGACTCCGTACCAGGTCGCGCCACCAACGATTCATCGTCAGCTCCAGAGGACACCACCGGACAGGACGACTCCTGCGGTGCCGGCTCCGGTGTCGTCGCTTGCTGGTCTCGTTCCACTCCGCCCAGGCCGTCCATCGGTTTCCTGTGGCCATCCGCCTTCTCCAGCGCGTCACTAGGCACTGATGTCGTGTCGTCGACCGTCACGTCTCCGGCCGTCATAGCGACCGCTTCCAGCTGCTCCGTCTGGATGAGCTCTGCGTCGTCCGCTACTCGTTCCAGCTGTTCCCCGGTCCCCGGCACTGGATCTTGGATGCAAAGTAGCTCTTCCAGTTGAACAGCCTCGGTCCCAGCTTTTCTTCTGCCGCCGTCGGAGGTCGTCGTTATCGTCATCTCTGTCTCTCCGGTCAGGTCATCCGCTCCGTTCCCTCCAGTATAATTCAGTCCAGTGTCGATGTAGTCAGTTCCAGTTTCAGTCTCCACCACGGCCATCTCTTGCTCAGATCTGGGCTTCTCTGCCTTTTTCGGATGTCCGCCGTGTACGAGCCGTTGTCCCCGCCTCTTCTTCAGCAAGTAATCCGGCGGTCGGCCCTCCAGCACAAGATAAGGCCCCTCGAACTTTGACTTCAGTTTGCGGTCACACCTTTTCCTGCTGTGAAGTAACGACACCACACTGTGTCGCGTGGCTGAAAGGTTGCCGGTCTTGTCTCGGTGCGAAGACTGCTTTTGCTGAATCAGGTCCAGCGGCTTCTGATGCGCGTTTTTCAGATGATTTCTCAGCTTCACCAAGAACTGGCGATGAGACTGGTTCTTGGTGCTGTCCACGTCGAATTCGTTTTCCAGAACAGTTCGCGTTGGTCTCCCGTAGACCAGTTCTCCCAATGAGAATCCTGTCGCACCGTGGCAACCAGAGTTGTAAGCAGATGTCACCACCGGCAGCCACAGGTCCCAGTCGCGTTGGTTCTCAGCCACGTAGTGAGTCAGAAGTTCCAGCAACGACCTGTTGATTCGCTCCACTTGCCTGTTGCAGCATGGATGGTAGATTTTCGTTCCTTACTTCTTCCCGCCCAGCAGCTGGCAGACTCCTTTGATGAAGATACTGGAAGTTCCGTCCCTCATCGGTCAGCAGCGTCTTCATGACGCCAAACCGGCAGATGACTTGTACTACACATCGCGCCACCCCTTCGGCAGTCTGTCTCTTTAATGCAAATGTTTCCACCCATTTACTGAATTGGTCAGCTATGACCAAAACGTATTTTTGACCACGGTCGCTTTCTAGTAATTATAAGACGTCCGCTGACCAGTGTAGAAACGGCTCGCCTTCTGCAGGTATGGTTCCTCTTCCCTCCTTGCAGCCTGCATACTTTGGTTTCGTCCTCAGACAAGAAGTGTAGCTTCCGCAGTGCGTCACCTCGCGCTGTACGTTGTACCAGAAGAAACTGGCTGTCCCACAGTGCAGCGTATGCCTCACACCTCGATGCCGAGATGATCGGGATTATTGATGTCCAGGACGTCTTCTGTGGCATCGCCATCGTTCTCACCTTCCGTGGATGGCTCTTGCGCGTCCACGACCGTTGAGCGGCGCAGCATCACATCTGGAGTCACTCTCACGCCTTCCTCCGGTACGAACTCTGGTGCAGTCGGTCGCAACTGGTGCTTCCTCGTGTTTGTCTCGAACCTGTGGGACAGCGCATCCACATGCGAAATCAGCCGACCCGCCACGTGCTCCACGGAGTGGTTGGACTGCTACAACTGCTCGATCCACGGGAACAGTCGGCCTGAAGGTGAATTCGAGCGGTGCAGGAACTTGATTGCCTCGTGATCGGTCCTCAGTAGGAACGGCTTTCTCACCAGGTAGTGGTAAAACTTCGATGTCGCTTTCACCAGCGCTCCCAGTTCGCGCTCAGTGACGCTCCAGTTGCTCTCCGCTGGCGCCAATTTCCCTGAAGCGAAAGCAACCACACCCTTTGACTGGCTCAGCTGTGCTCCCCATCCAAAGTTTCTCGCATCGGTTGTCAAGACGAACTTGTCCACAGGGTCAGGACATTGTGGCACGGGGTACCACTGAAGATCCTTCTTCAGTGTCTGGGAGCCGATCTCGCGGTCATCAGTCCACTCGAAGCTCGTCTTCTTCTGTATCAGGTTGGTCAGGTGCACTGACTTGTCAGCGAAGTGTGGAATGTACTGCCGATAGTAGCCAACCAGACCCAAAAACTGACGCAATTTCTTGGTGCTGCTCGGTCTGGGCCAGTCCTTCGTCGGTTCTACCTTGTGTACTGTGAGACGGATCCCCATCTCGTCGAGTTGATGCCCCAGGAAGGTGACTTTCGTGACCGCCACCTGGCACTTGTTGGGATGCAACTTCAACCCGGCTTGGCGAAACCGGTCCAGAAGCTGCTTCAGCACCTCCAGATGCTCTGAACTCGAGGAGCTGTAGACGAGGGCGTCATTTAAGTAGACCACTGCTGTTTCCCAGTTGAAACCCTCCAACACATCCCCCATGATCCGTTCATACATCCCCGGACTCGTTTTAGGCCCAAGCGGTTGACGTGTCCACTGTTTGAGTCCTAACTCGGTGATGAACGCTAGTACTTCTCGGAATTCCGGAGCGACGAGCACAGCCCAGTAGGCAGATCGCTGGTCCAGTACTGAATAGACCCTGGCTTCCCTCGCTGCTTCCAGGTCTCCGATCCTTGACAGGGGGTAGGAATCGTGCTTGATGACTGCATTCACCGCTCGGTAGTCGGAGCAGAACCGGACTCCTCCGTCCTTCTTTCTGATCATCACAACAGGCGACGGCCACAGTGACTTTGAATCCTCGATCACTCCTTGCTCTTGCATCGCATTCAGCTTCTCTTTCAGCTGTCCTCGAAGATGCAGTGGCGTGCGATACGCCCGTTGCCGGACAGGTGGGGCCCCTGTCGTGGTGATGACCAGCTGATGAGTCCCTTGGTAGTCTCCGATGTCTTCAGCTGACCGGGAGAACACGTCCCGATACTCCTCCAGAAGATTCTGGAACGGCTTCTTCTCATGTTCACGCAGGTAATCCAACGAAGGCAGCTTTGGTCCCCCCACCTCATCTTGACCCGTTCTGGTTTCCCCTGCGGTCCTCTCACTTTCTCCTGTTCCTGATTCAGCTCAGCCACTGACTCATGAACTGCAAGCACTGTGCCTGCTGGGATGATGACGTCTTCGTCTCCCTCATTCGGGATCCTGACTGGAGTCCCTTGATGCTTCAGGTGAACAGTAGGTGCGGTCCTCACTCCAGGAACCTCAGAGGGCTAGAACAGCAGTGTCCGCAAGTTTACCAGTCTGCTGACTCGGATGAAGGTTTGAGGCCGTGCAGCACAGACAACGGGACATCTGGTGGAAATCTCTTGGGACTGGCAGGTCTCCACAGGCTCACCTCCGACCAGGAGTTCGCCAGTGCCGCAATAGATGACCATGTCCAGCTTGTTCAGAAGGTCCGGCCCGATGGACAGGGGGTCAGTGAGTCTTGAAAACACTTACAACTGGTGCACAACCCCGGTCTGACCCACTTCCAACACCACCTCCACCTGGCCATTCAGGTGAACATTATATCCATTGGGAGCCAGACATTTCACTTCTTTTGTCTCAGCTACTGTCAACCCAAGCTGCTCTACCATGATCATATTGAGCAAGCTTATATACTCCATGTGTGCAGAAAACCTTCTGTGCTTAACCCATCCAACAGTACAACAACCTTCATTCCAGTACTTGGAGCCGTGCCAAGCCGACGGACCTCATGTTGGGGCACACTTGGGCACACCGATTTGACATGGCTCACTCCTCCACACTGAAAACATCTTCTGGCAGCTCTACCTGCCTGTGACTGTGGCCCGTTAGCAGCTCCAGCTTCACCTGTTTGCTGAACTGGCAGACGTGGTCCGTGTTTCTGGTGCTGTTGGTACATTGCTGGATTTCTTGTGCGTGTATCTCCTTGCTGGAAGCCTTTTGACTCCCGTAGGTGCCATGGACGCACTGGTTGAGAGCAGAACTTCTTCACGTGACCTAGCTGGCCACAGTTAAAGCACTGTCTCCCTGTCATGATGGTACGCACTGTTGGTGGTTCCTGTCGTCCTGATGAGAGGGCATCTCCTTCTGCAACTGCTCCATGGTCTGAAGTCGTTCCAGCTTCCGGATGACTGCTTCCACAGAGGTCGCATCAGTGTCCAGCAGCTTCATGGTCCACTTACTTGGCACGATTCGCGGCAGTTGCCCCAAGAGCAGACTTTCCTGTGCCTCCTTAGACAATACTGGCATGCCGCCACACAGAAGCTGCTGTAGGTTGAGCACAAACAGACCAGGGTAATCACCCGTCTTCAGCCTCCCCTCATATAACCGGTGCAGCAGCACCTTTCTCTTTTCTTTCGGGCAGAGAAGATTCTGGATGGTTTCGGCCGCCTCCTCCATGTCCTTTGGTGGGTCATTTTCTAATTCGTCAGCCACCCAGCGTGTCCCACCTTGTAGCAGGGCCGGAAGAAGATCGAGCTGTCTCTCTTCGCTCCAGCCATTAGCGCGCGAAGCCCGACGAAGTTTCCTGAGAAACTCCTCCGCGTTGTCTGCGTCCGTGCAGGTGGGCGGTGACACTCCAGCAAACCCACTCCAGCTACCTTGACTTCCGGCCGTCGCCATTGCCTCACTCTTCGCCGTCTTGTCCGGCTTCGTCGCCATCGTGATTTTAAGTCACAGGCCACGCGGAACAGAAACACAAAGACGACGAGCAGTGTTATCCCACCGCTGATGTAACGCTTCGTTAACTAACTTTGTTGGTAGCTGCCGTCATGCCTCACAACCCGTTCCGAGTTTCCATTCCGAGAAAAACTCCGAAATTCTTTGACCCCGGGCCTTCTATTCACAACCCGCCTTCTCCGTACACCAACCAACGCGCACTCTCCCGCAAAACTCGCCGGACGCCCACATCACCTCGGACAGCTCCCCAAACCTCCGTGCGGAATGTTGCACGCCCGCCTATTGGGCAACACTACCGCTTCGTCTGCCGACCCGTGAAAACAGCTGTTCACAAAACCCAAGGCACAGGTGGTGCACAACAAACTCCATCGCCTACCGCACATCACAAACAGCTGACTTTGTTCTTCGTCGAGAATGCACCTCACCTAACCGCTAAGCTTGGTCCTAACACTGAGGATTATTTATGCAATTTCTAGTGAACTGCGATAGAACCGTTGTGATGTAACAGCATCCTTACTGTTGATATTCCTTTGGCATCGTTAGGTCACTTGTTACCAGTCATTCATAAATTATAAGCTGTCATCTCATAGGCTTAGCATAGAGGAGTCAACCAATGTGGTACATTGTGTATTGGCACGGGTCAACAATGTCATCGTGGTACCACCTCAGTGCTGTACTGTGGCATTACATAATGAGCAACGATATGGTTTTTGTACTACAATCCCTGCTACTTTCGTAATAAATTTCATCATGAAAAGATGGGCCAAGCATGCATTTTTGTATTAACTATGCATCTGACATATGAGTGACCAAAAACACATGATACGATATACAAATCACTCAGCGGGCACACAACCAATAAGTGACACACTTGCTCAGCCTGTTTTGGAAATCCACAAAACATGGATGACAAAGATGCAAAGACATCTTCTGCTTCCACAGTCATGCAACATGCTGCAGCCATCATGCTGCTTCACTCAAAAATGTTGTTCACACAGGTTATCACAGTGTTGGAAAACTTGACGTTTCCTCGTATAATGTATACCAGGAGATTTTGTGCTTCAGGATTGTGACTAGGTAAAATGAAATATCTTGTACTCCATCATGATGCAACAAGAACAGCTTTTGGAAAAACTCATTTTACCTCCTTGTGTCAGGACAAAATAAAATCAGAAGGTGCAGCGGCTTAAGGCTTCCTGCTTCCATGAGGAGCCATGCATTGATACCTGCAAGAGCACAAATCTTGCATCCACCAGACTGAGATGCCCAATAGCAAGCGGCCTGTGTTGCTACGTAGGTATATGATGAGCCATGTCTGGAAATGTGAAAAATAAAGCGTGTGAATGTTGAATGGAATCGCCTTTGAACAACATCGAGAGGTGAGAAACGAGTACCAGAATCGCACCGGTCTGTAGGTTAGCAAAACTCTCACTTCCTATGCCCTACGCAGACGAACTCAAACTTGAACATGACTTAACCTACCATTGACGACAAACCGCATTGATGCTAAGGATGCAACGAATATTCATAGAAAACCGCACGCCCAATCACCCACTGCAGACGGCCGCCCACGCGCGCCACCAGTGTCATAGCAATGCAAATACGAGAGTCACTCGCAATTCAGCGTCGGAAACGTCTAAACTATTCAGCGGCTGGCGCCCGCCTCCCAGCTCAGGTTGGAGGTTGAACATAGCAAAACTCTCCAATTAGTTTTAATGATCCGCCTCCGCGTGACTGATTTGTTAGGAGCATAAGTATTCCGCTCGCGCTCATGTTTTGATTTGTAAACAGATTTGTAAACAGATTTGCTAACATTTAGAGGGAAGCTGTGTAGAGATGGACATTACGATTATGAAGGACTCATTTGTACTCATCCAGAACCGCCATGTAGTTGGATTTTTAGTCAGTTCCTGGTATCCGGAGTATAAAAATGTTCCGGCAGCTGTGGATTTAAACCAAGTCAAATTTGTCACTTAAGAGTGTAAAATTAAAGCTGGTAATTCAGGCTTTACAAAAATGCCCTTTTAAGTTGAAAAGCATTACCATAAATAGCTAAAAAAAATTGTTCGGAGACAGCCATCTCACTCCGGCAAAAACACCAGGACACCAAAGTAACGTGAATCCATAACTTTGGCCCGGCAATTTAAGAAGAGGGGTTTATTAGGACAAAAACATCAGTTAATTGCAACATAAATTATTTTATTTCGCAATGGCATCGGTTAAAGCGCATCAAAATCCATAAATACCTTGCATTATCCGCCGGAGTCAGCGGAGTGACTGACTTCGATCCCTTTCGGCCGGCCTACATGGGTCTGTCAGGCATTGTACTTGCGATGGCTGGGTAAATCGGTTAAGAGTGGTGTCTGTCGCTATTGTTCGGGTGGGACGTGCAGGGCCTCGTGTGTTGACCGGGAGTGGGAAGGTGGAGGGCATGAATGTTGAGCTGTTTTTAAAATCAGTTAGCTGGTGGACCGTGAGTAGCGTGATCGTGGTGGAGCATGGTGGCCGTGGTCGTCTGTGGTATGTTCATTTGCATTTTTTGTGTACCATTTTTGTCTGGCTGTGCGTATCATACCCACCCTCCGTTTTGGAGCGTGCATAAGCCCGTTGTGTAGCCACCATCCAGTTTGGTGAGTGCTTAAGCCCGATGCGTAATTACCCTCCGTTTTGGAGGGTGTATGCACAGAGCCTTTAATAAATTGCGAACCAATGTACATGCACATGTGTTTCATAGTACAGAGTATGAGACTGTGTTGTTTCGGTTTGCCATGTTTGATACTGATGTTTTCTTTCATTTAAAGTGATTTTACAAGAATTGTTGTATATGGAAAGTGGCGCTTTTGTTGAGTGCCATCCATTGTACTATTATCTCCCAAAGATAACCTTAATAAAGCTGGAATGACCCGCAGCACTTTGATAATTTTGTACTCCACCATAGAAAACTTGTACTCCGCTATCAGGAATTTTTTTCGAATTTCCAACACTGGGTAATCATACATGTATAGCAAGAAAATATTGCATGTGAAATGACACCGCAAACCTGCTGACCTTGTACAACTCTGGAGATATGACAAGTGCCTGCAGTTATGGTTAGATCAGCGAAATGCAAGGAGGTGGTGAAGCTGCTGATGCACTCAAGGCTCATGATGGAAATCTTCTCCACCTTTGTCAGCACCCAGCATCTCACAAGTTGTGACGACTATGACATTGATGACTTACAAGCAATGCTTGCCTGCACACAAAATTCAGAATTCTTAAGGGAAAGACAATTTTGCAAAGCTGTATCACGTGAGCTTACACCAAGCATGTACATTAATGAGCTGCGCAGAGCAGCCCATAGTGCCAAAATGAAGTGCTTATGTAATGACATGCAATGAATGAATTGCAAGCTGTAATGCTTCAATAGGTTCAAAATGTTGGCAAGATCATAATGAAGTAGCAAATCGTCTTTGCACACCCCTGCAACACAGGCGCTAGTGTTTCTTTCAGTGTACGAGCATCACGACCTTGTCCTGTTGAAACAAGAACATAAAGATAGAGGCAAGTATTGATGTATCACATTTGATTGGAAGTTAGTAGACTTTAAGGATACCAAAACAATGCTCTCTCTCAGAAGTACCAGCCTCGCACGCACACTCCCCATCACGTCAAGATCAATACAAGGCAATGACACGCACTACCAGTGATCACACCATTTCAATCCCTGATTCACCCTCTTTCGTAAAATAAATGTGATTCCACACTTGCACAGGTCGCGGGACTATCAAATTCCAGACTTTCTCACAATTTCCGCACAGGTTTCTGGTCATAACACCACATTTCACCGTGAGCTCCCTCCCAGACAGTCCCAAGGGGGTTCGTGGAAATGCATATCAAGAAGTTGTAATTCAAGCACACAATTTTTTGTTCAAGATTTAGAGTCGCGTCGTGTCAAGTCGTGCAATATGTGTTCAATATTTAGCAAAAATTGTAAAATTACTGCAATGTTCCTCTAATTTTACAATGCCTAGCTAACCCATAAATCCGTGCAAGACGCTTTGCTCCGGTGCACGCGGCGCCAACCGAGCTGTCCGTAAGAAACACGAGCAGAAGAAGGAAAAACGCCAGCAGGAAAAAAGATAGAGTTGCCGTTGCATCCTCTTTTTAAAACATTCAGGAGGACGTCATGTTTTTTTTTTGGTGTCGTATTTTTGGCAGACAGTGACGTCCTTTTTTGTAACTTTGGCCCATGGCCTAGATATACGGAAAAATGACTCGTTGCCGAGGAGCGCCGTACAACCTGAAAGTGCTCACGCTTACGTTCGCGACACGCATTCAGCAGCGCAATCCTACTCACAGCCAATCACTTTCCGTGGATTGTATCATATGTGCCGCATCATCACTTTTGCGAATGTATCAGCGGCCATGCTGTTTTTGACGATAAGCAGAAAACAGCCTGTAATATCACGGCGATCGTATGACGTTTCTATGGCATCATCATTGCGGAGGCGGCTTTGAAATAGTTCCTAAATAAACCTTTTGGCACTTTTACTGGTGTATAACTCATGAACCAAAGGCATTTAGGTCTTAAAGATGCATGGTCGTGAACCGCATCGAAAGGTCCTCAAGATGTCTATTTTAGTTCAAATCCTCTATAAAGGTGGAACATTCCCTTTCACACTCCCTTTTAATACGGATGACGCCCTCCCCCCCCCCCCCCCCTGGTCGTGTAGCAGTCAGCTGGCTAATTGAGAGGGTTCCGTACCACTGACGTCAACAGATACGGTGTACATGACGTCATAGTTTGTATACAGACCATCCCTTTTCTCACGCAGCTCGATGTTACCACTTTTCGATAATGTTGAACGATACGGATGACACTCCCCTGCCGCATACCAGATGGCGGCCGGGTTTCGGAGGATCTATGAAATCGATGATCCCACCGCTGATGATAAATGTATCCGGTACCAACGTAATCACTGTATCGTGCTCACGACGCCATACCATCCTCCGAGCATCACCCGCATCCCCAACTCCGGGGTTCCCCGCCACCCAGGCTCCCCTTTACATGGCTCTCCCCTCACACATTCGCACGTCTTTCCACGTCATAAGCCCACAACCCTAACAAATGCCGATGTACGATTTGTGTCCTAGGTTAACTAGATTCAGGCGGGATTATGAGTAAGGAAGCCTACACCGGCAACACCCTGGTAAATTGGTGTAAGGTTTTGTTTCCTCCAAACTGATGTTTAAATATAGATCTTAGAAAATTTTAGGTGTTTGAATAACCACATGTAAATCCTAATCTCGTTTATCTCGATCTCGATGATAAAGATGTGTGAACGGATGTGCTTTCATTCCAGAGGAAAAGGGGGTTATGAGGTGACCATGTTTGCTGCTACAGTACCCAAGGCTGCAGCCTAGTGCTCGCTTCTCACACCAGCCACTAATGCGGACGGAACTGTCAGGGCTAGAGATGTGTGTTTGTTATTCATCATTTCTAGTCATTCACGTACATATGTAGACCTGTGTCCTCAAGGTTTGGGCAATCCACATTGTGCTTCTTCCACATCAACAGCTCGCCCCATCCCATATCAAACTTGTCCTAGTTAGTTGGCAATTATGTGTGCGAAAACATAGAACCTGGCATACGTAGTCACCTTTAAATAGTGCTAAAACACTTCACAGATTGCAGTTGGGAGCAGGCTTCTTTGATGAACTATGCAGATGAGCAAGAATCATTCCTCTCACCCTCTGTTCAGGCTCTGTATGATGCCATCCAACTACAGGAAGCTTGTGAGGCATGCAAGACAAGCATTGATGAGGCCATCCAATCACAAGATGCTTGTGAAGTCTGCAAGATTAGCAGGAGTGCTATTGGTGACAGTGGTGAGCTGCAGTGGGATATCATTGCTGCACTTTTACCAGGTCAGTCTTTATGAACTTTGTATTTGTTTATATCACTGAGGAGTTGCTGGTAGTATAGTGGTTTATGCATCTGCGTTAACCACCGGGCGCTTGGGAAACCAGAGGTGAGGTTCAATTCCCCGCAGTGCCTGCCCTTCCTACCAGGGTTATAGGCGGGTGATGCCATATGGCCTCAGCAGCTGGGTGCGTCATAAAACACAATGACACATGATTATATCACTGAAGCTTGTGCTGTTCATGCTGACCATTTGTGATAACACGCCGTTTGGCCTACCTAAATTTGTCAGATATGTAACATGTGTCCTGGCTCTATATACCCAATCAGAACCATGCAAGCTTGATGAACCTACCTATGAAGGCTTCTGGCTAAGGGCGCTTCAGGTATCTGCTGCCATCCCACTGAGCGCCCTCTGTGCCCAGGCGCAGGTGAGCCGCTCTGCCGCAGCAGGACGGAGCAGCTGTGCCGGCCCTTACGTGCCCTGCTGGTAGCTGCCGCCCAGGCCATGGCCGCCGTGTCGGCCGAGGCGGCGGCGCGGCTGCACGGCCTTTGCGCCCACTGGCTGCCGTTCCAACCAGCCTGCCTGCGCCGCCTGGGCGCCGGCTGTGCCCCGTACCAGCCGGCCGAGCTGACGCTGCACGTGACGGAGCTGTGCGCCGCTGTGGACCGCGGATTGGGCAACGTACGTGCCGCGGCCGCCCGGCTCACGGACGGCCGAGCCATACCTGCGTCCGGACTGGCCCCTCAGCACAATGATCACGTGCACCTTAAAACTGTGAATAATATCGGTCAGGCGGTAAAGCAACGGTATGCGCATTATGGATGGGTCATATGGCACTGGCTTAAGTAAACGATGGGTTTGCGCGATCAGCTATGGGAACGACGCCAGGCCTCCGGTTTCAAAGCCGATTCTGAAGCCAGGACAATGACTTGAGAGAAGCCAGGTGGCTTCGGAGTCGGAGCATACGAAATCGAAGCCAGTGGCTTCGTATGATCAAAAACGCGGAGCCGAATCTGAAGTGTGTGACATGGAGCCTTTTACGAGGAAACCGGAAGTCAATGAGGTATAGCTTGGAAAACACGAAGCTGAAAGCCATCAGGGCGAATTTGAGACCCTGCACCCAAAGCCGAATATAATGCGTTGTTTTGACAGACTAAAGTATATATAAAGTGATGCTCCATTATTGCGCGTGGAACCAGAAAATATCGTAATTTTGCTGAGTGGTTGAGATGAAGTGCGAAGGGTAGGTTTTTTGTCTTCCGTTTTAGCCTGGTGTGTTAGCACGCGTAGAACGTTTTACACAGTTGTTCTGCGGCCGTCGCCACCTGTTGGTTGGTCCTCAGAATGATTGGCCGGTGTTTGGGGCTTTCATCCACACTAGACCACAGCCTTGAAATGCTGTATGGTGTATTGTGATGGCTGGACGGCCGGTACTGCCGTGGAGTCACGTCGTAGCACACAGTGAAAAGGGAAAACAAAGCCATGGCTAGCAGGTCAAGATTTCGTGAAGCTGAAACGGGAGCCATGCTTGAAATGCTGTTTAAAGCCAAAACGATGGCTGAATACAAAAAATAAAGCCTTAGCCGAGGCTGAAAACAAACGTTGAAAACGGAAAGAAGCCGACTATAGCGGAAGCCAGCCATGCGGTATCCCTCAAAGCGAACCGGATGCCGTTGGAGGAAAGTTGCAGTGACTTTCGGTTCCTCACGTGTGGTCGTAAGTGATGGTCTGTCTTGTGAGAAAGGATAACGAAAGAGGTATCAGTGGCGGTAATTCCTTTAATATAAAATGGTTCGATTCTATTGTCCTGAATGTTGTCTTTCTTTGGTGATGCAAGCCATGCTCACCATTGGTTTCTTACAGATACTGCTCTTGAAGACCAGTCGAGTTCCGTCGCTTCTGAAAGATATCCTCAGTGCTCCAGAACTCACAGAAATACTGGGGGTCACACTGGTAGGGGACGGATGGCATCCATTTCAATCGCCACAGTTTTGATGTATGTTTGTGTCAATCCTTTGTAACATGTGTTCAGGACTCGAATTGTGGCCTGACGCCGGGACTGCATCGACTGATTACCTACATCTAGAATTTCTTTCAGAATGAGAAGCCATTGAACTGGAAGGGATTTTGTTAACGCGCACTCCGGTGGGGGGCGTCAAATTGACCCCTAAAAGTTTTTTTCCAAAATGGTTTCCGAACGGGGCGCCCTAGCCGCGCCGCATTTTGCATGGCGGTAGACAAGTGAATAGCGGATTGCTTGGCATCAAGAATTTAGATGTACCTTGTAAGGTCACTGACCAATAGCAGGTCAAAGTCAGGCCATGGTTTTCTCAGGCAACACAACAATTGAATAAACAAATGTCATTGACATAGGGTCAGGCACTAAGGTTAGTCCAAGGTCAAAACCAACCTGTTTTATTTTTTTAGAACTTGCTGTAAGGGTCAGTTTCTGGCGTTCATTTTGAACTTGTTGATGGCAGGAACCGCATTATACACATTCCATGGGCCTCTTGAAGGTCAGAATAAGTCACCAACCTAGGATGACCTAGGTCGGCATTTTGTTTTAGGAACATACGGCCTAGCGTAATTTTTGTCGATTATTCAAATGCAAAGCTCAAGGAAGTTTTCTATGATTTTGATCACCATTATCGTGAAAAGGTCAAGTAAGTCACTGACCTTAAATAAGCATGTGACCTTTTGCTTAGAGCAGTTATCTAAGTTTTAGGGGTCTTTTGGACACCAGCCTGGAATTTGACCCTGTTTGACCTTATTTGACCCGAACGTCACGACCTAAGAGCCCCAAACTTTGACCTAAGTGAGTTGACGTACAGGTCAATACATCTTGCAAATTTGGTGTACGTAGCCCCGTAAGTTCCTGAGATCTCAGGGTCAAATTGATTCCCCCCCCTAGCGAAGGGTATGCAAGCCACCCGGGCGCGTGTTAATAGTGTTTTATTAAACCACTTCCGTTGCGCGCATTAATATAGTGTTTTTGCATTATGAACATTAGTGAACGAATGGTACCGACAGTTTCCACCTGAGTATCAGAGTAGTGTCACTGGTCTGCCGTTTGTTGTTTTTTCACAATGTTTATCACGATCCGGTCTAATGGTCAACATCTAAAGCTGATTTGCTTTGTAAGTCATGTCTACCGGCCTTTTCTTAGAATCCGAAGCGCACCAACGCTCCCAGGACGTCCCCTGTTAGACTGTACCATACTCCATACTGGCTTTGCTCCATACTGGCCATGCTCCATACCCGCTGTCGTCCGTTGCCGTACTGACGCTGTGGTCGCGTCAGGTGCACCTGCTACGGCTGCTGCTCGGCCCGCCGTGCACGCTGAACCTGCGGAACCTGGTGTGGCACGGCTTCGTGGCTCCCGGCCAGCTGCCTGACGCCCTACTCTGCCTGCTGCTGCTGCTGACGGCCAGCGTGGGCGCGGCGCTGGCCGGCCGAGCAGTGCCGGCCCGACCTCAGGCCACCTTTCCGCCGGTCAGTCACGGCCCGATCCCGGGTCACCTTCCCGCCGGTCAGTCACGGCCCGACCCCGGGTCAGTCTTCTCGCCGGTCAGTCACGGCCCGACCCCAGGTCACCTTCCCGCCGGTCAGTCACAGCCCGATCCGGGGTCACCTTTCCGCCGGTCACTCACAGCCCGACCCCAGGTCACCTTCCTGCCGGTCAGTTACGGCCCGGCGTGTCGGACCAGTGGCGACGACACAGGGGTCGGTGCGCCTCGCATCTGCCGTCTCAGGCACCTGGCAGCGGGGCACTATATGAGTGTTGGTCACGGCGCAATGTACCGTCCGTGTTCCATTCAGGAACGTGTCCACGTGCTCGCCTCAGTCGTGAGTGAAGTATGCAGCACATCTGCCAGCAGATACCCTGTGTACCCCTTCCAACCTGGCGCGGCTGTGTCGCCAGATGCTGCTGCGGTGTCTGCAGTTCGCGCCGCCGACCGAGCGCCAGCTGGCGGACCTGCTCGGGCTGGCCATGCGCTCACCGTTCGTCCCAGTCGTGATGCGGCCCTACTGGCGCCTGGCGCTGGCGCGGTACCGCGCGCGGAGGTACGCCTCTTTTGGGGTCGACTATTTGTTATAATTTAATGTAAACCCTTTGAATGGATGGACTTCTGGGATCAGAGCTCACGCTAAGCAATGCTTGCTGTGTGAGCGCTGACCCTTACTATCCGATAACGCAGTGCCAGGCAGCGGTAGAATTTAGTGGCGAAAGTTTAACGTGCTGCAATGCTCGGCACAGTCCGTCCTGCTCACTGACGTCAACTGGCCTTTGGCGCGACCGCTGCCACCAGCCGCAGGCCATACCTGTCAGAGGCAAATAGCGAGCGCCCAAAGCGACTGGAACCCAGGCCGCCACGGGTGCGTGGATCGGAAGGCAGGTGCTCTAACCAAGTGAGCCACCGGGACGGATAATGAATTCCGCTCCGCACTTTTGGTCATGTTTCAAGTCTCCCTTCCCTCTGGTCATGCACCGGTTACGCTAGGTGCCCCTCCGTCTCTCCTGGTTACGATATGTCAAGCGTAACGTCTCGAAAATAACATTCATCTTGTGTCCTGTTTTGCCAGGTATACAAAACGATTAACGGCGTGCTCCTTGTCATGAGCGTAAGCCCGGTTTACGGCTTGTAGGTTCTACTGTATTCTTGTAATTTTAGCATGATTTGCACCACTGAGCCTGAGCATCAGTTCGTCATTCTTTCTAATTTTCCGTTATGTGTCCCCTCTCTGCTCCATTCACGTGACTTATAAAAGTCACGGAGACACCATCATATGACGTTTGAAAGTCATCCAGCGGATAGTTCCCATAACGCATAAGCAAAGACACCAGCAGGTTGTTCCCTCACTCTGTGCCACTTCTCAAGCAATGGCTTACGATGGGCATCAACCGTCTTAAACGGTCTGTGCCAGCCGGTCTTTGCCGGTTCAAACCGTTTGGCAGAAACCGCTGGTGGCGGAGCTGGCAGAAACGCAATTGCACTAAAACAGGTTGAAAGCTAACGGGGTCAGATGAACAGCAACAGTATAATAGCAAGACAAGTTGCTTGTTGTGCATGGCTGATGGTTGGATGGGACCTATATTAAGAAGGTCACAGTTAATGTAAAATTGGTCGATAGAATGTTACTACTGTCGAAAATAGTTATAAAGCAGAATGCCTGTATTACACCGTTAAGCTTCGGTGAGCGGAGGAAAATTGATAGTCTGGAAAAACATTGATCGGCATGTGGTCCATCAATTGCAACCTTATGATAGATCTCATTGAAAACGAAAGCACGTATTGATAAAACCACCGTCTTTCACAAAAGATGGTGTTACTTGGTGTTATCATACCCGCCTTTGCCTGGGACTTCAATGCCTTTACACGTCGCACTTTGTGGTAATGCAAAGGACACTTCCAAAATCAACATACTTCATGTGTTCGTTAATGTAAGGCTTATACATTGTTCACAGCTTGAATGCATCACGGCATCAATGCATGTCATGGCAATCTGAGCGTAGTGGTGGATGGCAACTGCTGTAGGAGTGATCACATGCATCACGCAACCCGAACACTTTAGTCAGGATGAATAGGTTTGGAAACCGTTTTGTGTATAATTCATGGAATGTACCATATGTTTTGGGGGCACCGTTGCATCAACGTTCTATTGCTTATCAAAGGAAAATATATGGATGGATCAATTCATACTCCATCGATGTAAGAAACACTTGTCTATACAAACATGGTGATTACATGCCATGATTGATATTGAGTGATGCTCAGGCATTCCGGGTTTGTGAGAGTTTGTGCCAGTTTAAACTGGTTAAAAACGCTAAAAACAGAATAGCAAAAAATAGTTTCTTCTGGCTTTAACGCCAATTCTGCAGCGCCCCAGTGAGTTCTGCCACGCGCATGAAAACTAATTTCAAAGTAGTTTCAAGCCTTAATTGTGACTCGCTGTGTGGATCATGAATTGTCACATCTACCATGTGCTGCTGCCATGACCTGCCCCAGCTGACAGTTGACCTGTCCCCAGGTACGGCCACGGCCTGCTGCTCCTGCTGCCCCAGCTGATAGTAGGCCTGTCCCCAGGTACGGCCACGGCCTGCTGCTCCTGCTGCCCCAGCTGATAGTAGACCTGTCCCGAGGTACGGCCACGGCCTGCTGCTCCTGCTGCCCCAGCTGATAGTAGACCTGTCCCCAGGTACGGCCACGGCCTGCTGCTCCTGCCGCCCCAGCTGATAGTAGACCTGTCCCCAGGTACGGCCACGGCCTGCTGCTCCTGCTGCCGCAGCTGGAGCACACGCTGCGCCTGGCCTTCTGCCGGCTGCGCGGCTGCCCGGAGCGGCGGCGCACCGCCGAGCACCAGTCGCTGTACACCACGCTGGACGAGCTGCTGGCCGACGGCGGTGACGCGCTGCGAGCCCTCTGCGGCGAGCCCGTCCTCTGTCAGCTGTGCGATATGCTGCTCTGGCCGGCCGGGCCGCGGCTGCGCGACCGACTGGCACACGGCCAGGCGGAGCCAGCGCAGCTGCCGGCCGCGCTGGCGGACCAGCTGCTCTGGCTGGCCGGCCAGGTGCTGGTCACCACCGGCCAGGTGCCAGTCACCGACAAGGTGGACGCTGGAGGTGGCAGCGACGACGGGGCGGACTCGTGTGAACGCACAAGTGAAGGTGTTGCGCGGCTCGGCAGTGCTGAGGCCGCAAGGCCCGATGTGGAAGGGAACACCGCGCGGAGCGACACGGGTGTGGAGAGGACCTGGTGCGCGAGGCGACGACAGGAGGGTGATTTCAGCAAGTTGTGCTTGGCCGAAGCTCGGACGTGGTACCACCCGTCGTTCCACCAGTTCTCGATTCTGCAGCGTGCTGTAGGCGAGCTATGTGACGTCACGGATGCAGCTGTCCGGGTCGAGCTGTGTAGCGTCACCGACTGTGGACTGCAGTGCGAGCAGTATGGTGCCACCCATCCTGGACTGCAGCCTGAACCGAGTCAGGTCACCGAACCTGGTGTACGGTCCGCCGTGGGTGACGCAGCGAGTCTCGAACTGAAGTTGGGGCGCGCTGACGCCGGCCTGGCCGGTCAGCTGGAGCCCGACATCGCTGCTGCCGGCGAGCGCAAGGATGAGCTGCGCGACGCGCTGGCCGGCGCCGCCCGGGCCGCGCCACTGGCGCCGCTGCGGGCGGACGTGCTGGCGCTGCGGCCGCCGGCGCTGCGCCGACCGCGTCGTGAAGCCGAACTGCTGACCCAGCTGCTGCAGACGACGGCGGCGCTGACGGCTGCCTGGCGACAGGCGGCGGCGGCCGGCGACGCCTGGCGCCAGCTAGCGGCCGACCGCCAACTGCGCTCGCGCCAGCGCGCCACGTGGCGGCGCCAGCGCGCCGCTCTGCCTGAGCTGCGCCAGCTGACGGCCCGGATCGTCCAGCTCGTGCTACTCCGCCTAGCGGCGGTCGGCACGGACGACTGGACGGATGACACGCTCTGGCGCCATGTCACCAGGTGGGTCTCCGCGGCGTGCGGTCTGATGGGAAGGGGTACGGGCGACCGCTCATGGCCAGGGTGCAATGTTCGGCGTGGGACAATCGCTGCTACGGTCAACCTCCATTTGTCTCCGCCGGATAGTGACAGAATGTATTGGGCGATCCGCGTGCGCCGGGCTGTATTGTTGCGATGTTTCCGCTATTCCTTGCGAAGCAAATCATGTCAGTTAATGGTGCGGGATTACATGAAACGATGCCAAACATTTCTGCTCCTCCCCAGCATCCCGCACGGTGTACTGGATTTGGCCAAACAACAGTGTATGCTACTAGGGCGGGATGCGGTCAGATGCGTTGTCATCGGCGTTTTTGAAAAGTTTGCTTCTGTTCAGTGCTGCCATCAGACCTCTTTGGGCCCTTGTAGGGTGCGTGTCTGGGTTGAAAAGGGGGGGGGGATGGTGTCCTGATTATTTTAGGCAGGAACTATAGGAATCAATGTACAAAGTGGGGGAAAAGCTCGGCACAAAGACGGCAAAAATCACTAGAAACACAGGACTGTTCGTTATATTTAGCCACGACGATTAAAAATAACTAGGCCATTCTTAATCTATTTTAAGCGAATTCGTACACCTTAAAACAGCATGGCCGAATGTTAAAAATAACAGAGCAGCAAAAGGATTTCGCGAATGTTGTAAGAACATCACGTGAACAATGCACAACAACGATTAACCTTATGATAGAACACGGATCCAAACCTGAGCAAATTGGAAAGCGTGTGGTAGCAAGTGTGTAAGAACTGAATTTCGAGTTGACACAGAGTACATAGACAACGACAAAGTCTAGATGTTACTCGGCTGGGGCACGGCTCTGATTGTTGGCGTAAATTGCACAAAGCTGACAAAAACTTCTCAAAGTGAGGGAAAGCCGCGACTAAATACATCAGGCATGCGATAGCGCACATCGGGCACCACGCTTCTCCCCTGCAGAGCGGACCGGTGAACAGTAAATATTTAATAATACACAAAGTCTGAATGTGCCTTGAAGCTGACATCCCGCCCAGACCTCGTCCGACGAACAAAGGAGGTGCCGACGGAGTCGGCGGAGCCACTTTGTTCTCGTGACTGATGGGACGTAGCGATTATTCTCGCCTGCGAGAGCGTCGTTTCGCTATCATGATAAACGACATTGTTGACGTCATACCGCAGTCAGTCGGCCGCGCTCTCTTCGTAGATGATTTTACCATATGGACCAGCGCATCAAGAGCGCGTATAATGGAGCGCCAGCTCCAGTTGGCTGTTGACCATCTGGAAAGGTGGAGCACCATAAATGGGTTTCGGTTTTCCTCCCCGGAAACGGTCGCCATACACTTCTGTCGCCGTTGTCAATGTGGTGAATTGACTCTCCGTCTTTACGACCAACCC
Organism: Pollicipes pollicipes; assembly: GCF_011947565.3. Classification (NCBI taxonomy): domain Eukaryota; kingdom Metazoa; phylum Arthropoda; class Thecostraca; order Pollicipedomorpha; family Pollicipedidae; genus Pollicipes; species Pollicipes pollicipes. The sequence continues at coordinate 62,636,564 of NW_023597054.1, read as the reverse complement.
ATTCCCACTGAGTCGGTAACCAGATACCTTGCGGTATATCTCGACAGTCGTCTTACATATAAGGCGCATTTTAGCTTTTAGGCGCATTCTCGTAGGGTTTCTACGAGACAGATGCTTTAAAGCTTTGAACATTTTAAAATGTGTGGCACGTACGTCATATGGTGCGGATAGGAAAACGCTCATGCTTTTATACCGTTCACTTATCCGTTCTAAGCTTGATTACGCATGTTTTGTATATGACAGCGCAAGTGAGTCAAGCAAGCGTCCTTTGGACACTATCCACCACACAGCGCTCCGCGTCATCACAGGAGCGTTTCGAACGTCACCTGTCGCAAGCCCTCTTGTTGAGGCCAACGAGCCGCCGTTGTCGGCTAGGCGAGAAATGCTTGGCATGAGATATGCTCTAAAGCTGTGGCAATTTCCTTCCCACCCGACATATGATGCAGTTTTCTCGCGTCGAACAACGGCTGTGTTTCATGGTTGTCCGGATCAACATTCCGCCCCTGTTTGCGCTAGGATAAGGGATTTGGTTGATGCCAGTGGCATTCCTCTTTGCAGCGTGATGTGGGTGCAGCATATGCCACACCCTCCATGGCTTCTGATTTCGCCCAGAGTAGACACTTCGCTGGCTGAAACAAGGAAACATTCCCTGACACCTTACTTGTTCCGTTCCATGGAGCTAGAGCACGTGGCGTCGTACGAGGGACACACAATAACTTATACGGACGGATCCAAAACTTCAGACGGCGTCGGCTGTGCCTTTGTAAGTGGAGCCGTCACCCGATCATTCACACTGTCCAGGCACGCGTCGGTGTTCACCTTCGAACTCGCGGCTATAATCAAGCCGCTTTGTTTTATTGAAGTTGAGAATGAGTTCTTGCACCTCGTTGTAACAGATTCTTTGAGCGGCCTCTTGGCCTTGATAACTTTCAACCCATCATGTCCCCTTTTACAGGACATTTTGATACGTCTCACTGCATTGGACCGAGTTGAAAGAAGGTAACACTGTGTTGGATTCATAGTCATGTCGGTATCGTTGGAAATGAGCTCGCTGACGCATCCGCAAAACGCACGTCACATGCACCATGTACGCGCAGATGGCCTCTTCCAGCCCGAAATTTTTATCCAGCCATTTTGCCTTCCCTGCAACAGATGTGACAGCTCTGTTGGAATAATGACACAGATAGCAAATTGAAACATATAAAACCTGAATTGGGCCTGTGGTCTTCCAGTTTCCGCGATCCGAGGCAAGAAGAAGTTGTGTTTTGCAGGCTGCGTTTTGGCCATACGTACGAAACCCAACGGTATTTGTTGTGTGGTGGGGAGAAACACCGGTGCCCTCGCTGCCCTGCTTTTTTGACGGTGCACCACGTAGTTAAGCTATGTCCACATTTCGCCCGGGAACGTTCGCTTTACTTTGGGCGAAATGCTACCTCCCTTACGCTAAGTGACATTCTTGGTCATCACTCGCAACTTCTTGAAGATGACTGACTGTTTTCATTCCGTGCAAAAATCGGATTTCGCTCTATACATTCACCTCGTAACTAAATCATAACGTTATGGGCGCAATATTACCTATGCAGTCGGCGCGCCCAAAAACCCTAATTAACAACAACTCTCGGGTATTGTTCTCGACAGAAGGCTGACGTACCAAGCGCCAGTTTAGAACGCTCAGGTATCGGCACTCAAAGACACTGAACATCCTCGAGGGGATCTGGAGAATATCCTATGGGGCAGACTGAAGGACGCTGATTCGCCCTAAATTACAATGCGGGTGGCAGGTATTGAAGTAAGCGCGTGACTCAGCACAACGCGTTCTTTAACACCGTGCACCGAAATGGTGTACGCATTGTGACGGAGGCGCCGCTACGCGTTGAAGGTGGCTGAGTTTGATGCTCATCCGGCCTTGCAGAGCGTCGCTGGAACGAGTTGTTTTTACAGTCCTGTTTATGGAGGTGGAGATGTTATTCCCAGCTGAGGGAACCACGTCATCTACAGGACTCCTCACTGAAATTCTGGGCAGTGAGCATAAGCGATGATCAAGGGCTCGGACGGGACACATTCTTCATTGACGCTCTGCCGATTTTGTATGGCGCTTATCCATCCGGAAAGGAGCTCGTGTTTGGCCAAGAAGATAAACTAGATTGATATATATATATATATATATATATATATATATAATCGATCTGGTATATCATAAATGATCGCATTGCAAGACAGCAGGCAGCTTGTATTGTGTATTCTGTGGTGACGTGGCTCAAGAAAAGGCCTCTTAAGTGTATGATTGCGGAACTGAATTCGTATGCGATAATCTATTTGGCGTTTCTGTTTGCCGACAGGCTTCTCTGTGTTTACTGCCGGACTGCATGCGATTTGTACTGCTTTGCAATTCACCAAAACGCATCGATGTAGACGCATTTATCTTGACCGACACTAATACCTACGCACCTACACATCGGCCACGACTACAGCGCGCAATACTTCCGACTAAGCAGTGGTCAAGAACTTTCCTCGTGCGGCAGGTGCGGCGAAGAGCTGACGGTCAGTCGTGTCGTGCTTGATTTTCGGCAGCGGTCAGCCAAGAGGCAGTAGTTATTGGGAAGCGGCAGGTCACTGACGTCATTAGTAGTCAAACATCCCGAGAAAGAGATGCATCAAGTGCTGGGATTTGTGCACAATTCCGGCCTGAATGTCATACAGTTGCCGTATTAGCGGCATAGGACTCAACAGGTGGGATACAATTTTGGGTTTATGGGCGCGTCGAACTATGTGGCCATTGCGTAATCATTCGCGAAAGGCGTCATGAGCTGATGCGCTCAAAAAACCCAAAACAGCATCAACGTCCTGCGCTTTGATCACGAATATCGCGCAACGTTCGATTTGTGGCGAAACACAAATACTTGTGATCACATAGACGTGATATGCGTGCCGTGTAGGGTACGTGCGTGCCATGTAGGGTACGTGCTTGCCGTGTAGGGTACGTGCGTGCCGTGTAGGGTACGTGCTTGCCGTGTAGGGTACGTGCATGCCGCAAAGTAAGGGGATATTAGGGTGTGATATACGCGCGCTCTCACCGGTATCAGTCGACAGGCATCTCGGTGACCGTTGACCGCGGCGGTCGGTCGACTGCCGCCTCCGGCGGTCGGCCGCAGAGGCGCGCCCAGGCGCGCGCACTAGCAACGCAATACACGACATAATCCCCTCTCCAGCTTGCGAGTCCATCGGTATCCATCTCCCCCCCCCCCCCCCCACACACACACATCGCGTAGGCTACACGGTCCATTCGCCGTATCGCTCAGGAGGACGGCCTCGCCTCTCACTGCGGCGGCGGTGGGGTATTACACGCGCCTCAGTGGAACGATCAACCATCACCTCAGTTTCTTCAACATGTCTCTCGGCATTTTCAGACTCGTCATTTTCAGACTCAGTCACTTTCTGAGTCCCACATCCCTTGATTCCACGTCAACGCTGGCCATCTGTCCGCGTCATTTGTCACCTTCTCATCTGCCTCTGTTCCCTGGTTCCTGTCACCCTGGCTCGTCAGATGCGGCTGCCTTCTTCCCACTGGTTTCAACTAATAGAAATGACGTATGAAATGATGCCTAAAGTTGTCCTCTCTTTTCATGCGGTATGTGTTCCCTTGTCGGCAGCTGATCACTATAAAGGGGCCATCCCAACGGGCTTGAAATTCTCCTGGCGCTCCTGGCTTTTGTGGAATCTTCCTAAACACTCGATCCCCCGGACGATAAGGGACCATATGTGCCGGTTTTTTTCTAATAGTATCCACTCTTTCCTGTTTTGTCTTCTGCTCCCGTCTGACTACCTCCTCGTGAACTCTTACCAACGTTTTCGCCAGGTTTCTGGCCCAAGACTGCTCTGTACCGAAACGGCTTGAATAACTTTCCTCCGTTCGAGCTATCTCAGGAGTGCGTGGATGGCGACCAAACTGGAGAAAAAAGGAGACCTACCAGTGGCGTTGTGCGGAGCTGACTGATATACTGGAATCTAACAACACCCAGACACTTTTCCCACTCGCATCCCGACTCATGCACATTGTGACGGATCAGGGCACCGATGGTCTGGTTCGCCCTTTCCGCGGTCCCATTCGACTGTGGATGGAGTGCACTAACCCTTTTTGTCTATGCACATCGATTGTGCCAACACCGCCAGATGCTGGTTGTTAAAATCCAGACCACGATCTGTCAGTATGGATTACGGGAGACCGTGACGGTATACGACAATCTCGATCAGCGAGCTGGCGACGGTTTCTGCCGATTTGTCTGGAATGGCGGCCAACTCGATACTTTTAGTCGGAAGGCCCACTACGACTAGAACGTACCGATTACCCCACCCTGCCGTCCGAACGGCCCCGTCAGGTCAACAGCGACGTGCTGCCAAGGAGCTGTGGGCTGCGTCTTCATTTCCAACGGTGCCGTAAAACGACGCTGCGTGTTGTTTGAACGTGGTGACACCAAACAGCTCCTGCAGTAGTTCCTGATATCCTGCTCTATTTCCCACCAAATATATCCAGCCTGCTTCAGCAACTGGCAGATTCTTCCAGCCCCGAAATGTCCGAACTCGTCATGTCGGAGGCCCAAAACACGGGAATGAGACCTTTCGGGACCAGTGTGTACTTCATACCTGCTTTGACGACGGTTAACAGGTCGCTGCCCTTATAATGACCGGTTCAAAACCATGCTGTCGCCACCGACGGCTGTGTGGACCCTGCACTAAGTTGAGACGTTCTTCCATGCGCAGTGCCCTGGACGCCTCGTCCTGCTCCTGAGCATCTCGCATTCCCTCCTCGACCAGGCGGATCAGATCGCGTGGCTGAGACTGTGGCGATGGCTGCGCTGCGGAGATAATCACGCGAGACAGAGCATCAGCATGTTGGTTTCTCTCGGCGCGACGGAAATGTATGGAAAAATTGAACTCCTCCAGCTCTTCAACCCAGCGTGCGTACCGCCCTCTCGGATCTTTGGTTTGCGTAACCATTGAAGCCCACAGTAGCCAGTGAACCTCTTGAAGCGCGCTCCAAGTAGGTATGATCTGAATGTCCTAAAAGCAAAAACAAAAGCAAACACCTCCTTATCTCGAATGTGCCAATTCTTTTCAGTATCTGATCAGGCCTTCGAAGCAAAACTTACCGGCCTGTCGACCCCTGATTGTTTCCTCTGTGATAGAACACAGCCGAAACCAAAATCCGATGCATCCGTGCTAACCTCAAATTATTGCTGCATGTCGGGTAAATGTAAGAGCGTGAACGTGCCGAGGGCCTGCTTGAGTTCTTGAAAAGCATTTTCTTTCCGTTCATTCACTGGAACTTGGTCTTTCCCGAGATGTTATGCAGCGGGGCCGCCACAACCTGGAGATGTGACACGAAATCATTGTAGTAATTGCCAAGCCCAAGAAATAGTTTCAACTGTCTGGTTGTCTGTGCGCGGCAAATTCTTGATAGCATCAACCTCTTCTCCATCTGGCTTGAGACCTGAGGATGACACAGCGTGCCTAAGAAACCTTATCCGCCGCTTGCAGGGCGCCACTTTCTTGCTCTTTACAGTCAAACCAGTACACCTCAGTCTTTCCAACACAGCTTGCAGCAGGTGCAGGTGCTCTTCTTCAGTTTTTCCACCGACGATGATATCATCGAGATATGCAGTAATCCCGTTTCCAACCAGGTTTCGCAATACCTCTGCTGTCAGGCGAGAAAAACATCCAGGCGCCCCCTTAGCCCCAAATGGCATTGCCCGGAATGTCCATTTCCCGTTCTCTGTTGTGAATGCCGTTTTTCTCTGGTCTTCCGGGGCCACTGGGACCTGCCAATAAGCCGAGTTCAGATCCAGCATGGTAAACAGCCGGGACCCGGCCAAGCTATCCAGGCATTCCTTGACAGATGGTGGGTAGGAGACCTCGTCCATCGTTTTGCTGTTTAACGCACGGAAGTCCATCGCGAAACGAAAAGAAGCCTCTGACTTCTTAACCATTAAAATAGGTGACGACCAGGGAGAATTGGAACGCTGGATTGACCCGCGGGCCTCCATGTCAACGATTTGCCTCCGCACCCCTGGTCTCAAATGATATGGGGTTATTCTTGGCCCAACTGCAACAGGTGGCGACCCGCCGGTGTTGATGCCGAAATGGGCACGATGTGTTCGACCCAGCTCAGCATCAGAATTTGCGAACGCCTCCCGATATGTCAATTTGACTTTTGAGTTTCCTGCGACTGCCTCACTGACTTCCGCTTCAGCCAAATCAGCGTTTACCGGTCCGACCCGTTTAGGCTTGTCCCCCCCCCCCCCCCCCCCCCACTGGAGCCGTCGTCGAGTCTTCAACCTTGCCAAGAACGGAATGAATGTAAAGACGGACAGAATCTGGTCCGGGGTTTTCCACGATGATTGGAATGCGGTTAGCCACCCCAGACCGAGCCAGGCAAGGACTAACAGAAATTCCATAACGTTCCACTTGTCGAGGATCCGGATCAAACATAACAGCTCGAGAAATCGACCCGGAGTCCTCAGCTTGTGCGTAAACGATCCTTTCAGAAAATGGTTCCACTGTGGAATGAGATGTAAGGCGCACGGAAACTGGCTGCGTCGGAGTGCCATCTAACCGCTCCTCCAGCGGTGCGCGAAACCCCCCTAGATACAGCACCCGCTCGCTATAGTTTACTTGGACGGATTTAAACGACGCCAGAACATCATTTCCAAGGATAGTCTGAGCGGACAAATCTTGCACCACCAATATCTGAACGTCATTTATCGCTGCCGGCCCGATCAAAACGTTTGCCGAAACCATTCCAACACATCTCAATGTTGTGCGATTGGCTGCGATCGGGTGCACAGCCGCTGGATTGAGTGGTAACGAGCTGACCCCCGGAAGAGATGCCGACACACAGGTAACCATTGCTCCCGTATCAACCCACCACGTGCAATCCACTTTCGCAATACGACCACGCACACGAAGCGAACGGACCTGCGAATTGTGGGTGACCTCGGGTCCGGTTACCACCGGTCCCGCGGTAGTAACCCTCCTCAGTTTAAAGCCAGATGACAATCATGCTTTGTGTGCCAAAACTCACGACAACGCCAGCAGACAAGGGGGCCGGTCACCCTGACCGCGACCCAATGGAGCCCGAGTACTCTCCACCTGCCGGTGGCCAGAAAAACCACCTGTCCAACATCGCATTTGTCTGCCCCGGAAACCAGTCCGGCCCGACCCGGGCGCTGGCCAGCCTGGCCCTGCCGCACCGCTGCCCTCCCCCTGTGCACGCTCCTGTGGGCCGCCCGCCCAGCTGACCTTGGCCGGGTCACGTGGCTGTCCCCCGCCCCGCTGAGCCGACCGCTGGCTGACCCGCCCGGCCCCGAATGACGTCACGCTGCCCCCGGCGATAGCACCAGCCGGCCGGCCGGCCCGGCCGCCGCGCGGATCTCAAACACGGCACGAGAGAGCTCGGCTACATCGTCCCGGAGATTATCAACCGCTCCCTTCTCTCCCGCAGACCCCTCCACAATTTGACTCGACTTTAGCCGGCAAGCGATGGACAGCCTCCTCAATTTGTTTCGCATGTATCGGCATCGTATCAACGTCAGTGCTGGTATACAACAGACATAACTGTGCGGCAACATCTGACGATATGCCATCCAAGAACCGACTCCTCAAGAGAGCAGCTCCAACAGACGTGTCAGGCTCCGAGCCAGGAGACGCGCCACGAAACAGAGTAAATCGGAAAGAAACATACCGCATGTCCCAGAAGGCTGCTTACGTCGCTGACTGAGCCAGTCCTGATACTAGCTCTGGGACGGACCGAACTCCCGACGCAGCGCCGACTTCAGGCCCCGAACATCCAATTTGTCCTCTTCTGAAAGCGCATCCATCACCTCAACCCGCGAATCGAGACCAGGAAGCGCCTTCCCCACGGCTTTGTTCTCGTCCCCCACCGCCAGCCGACAGGCATCCAACCGTCGCAAGAAGTCCTCCAGCTCTTCCCCATCACCCCACGCCAATGTCTCCCTCGACTCCATTTGGCACGCCCCCACTCGCTGCCACCAGTGTGATATATGCACGCTCTCACTGGTATCAGTCGTCAGGCATCCCGGCGACCGCTGACCGCGGCGGCCGGTGGGCCGCAGAGGCGCGCCCAGGCGCGCACACTGGTAACGCAATACACCACATGGGTACGTGCTGTTAGGTGCGTGCCGGATAGTCCGTCCCATATAGGGTACGACCGTGTAGACTACTTTATCACCCCATGCTGACAAATGCTCTTTTGTTGCAGACAATGCAGACATTTTTTGAAGCTGTGCGAGAACCTGGCGTCCAGCACCGACGCATCGAAAAATCGTTGGGCGGAGTTGCACCATATGGTGACTGCGGAACTCCGCAGTGGGCCTTTGTCTGAGTGGACGGAGCTCCAGAGAAGTAGCCTGGTGATGCCAGCCTCTGTCACAGAAGCTTTAGATCAGCCTCCAGGCCAAATCTGATGACGTCGTCCAACGGAGTTTGCGAGCGTGGAATATTAATCCTTCTCTGATCGGGTATTAATGATAGCATTTTCTAACGAGGCTATTAAGAGCTCCTGGCGGACGAATGGCTAGCTGTTTAGATTCAGCACAAAATCGGCATGCCGGGGCTGACGGCGTTGGTGCTACAGCTGTAGTGCAGCTGCGCCGAAGTTTGCGAATGACACATCAATGCTCGTACCGGTAAGTTGAGCTCCTACTCAACGCGTTTCGAACACCCTCCGTTAAATGCAGGGTATTTATACGTATGTAGGAGGCTCGCGTGCGGTCAAGCGAAGCTCACCACCGCTCGAAATGTGCGCTAGTAAAGGCGTTCTGAAAGTCCGCGGTTTTGATGCTGTTGATGGCGTCTGGCCCACTCCTTATGTATCGTGGCAATCGGAGTCTCACATGCCGAGAGACTGCTCATCCGCAATGATGTTGGAACATCGCCAAGAGGCGAAAGGAAGCAGCGACAGTGAACTGGACGATCAGCGATGGCAACTGCAGTTCAGCCATGAGAAGCATGAATGCCATGTATCTCAGTGCCATACAGAGAGCCCAAAAAACATCATCACCCGTCGCAAGTGGCTTGAGTCATAACGTGAAAGTGTACACCAGTGCTAATTACGCGTTCGCATCTCGTATCCTTAGACATATGTGTAATCCCGGGAACTGATAATGCGATGTTTGATGCCTTTGATGTGCAGAGATACCATGGATAGACGTGGGTGCCGTTCTGTTCACCGATACAATATGAAGCGGATGACCGTTACAGAACATTAGAGAATATATGCACAACAATTATACGCGCGTTAAGGGCGGGGCTGTAGGTACAGGTGTAGCACGGGCGCTAGGAGCCAGTTCTCGTAGAACGCTGAGTGGAATTGGAACCGTCGTCTCCCGCTCCGTCAGAATGTTCCCAAATTGGGACCGTCGTCTCCCGCTCCGTCAGAATGTTCCCAATCCGAAAGTCACATTGATAAACAAACTGTGCGGAGTCAACATATACTTTCAAACGGAAAATTATGATTGAGAGTAAACACCTTGTATTCAACGCATACTAGCATCATGATATACCACAAAGTCCGGGGAAGATCGCGCCCGTCCGTGATGCTGACCGTCATGCAAGTGCCCGGTGCAGAATCGCCTTGCACAATATCACTTCCAGGCCACAATGGCCCACGCTCGCGGGGACTGCTCGTCGTCAAACAGCGGCTCCAGCCGCGCGGCGAGCCCGCACTCTCGCAGGAACAGAACGCGGTCCAGCAACAGCAGTCCCTCAAGCACCGGCTGCAGACAGGCCTGAAGCGCCGTCAGAAATTCCACGCAGGCCGCGCGCGGCTGACATTGGGCGAACACTGCCTCGGCCACCGCGGGCAGGTCCCCAGTCCCTCGGCATTGGTTACGGTCCTCCGCTGAAAGTGCCGCGCACGCTGGGGATCCACGCTCGGGCTGAGCCGGCTCCGGCCCATCACCGGCCCGTCCGTGCCCAGGCGGCGATGAGCCGTCCCCGGCCGGCGGTGAGGCAGCACCCGGCCCTCCGTCGCCCAGCGGCGCCAGCAGCGCAGCGGCGTACTCGGCGAAGCTGGCGTACCGGTGCACGCCGTGGCGGCGCCGCTCGCGGACACAGCGGCCGGTGCGCGCAGCCGTCTCCTGCAGCATCGCCCGCCAGGCGGCGGCAGCGGCGTGGCGGCCGTGCTCGGCGGCGGTCTGCCGGCACCAGGTGGCCACTGACTGCTGGCAGGCCAGCCGACGGCCGAACGGGCCCGGCTGCGCCGCCGCCAGCCGGCGACTGAGCGGCGCAGCGCCGCCCGCTTTGTGGTAGCAGCAGGAGAGCAGCAGCACAGCGTGTGCCTGCGGCAGACGGGCGGCCAGCCGCAGCAGCTGCGGCGCCAGGTCGCCGCACGCGTGCAGGCCAGTGAGGCACCAGCGCGCCGCCGGGCCGGGCTCTGGCTCGCGGCCGTCGCAGCGGCAGCGGCCGGCCGCGAACTCGTCCGCCAGCACCCGCAGCCGGCGCTCGCCCGGCTCGGAGTCGGATACGTGGCAGGCAACGACGCGCACGCATGCGGGGCAGCCGGGCAGGCCGGCAGCGGCCAGTCGGCGCCGCCGCCGGTCGGCCGCCTCCACCAGCGGCTGACTTTGCTCCAGACCGAGCACTCGTAGCTGCGACGTCTGGCGCAGACACTCGGCCAGGTGACCCTGCCAACCGCAACAAGTTTAGCCCCAGCATGGACTCCGTGTGGGCCGAATGCACGAGTGATGTCTCACTACCGTTTCAATCGATAATGCTTCGGCCGAAGACAAACTGCGGACGTAACAATGCTTCACTTGTTCGAGGGTTATTTGGGTTTAAAAGCAACGTTAGGGGTCAGCACTCTGATGTTTCAAGCGGGATGCAGTCAGTCTCGTCGTCGTGCTGACCCATTCCAATCATGTTTCTCAGCGATAGTATTTGTCGCCTGTGAGAACTGTTATCACAAACATGTCCCAGTTTCAAGCATTTCAGTTCTAAGCAGCTATCCTTCCGTCGGACCAACTGACCACAGAGGTTCACCCGTCCGAGCGAGGCTCGCCACCTGTTTGGACCCAGCTCGCCACCGGTCCGGACCCGGCTCGCCACCTGTCTGGACCCGGCTCGCCACCGGTCTGAGCCCGGTTCGCCACTGGTCCGGGCCCGGCCCGCCACTGGTCCGAGCCCGGCTCGCCACCGGTCTGGGCCCGCTTTGTTACTGGTCCGTGCCCGGCTCGCCAGCGGTCTGAGCCCGGCTCGCGACTGGTCCGAGCCCGGCTCGCCACTGGTCCGGGCCTGGCTCGCCACCGGTCTGAGCCCGGTTCGCCACTGGTCCGGGCCCGGCTCGCCACTGGCCCGGGCCCGGCTCGCCACTGGTCTGAGCCCGGTTTGCCACTGGTCCGTGCCCGGCTCGCCACCGGTCTGGGCCCGGTTCGCCACTCACCACTCCCGCGCCGACGTCCAGCACCAGCGGACAGCCGGTGCGCGCGCATAGGCGCCGCACGGCCGGCGCCATGCGCTCCAGCTCGTGCCGCTTCTTAGCGGCGACGCCGACGGCGAGTGGCGCCGGCAGCGGCTCGGCCGGCACTGGCTGCGGCCGCCGCTGCCAGCGACGCAGCCGGCCGCAGCGACGCACCAGTGAGGTCAGGTCGGTCGGCCACCCGTCCTGCGCGCACGGCACGGCCGACTACCATCAGCCAGAGCAGCTCCAGCAGCAATGCCAGCGTCATGTTGCCGGGAAACATAGAGACGGCACGTCTGCAACACCGTCATGCAACAGCAGCGGGGACGGATCCAGAATTTCGTCAGGGAGGCGGCACGCAACATGGTGGGTTCCCATACAGTTTGGGGCCTCTCTCTCTCTCTCTCTCTCTGTCTCTTGTCTCTGTCTCTGTCTCTGTCTCTGTCTCTGTCTCTGTCCTCTGTCCTCTGTCTCTGTCTCTGTCTCTGTCTCTGTCTCTGTCTCTGTCTCTGTCTCTGTCTCTGTCTCTGTCCTCTGTCTCGGTCTCTGTCTCTGTCCTCTGTCTCTGTCTCTGCTCTGTCTCTGTCTCTGTCTCTGTCTCTGTCTCTGTCTCTGTCTCTCTCTCTCTCTCTCTCTCCTCTCTCTCTCCTCCTCTCTCTCTCTCTCTCTCTCTCTCTCTCTCTCTCTCTCTCTCTCTCGGGTGTGTGTGTGTGTGTGTGTGTGTGTGTGTGTGTGTGTGCGTGTGTGTGCGTGTGTGTGTGTGTGCGTGTGCGTGTGCGTGTGCGTGCGCGTGCGTGTGCGTGTGTGTGTTCACTTACTCATTTATTAATTATTACGGAAACCCAGGTTATTGTGAATAGCCCTATAAAGCTAGGCGTGCTACGCACGCATACACATAAAGCTCACTCATTTTTTACAGATCCATGTAAAATGCTGTGATTTTGAGGCCAAGTATTTCGGAACCAATTTTGTTGTGTTTCTGTCGTAGGAAAACTGCGTCCGTCCGGCCGGTTAAGGGCCCCTTCGGAGCCTTTAGGTCGCCCCGGCACGGTTCATGGGGCATAATCCTGTGCCCCCCCCCCCCCCCCCAACCTCTGCATCTGCCACCGGCCCGAGCAGCTCAATAAATAGGACCCGCTAAGAACACAGAGCCGTCCACTCAAATAAGAAATACTCACGACGCAATGTGTGGGGCTCTGAACCATCGAGTGCGCCCGAGCAGGTTAAAATATGTGGCCCAAGTACCAAGAGTGTAGGGCCATCCATTCAAATAGGAAGTACCCAAGACCCAATGTAGAGGGCCCCCGAATGATCGAGTGTGCTCGAACAGGCCAACAAAGAGGGCTCCCAATAAGAGCGTAGGCCCTCCATTCGAATGGAAAGCACCAAAAACCCTATGCAAATGGCCCCAAAATGATGGAATGTGCCCAAGCAGCTTATCCGAAGAGGCCTGACAAGGGTGTAAGGCCCTCCATTCCAAGGAGGAGTACGCGAAACCCAGCGCGGAGGGCCCCCCCAAAAGATGGAATATTCCTGAACAGATTATCAGGTGGCCCAGACGGGAGTGTAAGGTCCTAAATTCAAACACCAAAGCCCCAATATGTAGGGCCCCCAAACCATCCAGTGTGGCCGCAGCGGCGAAAAGATGGGGTCCCCGACAAGTGCGTTGGGCCCTCCATTCAGATAGGAAGTACCCAAGACACATAATTGAGTGCGCCAAAGCAGGTTAACAGATAGAGAACCCCTCAAAACCCGCTAACAGCATGGGTCCTAGACAGTGTAACTGGGCTGAAAATTGGGCTGAAGAAGCTCACAACTTTTTTGTTGAATGATTTTTTGGACTTTTCATAGCTCCTTCACTTTCACTTGGTCTTGGTGGTCTGGATGTCAAGAGATACCCAGTTTTATTGTATTTTGCATTAACAAACTGCACCTGTTTGACCCCCTATGGGTCCCCTTGAAGCTGATGGACCACTTTGGGAACCAAGGGGGGCATGGCCCCATGGGCCCCCCTAGATCAACATCTGAACAGTAGGTGGGTCAACTAGGCAGGCAAGCCACAGGGCTACAACTACCATGTGAATGCACAGCACCTGGCAAAGCAAGGCATGTAACTGCTGATGATGCAGTTATCTTCATGTCAAGTAACAATAGATTGCTTCCCAATCTGCTTACATTTTTCAGTATAGGATTCCGCTGTAATGATCAGGTGCAATATATGATGCAATATCAATCACCTCTGCAAAAGTTCAGTAAATCTGTGCGTAACATACCTTGGGAGTAGCTTGAGCTATACTGTGCAATGTTTCAACAGATACATTCTGTCCAAACTCCTGCCACTCATCTGGCATGTGCTCAAACACATGAGCTGTGAACATGTGTGTCATTTGAAAATCATAGAGCCAGTTATATTGGCCGAGAATGTCCTGTATATCCTGGTAATACTCATTCATATCATCAGGCTCCATTTCATTCTCCAGCTGTTTGGTAGTCCTGAAAGCAGAACAACATAAATTCCAGAGTATGCAGGGTATATCTGTATGATTTCCTGCCCTTTATGGGGTAATTAAGACAACCAGATTTTAGTACTTTAAGAGCCATTTGCCTTAACCTAGTGGACTGGAATTTCCTAGATCCTGAATTTGAATGCAGTTTTCACTACACCATCCAAACCAAGCTATTCATATGAGTAGCATAGTGATAAATGAAATAAACTGAACATGACTAAATCAAGGAACAGCATTAAAAGGACATCGTGACAATTCCAAGAGCCAACCACCTGGCCACCAATGGCTGCCACCCATCTGTGAATGGTTACTGTGACATCATACACAAGGATGCTTTGGTGCACAGCATTTCATTTGAATCATTATCATTATTTCAGCACTTGATAGACGTGCGAGAGCAGCGCATCAGCCATATTCCTCCAGCACAGCATCAAGCAAAAACTTTTTAGCTATGCGGGGCGGGACCTAGTCAGAAGATTAAGTCTACTCCCAAAAGAAAATGGAAAATTTTTCCTCAATACATCATAATCCCATTGAATCCCACCGAAAAACAACACAGGTGGGACCGGGGCGCACGCGGTACGCCACGCCGCCGCCCCCGGCAGGGTTGCGGCTACTTGCGGCACCACGGGTCTGCTGGAAACCTGGCGGTCAATTTTGTGAAGAAGTGATTCAGAAAACATAATGGGAGTTATGTAGATCCATGTGTGCGCTTTACCACGCAATTATAAATTTTAAATAAAGTATTTAATTATGCGCTTAAATTTTATTACATGGTAGAATACAGTGTTGTCCTTTGCTGGGAACGTAATTATTTAGTGCGCCGGCATCATAGATAACCTAAATCCTGGTGGCTGGAGGCCTGTGGCGAGGGACGGCGAGGTGAGGGGGCCGTTTACTGGGTTATGGGGCCTTGGAATTAGCAAGGCTTTCTACTGTGATTTCAGGGAGTACATTTGAGTGTTTCCGCTGAATTTCACGACTTGTTGATGGATGAGCGCTTAGAAGCATGGTCAGGGACACTGATAGGTATGCCTTTATTGCGCCATTACCGCCGTCGTCGCTCTTTTCCGCACCTCATTTTGGGTATTTGTATAGTTGCTTTGGTCCTTTGATAAAAAGTGCCTTGATGCTTTGTTCCTTAATATACACAGTATCAATTTTGTTAGGCTTTTGGCATGGTGGTGTCTCACTTGCTGGCACACTGCACTTTGGTGTAATGGTCATCCTTGGCACATGGTAGCTCTTTCCTCCATTGGCAGGTTAGGTAGAAAAGTAACATTTTACCCAATTTTTTAACTTCGGATGTAGGACAATCATTAATTATTGAATCAGATTTGAACAATGTCAGCTCAGTATGTGTGATGGTGTAACTATATGCCATCATAGTAATGAATAATTTTACCCCTGAAAAGGTGGAGTGTACCTCTTGTGAGAACATTCAGCTCCAGCATGGCCAGTCTGTATGGCTTCCATCTATTATACCAGATATTTAGGTGACTTCAGTGCACTGAGCTGCATGCTCCTGTGCCCTTAACTTAGGGTGGACCAAATTGGATTTAATTCCCAAATTATGTTAATTTGAAAAATGTTTTTTGGACAAGTTCTGCCTGAAATTACCTTAGCAACAATGCAAGGTCCTGCAACATTGACTCAATGCACTTGATTTGGTGGTAACTGTACTGAGCTATGATCATTCAAATTAATGATGCACATGCACAGGAATTTTTATGGTGATGCCACAGGGGTCATATTCATCATGTCATCCATTTTGTAATCAGGCCACATAGTAGACATCAATTTTGACTGCAGTTGGTGCTATGGCCTCTTGAGTGCCAATATAGTAATTACAGTTAGTTACACTTTACATGTTGGTTCACCAGTGTGGGCATGGCAGCCACAAAAAGCCTCAAATTTCTGCCCTTAGGTGTTTTCATGCATTTTGTTTGTAATTATCTCTTTTGATGCTGGTGACAAGATGCTCTGATTCACAGTCCACTACTCCTGAAAGTGCTGCCTTTTGTTGTTAAGAAAAATGTTTTTCTTGAGCATGTTCTGCTTGTGATATTCATATGCCAGCTTCCATAAAGTAAATATATGGTATTTTAGCACTCTTTAATTTAATGATGTTTGTAGCATCATCATGGTGGTAATTTCACCATGGTAGCTTCATGATGTTGGTAGCAATCATGTTGGCTCACTATCATGTTTGCTCTTATTTCCATTAAGGGCTCACCCATGCCACAACATTTCAGATACACTTTCCATGCATACACTCTTGTTTGAATCTATTAATAGGCAAAGAAGATGCTTGCATGCCACCTAGATGAAAGAAAGCGTGACCTCAAGTCTGTCAAAATTTCAGCCACCTGATTCTATGTTAGATACTTGTCTCCAGAGGTGGTGTTTTTGTAAGTCCATTCTGCCAGGTACATTGCAACCAAACATGAAGTGGAGAGCAAACTTTTACCATGCATGACATTTCTATTGCTTGATTCTAGCTCACATGCATTTTGTTTTGAACATAGTGCTATCTGTGAAGTAAGATAGACAAGTTTTCAGTATGCAAGAACAGACCCTTGCCTATTGAGCTCCAAATTCAATATTTATTCCAGGTCAGGTGTCACTCTGCATTAATGCTGAAACGTATTGCAATTTACATAATATGTGAGTAAAATGTATGCTGGAAAAGTCAGATCTGGTGAGAGAATCATGTATAATGGATATGTCCACCTGAATGCTGCAGATGGTTTTGTTACTGCATATGTTTTGTTGAAATACTGCAGATGGTTTGTTGTTGTTGTTACAAATGTTACTGTACATAAGGAGAATTTTATGTAGCTAAAAGGAACATTCAGACATACTTAAAGGCAGCCTGGATTGTGAATGTACTTAAGACAGTTGACCAAATTAAAGAGCTTGCAGTGGGGTTGGTACAAATGAAGGTTTCAAACCATGTTCTTTAATTGATATCTTCTGTCATGCCAGGCACTATGTGACCCAATTTTGATGTTTTTGTTCACATGGCATGTTTATCCCAATAGTTCCCCCATGCTTACAGCTCAGTTGGTCCAGGTGGCTGCCATCTGATTCCCCCACCTACTCCTGGCTGGTGTGCTGAGTCACTTTAGGCAATTGCTATTGGCCCCTTGACTCTGATGACCTGTGATGGGTGGCTGTAGCTGTGTGGAAGGTCAGGTGGTTTCAAGGTGGGTGGACAGGCTGTGCTGAGCACCACAGCATGTTTAAGCTTTCACTACATAATTCTGCCATTCAACTAGAATTTTATGATTGGTTGGGGGTTGTAGGGCTGGCACAATAAGCACTGGTAGGCACTTGATGCAAACATTTGCCTCATCAAAAGCTTTGGACTAAGCATTTATGACGTGGATGCTAAATGGCCCTTGCAGTCAGCATGTCCTGAAACACCAGTAAGCAACAATAACAACTTTAGAGGGATATTCATGGTGTCCAGTGCTGTTTCATTCAGATTCCTGTGTTTTGACTAGACATCCTGTCTGCATTTTCAGGCCTGACAGCACACCTTGATCGTGATGGCGCAAGTAATGACTCGTCTCGGCCAGCTAGGCCTAGGCATGGCCATAGCCGGCGGCGTCGTAAACTCCGCCCTGTACAACGTGGACGCCGGCC
This sequence comes from Pollicipes pollicipes, assembly GCF_011947565.3. Classification (NCBI taxonomy): domain Eukaryota; kingdom Metazoa; phylum Arthropoda; class Thecostraca; order Pollicipedomorpha; family Pollicipedidae; genus Pollicipes; species Pollicipes pollicipes. The sequence continues at coordinate 62,618,933 of NW_023597054.1, read as the reverse complement.
ACCGGGCTGTCATCTTCGATCGCTTCGCGGGTGTCAAAAATGCCGTCATTGGCGAGGGCACGCACTTCTTCATCCCATGGGTGCAGCGGCCCATCATGTTCGACATCCGCGCGCGGCCGCGTAACGTGCCCGTCATCACCGGAAGCAAGGACCTGCAGAACGTCAATATCACATTGCGCATCCTGTTCCGGCCAGTTGCCAACTCGCTGCCCAACATCTACACCACGCTCGGCCAGGACTACGACGAGCGCGTGCTGCCCTCCATAACCAACGAGGTGTTGAAGGCGGTGGTGGCGCGCTACGACGCCAGCGAGATGATCACACAGCGCGAGATCGTGTCGCAGACGGTATCGGAGGACCTGACGGAGCGTGCGCGCCAGTTCGGCCTCGTGCTGGATGACATCTCCATCACGCACCTGACGTTCGGCAGGGAGTTCACGCACGCAGTCGAGATGAAGCAGGTGGCTCAGCAGGAGGCGGAGCGCGCACGCTTCGTCGTCGAGAAGGTACGGAATGTCGCTGCCAGTCCCGTGACACTTCGCAGCGAAGACATTGTGGATAGAAAATAGGGAACTGCTCCGGGAATCGTGACTGCTTTCGATAGCAGAAAACAGGATAGTTTTGCTATTTGTGTTATGTTTTGTTTTGTCGCATTCGGGTTTGAGCTGATCGTGCACTGCTCTTTTCTGCTTCACGCTTGCAGCCATTAACATCTTAGCCTTAATGGATTCCGAGCGATAGCCCCACTTTCCGTGGGGCAAACAGTGGTATCTGGGCACGCCGTGCTGCCACTGGCGGGGCGCGGCAATCCCCTCCAACGTTGTCACATGGCAGATGAAGCAGTGGACACGCCTTCTTCCACTGAAAAATCTTGCCTCAGCCAGTCATGGAGTGCCCAATGTTTTGCATTCCATTCACGTCCAATATTTATTGACGTTTAAGGGCATGCCGACTGCTGAGGTCATTTTGCGCGATAGTGGGTGCGACAATGTCGGCGCTGACACGGCATCGTACGTCTGCAGGCCGAGCAGCAGAAGAAGGCCGCCATCATGTCGGCCGAGGGCGACAAGGTTGCTGCTGAGCTGCTGTCCAAGGCGTTCGCCAGCGTCGGCGACGGCCTGATCGAGCTGCGCCGGATCGAGGCGGCCGAGGACATCGCCTATCAGATGTCACAGAGCCGCAACGTGGTGTACCTGCCACAGAACCAGACAACGCTGCTCAACCTGGGCAACGTCTGAGCGGCCGAGCGCCGCATCGGGGGCGGGCTAGGCGGCGGTGCGCCTGGACGCCGGCGCACCCCGGCCGCTTCGTCACTGCCCGGCCGCCGGGTGCGCCGGCGCCGCCCGGCCGCCCCGCTGCCGACGGCGCCACGGCTCAGCCCGCCGTTTTCGGCGATGGGACGGGGCGTCGTTGATTCGTGATCGTGTAAGGCAGGATGGTGTGGTGCTGTGCATTGTGCGCTCTTTTGTATGCGTGCATGCACGGGTGAGTGAGCGTTTGGCGTTTGTCTGGGAGACCGAGACTGTGCTTTAGGTCCTGTGGAGCTGATGGTAATAAATGCGACGTAGAGGCTGGTGACTTGTGAAAGTGCGAAGACCATTTAATGCGCTGAATAAACCTGAACAGTTAATTGGGGACTTCTTTTTACTTTGCTTCAAAGTATTTGTGACATTTAGCCAGGGCGTGCAATCAAGGAAGGCATGCAATCTTATTTCCCACCAATCGTATGTCGGTATCATGACTTAGTGAAATAGGTATCATGTCTTTATTTGTGAAATAAAATTTTCATGTTATAGCCAATAGCCGATAGGCACAGGCTGTTAAATACCCATGACGTTGACACACGTTCGTCGTGTGCTTAACCATGATACGAATGGGCGGCTACTGCGTAAAGTGGGTATTTTTGAAGCATGAAGCAATTCTGGTGGTGTAGGTGACTATGGCGCTAATTCCGTATTTTAAACGTGAGCAATCGATGGGTCTTAACTGTCATGTGGCGAAAACCGAATACTATCAGGAATCGATCGGGGTCAGTTCCGCTGGAGTCGGGCGCAAGCGTATGCATGGGAGAAAGCTAAATCAAGGTGGTATTTTTATCACAGCATCGTTTCCACACGGTATTACTCAAACAGAAGGAAATGCTAGTGCTGCTGTGAGGCGGAATGAGTTGTAATGGGACGTTGTTCTGTAACATGCACTCGTTCTTGGAGAGGAGAGGGCTAACTAGAATATGTCCGGATCTTTGCCAAGTGGTCTTGCGTCCGTACCAGAAGCCACAGTTTGCATGGCGCTGTTGTGTCGGTTTGGGTACATCATCATCACTATTACTAAAGGAACTGTGCGTGTGTGTGTCCGTCAGTAGACCTGCAGGCCAGACAGCAAGAAGTTCTTGCATGAAATCTGCACACGACCAAGATGTGCCGGCTGCGCTTGACAGGGTCGCGTCAAATTTTCGCATTTCGCAAAAATGAGCGGTTGCCGAAAAAAAACGCCCAAATGCCATAGGGTTAACACGGGCGACGTCAGTTTCAAGAACACGACCGGCCGACGGTCCGACACGCCTCACTTCCTGGAGCCGTATCTCGGTAACCGAGGGTCCCAGCGACGTGAAAATTGCTCAGTCCGATAGCGCATGGAATGGGCCATTGTAATCGTTGAGTTTTTGCGTCACCTGAGCCGTGGCACGTGCACACGTGTTGACAAGTTAAAATCGGCCGTTTTTGACGTGGTTTTACGTTTACCGCTAGATCTCGGCACGCAAAGAACGCAGAGCTCTGAATTTTGTATCCCAACACTGAAATTGAAGTGGCTACATTTTTAGTGTGCATTGCGAGTTTATGCAACGCACCGTTGCGCTGCAAATTGCATTACAAGTTGCAACGGGCCGAGTTTTCAAAACCGAAGCTGAATACATGCCGCTACCGTCAAAACTATGCGTGATCTAGCGCTGAAAGCTTCATCAGCGTGTCAGCCGATTCGTGCTGTCTCTAATGCACCCTTTTGTTAATCACATTTTAAAAACTGTCGCTCGCAAACGAGCCTACACTAGGGGGTTGCGTGACGGTTTTTTCACCGCTACGGCGGCAACTCGCTATCCCGACTCCCGCGTACGCCCTGTGCACTAAGGGTTAAAATGGCCGTTCGGGCGGCGGGCTTTCGATTCTGTTGACTCTCCCAGCCTTTATATTGAAGAACGAGCACGCTGGCGTGCCTCAAGTCTGCCCAGCAGTGGGCCGGCGGACGGTTCGTGCGCGGGAGCGGTCTCGGCACAGGGGTGGCGGTCGGCGGCGCCCTGTGCGTTGCGGTCGCCGTGCACGCACAGGCGTGGCTTTTGTTCCCCAACATTAACAATTGACGCGGGTACACTTCCAGTCGCATCGCGAGTTTCTGCAACGCACCGTTGAGCTGCAAATTGCACGACAACTTGCAAGATGCGAAGTTCAACAAGAATAATAATCGAAATGGTACGGTCACACGTATGAAACGGTACGTGATTACAGATGGATTTGGTCTCTTCCAAGGATTTGCACCGTTTGTGCCAAGATCCGGCACCTATGGTACTAACACAACCGGGATCGGCGCGCTTCAATGATGAACAGAAGAAGCGAGATTATGATATCTGGTGACACGTGCCAGATGCGATGGCGCCCATGTGTTAAGCTATACACATGTACACAATTTCGGGCTTTGAGAAGCTTGCACGTCTTCGTGATATCCCAGAAACCACGGAACAAAGTGCACAGCGGCTGGCACGCTTCGATAGGTGATCTAACGGGAATCACTGAAACGTGTACGATGACACGCTGCACGTGTCATGTGACACGTGCACATTAGCTGTGGAACTGCATTTTGCCGATTTCTTGCGCTTTACGCGGGATTTCCACCCTTATGGCACGTAGTAACGCGAGACTGGCATGTTGCGATAGGCCATTGAACGGGAATTCCCATGGTCATATGTGTCACAAGTGCGGGGAGGTACGTTACACATGTCGGGCACGCACGAGCCAGGAAGATAGCTTTTACTCTCTTCCACAGGTTTACACGCTTTGTGCCACATCTCAGCACCCAGGGCAAGGAGGTGCTGGTGAGTAGCATGCATTTAGAAGAAATCGAATAGATAATAACGTTGCATGAATTGTCACGTCGCACGTGCGGTATGGATTGATGGGGAATCGAACAGACAATCACATCGCATAGATTATAGCGCCACGTATGCGCGAGCCAGGAAAATTGATTTGGGCGCTACCGACCGTTTTTCACTCTTCGATACGATGCAATACTCTTAATACAACAGCACTGCGTGCTGTCGTCGTTCAAAAGACTAACAGTTGATGGAAGGGACAACAATTACCGGCCACATCCCACGATCATTCGCTCATCCCATGGAATAGGTCTGCCTGTGTTACAGAGGGCATGCCAAATGCGCTCTCTCCCAACAGCAGCCGCCAGAGGACACCGGAACGCGCGCGGGCCGCGGCCCAGTCTTTGGCGTTCTGCGCCCTATCTCGGCAACCAGGGCACCTAGAACCGTGATTTAAACTGCAAAACATACACAATTACAAATTTTACGTTTTCATTATGTGCGCAGTGAAGCAAGCACGCAAGCGCTTGTATTCTCTAAATACGATAGTTTTTACTCAAGATATTCGGTTTCCCATCGCTGTACGTTACATGGCGCGAAGGTCACGGGAGCGGTGCGTCACGCTAAACCCAGCGCAACCCATGTCGAGGTTAGGTGCTTTGAAAACCGTTTAGTGGTAGGGAATCCAGAGTCGGCTAGCTTTTTCTCGCTGCATTTCCCAGCGGACGGTAATCGTCTGAACAGCAAAATGTGCAACTCACGGGAACCACTCCACAGACCCGCTCAAAATATCGTGCAATGGCATCGGGACACAATTGTTCGTGCAATTTGTGCGCAGTGATGATTGACGATAATTGATAAATGTGCGACAAGCATGCTGAACACATGAGAAACGTTGGGGCACACGCATGCCACAATTGCCAGCCGCGGTCACAGGTGGTGTGTCGAGTAAGCCCGACATGCAAAACCACTATCGAAGGCACCAAATGCACTTCGTTTGTACAGAACAGCACACTTGTTGAATCACAGCAGTCCCAAATCAATATTGCACAACCTGGCGAGATGTTGTTGGTCGATGGAATAGTCGAAAACATTCCAATATGAACAGACAGCGACGTATTTATTAACGTCAACTCTGCGGTCTTTCAATACAAAACTGGCATGTCTTCTCGAGAATGTCGCATCGCACAGTTTCCGTAACATTACGATCTAAACGTCGTTCCCTCAGCATTTCCCCAAAATGAAATGCCCGCCTTCTCCACAAAGCACAAGGTCAAGGAAGACATGGTCTGGTCCCACCACAGCTAGCCTTTGACGTGAGTTATCGATGCATCACGAAAATACCTTAAAAAACATAAGATCGTAAAACAGATCGTAAAAAACAACGACTTGAACACGGGCACATTGTGCATCCAGATTCTGTGTGCAAAACTCCCCACCATCACAAAACTTAATCTGTTTAGCTCACACCCCAGTCGCAAGATCACTAAGTTCTCCCAATTGGACCATACACAACCGTCTGTCAATCAGTCCCCAAAGTCGCGAAGGTGCAGCAGGGCCGGGCTCGGAGACAGCGAGCCCGGCGCTGCGGGCAAGCCTCGTTATAGCTCGTCGGAGCCGTGACTGTGCCGCGGACACAGGCTGGTCTCGTGGAAGCAGAACTGGTGGCTGGCGTTGTCGTGCTCCTCGCTCAGGAACTTCATCAGCTCGTCCTCCTGCTCCTCCACGATCGTCTGACACTGCCGGGCGGGAAGCGGGCGTCACGTCAGCGTACACAGCGGCCGACGGGCGCCACATCAGCCGACACAGCGGCCGACGGGCGTCACGTCAGCGGACACAGCAGCCGACGGGCGTCACGTCAGCCGACACAGCACCCGACGGGCGTCACGTCAGCCGACACAGCGGCCGACGGGCGTAGCCGAGACTCTGGCTGGTCGCGCGGCACCAGGTATTGACAGGCGGCACCACCATCACCGAGATGACAACATAACTGTGGATAGCTGTACTATATGCGGCTGCAAAGTCCGTGGTGTGTGTGTGTGTGTGTGTGTGATTGGGGCTTTTACGACGCACTCAGCTGCTGAGGCTATATGGCGTCGCCTGCCTCTCACCCTGGCAGGAAGGGCGGGCACCGCGGGGAATCGAACCCCGTACCTCTGGTTTCCCAGACGCGCATTGGTTAACACAGACGTGTTAACCACCACACTACCAGCACCCCAAAGTCTGTGGTGCAGAAATGAAAAGGATAATGAGCGGCCAGCATAATAAAGCCAAGAATGACCACACACCAAAATGATCAACCTTTCCATTACAATATGGAACCTCTTAGACATCTTCAATAGGAATAGGCACTTGGTGATTGTGCGTGCAAACGCAACACTGTATTTACCACAGCAGACTGTTGTCCAGAAGCCTTTGTGTGACTGAAGGCATCACATTACATTGATATATAGGATCCACACTCAACAACTTACATAATCTTTGATGCCTTTGTTCAGATTTGAATCTTGTAGAAGTTCAAATTCTGACATCCTAGGGTTCATGGCACCATCAATGATGATTGGCAGCAGATCTTTCCTGCCTGTATCCTTCCAGTGACCCTGGGCATAGTCATCCATCTTCTCACAAACTGTCTCTAGGACTTCACCCAGGTGCAGCTCAGATCTCCGGTACTGTTTCTGAAATGTGAAGCATGTGTGACACAAAGATTTGATATATTTATGCCCTGGAAAGCATTTGCTACTTTGGTTTCAAATTATCTCTTACCTTAGGCAGGGATAAATAAGTTGTCTCACATATGAGAGCAATGATGACTTTCTGAATCAGCAAGACAATATTGTAACTTGCAATGTATTGAGCCAAGACATGGAAGCACAGGTTCAGAACATGGATCCTCCTACCAAAGAACCACATGTGATCTGTGATATAGCCACTGAAATCCAGGCATACTCACATTGAGTGTATGGTATCCCTGAATGTACTTCCACATCATGCCAGACAGAAAAACCAATTGACAGAGCTAAAATTTGCTACATATTAAGCTAGGTACCAGTCAGTCACTAAAATTAGTACCAGAAGTTTGCACTGCACATCTCAATGAGGTGTACAGGTAGGACAACCCAACAAACTTCCTGATGAGACCCAAATACCCAAAAATGTAGGAAGACAGCTTGAGCATTCCAGCTATTACACTTATACTTAACTGTACATTCTAAACAACAGTGAAACTACAAATAGCCAACACCAACTAAGCAGACTGTAGCAATACATACCTTTGCATACTGCTACACTTTGCAATATACACCAATTTACAATGCACACCCTTGGCACAGTTTCCTGTGGCTCTTAACATACATGTATTAAGGAGTACAGCAAACAGTGGTTATTTGCATAAAATGAACATCTATGTATATATATATATATATATATAAACATTAGCAAGAAATACCTTTATTGTTTTCCGGGATCCATCTGCCTGCAATCTTCCTCCCAAGTCAATCACTTTTTTTGGATCAATAGCAGCAACAGCCTTCTCCACTTCATCCACTACAACTTCACAAACTGAAAGAACACAATGCAAATCAAACAGTGCACAAGATGCAGGGAACAAATCTCAAATTCAGTATAATAAAATCCTGCATGACCCACTGCAGTTGATGCACCCCAAAAATCCTGTCAAAATTTGTGCACCATCTCCATCACTGCTACTCACTACAACTGATAGGAAAATGCTTGGTCTGTAGCAACTGTGGCATTGCTCCTCCACCCCCACCAAAACACTTTGTGAGACACAATAACAATTATGTTTTCATGGTAATACTGTGCAGCAATGTTACCTACACCATATGCAACACTGCATAACAATGTGCAACAACACAAGGACAGAAGCACATAGACAGTGAGAAATAATGGCAAACATGCAATAATTTGTACAGCAGCCAGTATTCTGATAAAACTGAGCACCTGACACTTACCCATGCAATTCAAGTCATCATCATATGCAGCCCCTCCAGGCCTTACCCAATGGAAAATCATGAGAGCTTGGAGGAGAAAAAATGACACTTTATGAAAATTCCAGTGCATTTTGTCCGTATACTTGCACATAGGGATAAGCACCAAGAACTGCGAAATCAAACAACAAAGGTGACGTTTGATGCAAGTCACGCAATGATGCCTTGCGCATCCAATTAGGAACGCAGCAAACAGCGAGGAGTCTCACGGCCCATGTACGCAGTCTCAGTACTCTTCCTCACATTTAACCTCAGTAATCCCTCGGGTTGACCGAGCTCGACTACGTGGCAGTTATTGGTAGGGCCACGGTGATTTACAGGCAACGATGTAGCATTCGGCTTTGTCACATACGCGTTATAAGCGCAACCAACCGTTCTTGTATCTGTAATATTCAGTTGTTGATATCAATGTAGTAGGGTAACATAATAAATTCAGTAAGATATTTTTTCCAAAGCAATGCAATACATTTTACAACACAAATTCAAAGAAATGCTAGAATAAAAACACGTTCCATAATTTAAAAGTCTTGAGAATTTGAAGACACATATGGCTAGTCCGTTACAAATAATGCAGAAGCTTTTCTCGTTGAGTGAAACCTTAAGTGGATCGCGGCAAGACCTCATGCTATTGTGGGTTAGATGATCGTTTCGTCAAATGTGCTGGTGGTAGCTAGATTACTGCGTCATTTGTTTGCTGGACGCTAGGACCATCACATTCGTTTGAAATATGCTCTTTCGCAGCCTCCCTTGCTGCCTCATTTCTGATGCGTCGGTGCTGCGAAATCGCAGACGATGTTTTTCGTTTTGGAATTTGGGAACACAAGCTAATAGGTAAGAAAGCTATTGAAATTTGGTCCAGACATGTCTCCATCGGTGATGAGGAATCATGTGGGTAATATAACTAAGATGGTCACTGTACTATTGGCCTTAGAGTACTCCATGGTAGTTGAAGCATTTTGTCTCTTATGCACTAGAGAGCTTGAAGTAGCCACTAAGGTCTTCGAAGCATTGTTGCTCGCGTCTGCATTCAGAGCTCGTCAAATCAAGCATTAAAAGTGCGGGATGTGCTCATAGTGCTCTCAATGGTTTGTGCATTTGATTAGATCAGAGGTCGGATTGAACAGATCAGGTCAGATCAGGAGTGAAACATTTCAGAGCCCACTTCACAGTTCAGGGTGATTGGTTTTTGAGCCCCATTGAAAATGTATGGAAAGTTGCTCCCACACAATGTTCCTAAGCATGATCACCATCTCAGCTCGCGTTTTGGACGGTTCGAGGTGGTTGAGCCAGGGAAGGTTTTGCCTGCCCAGCTGGTGCCAGAGCACATCAAAAGTCCGCCGTGGGCTGACTCGGGCGCGCCTCCCACCCCGCCCAATATCGCCGAATGCAAGACGGAAGACAGCATACAAAAAATGAGACGAGCATGCAGACTGGCCAGCAAAATACTGCATTCAGTAAAACATCTTGCAAAGGTGAGACAGTTTTCACACTGGCTGAATAACATAACACAGCACACCAGCATTATCAACCTTGTCCTCACCACTTACTGTGCATATTTGGGTGCTGTTGCATTGCTTGCATGTATCCAATCCACTAAATATGAGCGTTAGAGACCAGAAATCCCACGTGCCCATGTCTACCGCAGTTGGGCCCTTTTCAGGCCAAGAAGTACCCAAGCTGCTTTTGTAATCGCCAGATGTCAGATGGCATTGGCAATGTGATGTGATCGTTACTTTGTTTGTCCCCATTGCAGCCAATAGAATGGTCCAAATATCCCAGGAACTGTCGGGCCATGGCTGTGATGGCCTTCTTAGGCTGCCAATATCTGGTCTGCGGAGCCAGGGGTGGATCTTCTGTGTCCTCTTCGAGGCCCGACCCGGTCATCTGACGCGGCCCTCGCTCCCAGCCGGGCGTGACCACCGAGGCGATCGACCAGCTGGCGCACCAGCTGACGGTGGCGCACGGCGCCTACCCGTCGCCGCTCAACTACCGCGGCTTCCCCAAGTCGGTGTGCACGTCCGTCAACAACGTGGCCTGCCACGGCATCCCGGACGACCGGCCGCTCCGCAGCGGCGACATCGTCAACATCGACGTTACGGTGGGCGGCGGGCGTCGCCCCAGCTCAGCAGTGGCAAAATGGGATCGGGACGAGTGGTGGGGTGCTTGCAGCCGGGGTTCAGCGCCGACGCGACAGCGTTGGGAGAGACGTTTCGGGTGAGATCGGGCTTGGGGACCGGGAGTCGCAGACGCAGACTCGGAGCGGACCATTCGTGGAGGGGTGTCTTCGGCAGCTGTGGCCTTAACGGCGTGGCTCTCGTGACCCATGCCTTCGCTGACGCTGATCGACTGCAGTGTGCTGCCAGCGCACTGCCCCGTGTCGTGCAGCCGACTGAGCTCCGTGCCTGTGCGCCAGGTGTACCTGGACGGTCATAACGGCGACTGTTCAGAGACGTACGCCGTTGGTGAGGTGGACGCACGCGGCCGGCGCCTACTGGACGTGGCCCGCCGCTGCCTGGACGACGCCGTTGCCCTCTGCAGACCCGGCATGCCGTTCTCAGACATCGGTAAGGCGGTGACTGGTGCAGATAGGTCGTCGCATGGCCGCACAACGCTGAAAACCTCTCCAGTGTCAGTGGATGGGTGCAAAATGGCTACAGAAGTCGCTGCGTCGTAAAACTCCCATCCGGCATCAGCGTCGGTGTATGCGCTTTTACACTAGTGCGTGATATATGATCAGCGATTAGCGTTGGGCGGCAGCCGAGACAGCCGAGCCAAAATCGACATGTGTTCAGTGTTGACGCCACCGACACGGGGCGCCGCCGTCCACGCACTGTCGTCACCGAGTTGGAGCAGCGCGTGCCTCGGCCATCATGCCAACCTTCGCTCTCTCCGGCCAGGCGGGCGCGTCGAGACCACGGCCGCCTACGCCGACCATGCGGTGGTGCCGGCCTTCATCGGTCACGGCATCGGCACGTACTTTCACGGACCGCCGGACGTGTACCACTGCTGGAACACGTACCCGGGAACCATGCAGCCGGGCATGACCTTCACCATCGAGCCGGTCGTCACGCAGGTGGGCGGGGCGCAGCGGTTCCCGGTCACGGGCGGAGTGGCTCCGGCGGGCCGCCGCCGAGTGCGGCAGGGCTGCGCGTCTGGCGATGGGGCGTCCGGGGTTGGTGCGAGCCGCGGCACGCCGATGATCGGCGTTGTTTCGACGTCGTCTGCGCTGGTACTGGTCTGAGTGGGGCCCGCAGACAGAGCATGGCCAGGGCATATTCGATACGAGGGGTAGTGGAGGTGGGGTATTGCCCAGGTGGGGTAGTAGCCCACGTCAATGCTGTCAGCCACAAGACAGGACCTTGCATGCGCGATCGACACGTCGGCTTCGTGGCGTCGACGCTATTGACCAGCTCGCAGATTAATCGGCATCAGCGCGCTGCTGTCTGTGGAGTGCGCTGGAGTGGTCCGCTGACCGGACGCCGTCGCTGCCGACAGGGCGGCCGGGAGGTGGTGCTGCTGGAGGACGGCTGGACGGCCGTCTCGGCCGACGGCAGCCGCTCGGCCCAGTTTGAGCACACCGTTCTCATCACCGAGGACGGCGTCGAGGTCCTCACCGGTCCGCCGCCACTGGCCGAGGACTGAGGAGCGGAATGCGCCCGCTGCCCGTATCGCTGAAGAGTCCAGTATGGGTGGGCCGGCGGCAGCTGCCCTACAGGTTATTCAGTGGGTCCGCTCGGCAGCCGGCCGGCGGCCCGCCGCCGAGCAGACCCACTGAACACCCTGCCTGCCTGGTCCATTCCACTCCACTCCACTTCACCAGGATGGACTGGTTTCGGTTTCGGCCGGGTGAAAGCGCCGTGATGGCCGACCGGGCCGTGCGGCACCCTTGCGGACGGTTCAGGTCCGCAGATCTGGGCGGAGTAGCGCGGCAGTTGGGCGGGTGGGCAGCAAGTGCCAAAACGCATCAGGAAACATCACGCCTAGTGCATGTGGTGCGACAATGTCCGCTTAGATGACCTCACTCTAGCGATTGGATTGTCTACTTTTTACTCTGCTTCATCGAGCGGGATGTCTCATAGCGCTATCCAATATGCGGTGTTGTTGTCACATATTGGCCATACGGCCGACCCACCGATGCCAGATACAGCTCCCATGACGTCGACAAAAGCCTTTACAGAATATACCCGCGGCGCCGAGCGAATGCATCCAGCACTGATCAGCAGCTCTGTCAGTGAATATTACTGACAAACTGGCACTTCTTCCGTCTGGTGTCGCTCTGAGGGACCGAGCACACCTCCATGCGTTACCCGTCGTCTCGATATCCCCGGGCCCACGTGCGGGTGACATGGGTGCCGGATACTGGACACCGGACACACAGATAACTGCCTGGCCGCCAGCGATGTATTCTATATCTAAGTTCAAGACAAGTGAGCACTTACACTTAAAGACAGTACAATAAGACAGAATACTTGAATCGTCAGAGGCAATGGGCGGTCAATACACGACCAAACACGGTACAAACATCATTTATAAATTATCGCGGCGCCGCGAGGCGGGCCGGACGGCTTTGTACGTGCGGCGCCGGCCGTGGTCAGCCAATCACAGCCGGCCTGCTGTTTGTCTCCGCGCCGCCATCCGGGACGCGGTCGGCCCGTCCAAATGCGTCACGGTTCAAGTATTCCTCCAACACACAAACACTAGGCCAGGGTGCAGCCGGGGAGTTCCGCCGCAGCTCGCAGCCCCCGCGCCGCCATCTCCGCACTCTGCGCGGTCGGCGGTGCGGCACCCCGACGAGCGCAGCCGCCACGCGCCGGCGCCGGCGCGCCTCTCCGATCACTGTCGTCGCCGCGTGCTGTCTGCCTGGCTGACTTAGTCCGCCGTCGGCGAGCGTCCGACAGGCACAGTTCACGTCAATAGCGCGGTGGCGGCGGAGGCCGGGACCAGCCGCCGCCCTCCGGTCGCACAAGACACCTTCGGTGGCGCGCGTTCACTTGTCAATCGCGGCAACACTGGAGGCTGGCGGGGGCGGGCCGACCTCCAGCCACTCGACCCGGTACCGGCTGTAGGGCGCGTACGGCGCCCGCTGCAGGTCGTTGTTGCGCAGCACGCTGGTACGGCTGGGCTTGATGCCGTCCAGCCGGCCCAGCAGCCAGTCGGTGCAGAGCTGCTGCTGGCGCGCCGACACGTGGTGCTCCAGCCACCGGTCGTGCCAGGCGCGGAACCGCGCGCTCAGATGGCACGACACCTGGCAGTGCGTCTGGCGGCGAGGCACGGGGGCACGGGCCAGTCAGCACCGGCAGGGGGCGGCCAATGGGGGCACGTGCGGTGCCGGGCGGCACGCTGGGGCGGGGGCGCCGTATGACCCTTACAGCACTGACCTGCTGAGTTGGGCTCTGGTGAGAGCACGGCAGCGGCTGTCACAGGAACAGAAACCACATCACGTCTCGAAGCGTCCCTCCCGACTCAATGCCACAGTTGCAAAACAGCTCAGTGAAAAGCAAAATGTCCAGGGTTCATGGACGGTACCCAAGAACGCAACAGAACAATGCTTAAAGAAAATGCAACGTTCCCTTCCAAACCCAGTAATGGAAGCCGTGGTCAGCAAGCAAGGCTAACTCGCGCTGTGCCGACTCCCGCATGGCCGGGTGTTCGCCGGCCACGCCCAGTGCTCACCCGTCGGGCCTTGGTGAGCGCGCCCCGCTTGTGCAGATAGTCCCCGCTGTCGACCACACGCATCATGCGGTAGTTGGCGGCCAGCTTGAAGTGCTCGTCGCCGTCGATGTCGAGCGGCTCCGGTTTCCGCTTGGGCTTGCGGCTGGCGTCGGGCGACGCGTCGCCGGCGTCCACGTCCATGCTTGACTCGTCATCGTTGTCCCTGGCGGCGCGAGGTCACCGTCAGCGGTACGCCCGACCAACACCGGCCGGCGCCGCTCCTTCCCGGACACGGCGACCGAGACCGGGCTAACGACTCCCGTCCCCGGCCCCGCAGCGAGCGGTCCGGCGCCCGACAGACCGCCCCCTGATCGGTCGCCGCCGGCCTCCGACTGAACGGGCCGCCGTCTGGCCATCGATCGGCTGTCGGTGGTCGGTCGGCGCCGCAGTATGAACAGCTACTGGCCGGACGCGGCAGGCTCATCGAGCCACTATCGACGCGGGCTCGCGCGGACGGGCGGACCCACACGCGGCTGACCTGTCGCCGGACGAGGTGGGCGTGGTGTCGTCGCGCTCGCGCTTGACGCCGACGCCCGGCGGGAAGACGAGCCGCCGCATGCGGCGCACGATGCGCGGCAGGAAGAGCGGCAGGTTCATGTTCTGCGCCTTCAGCTCGTCGTCGGTATGGTGGCTCGGCGAGGCGTACTTCTCCTGGTAGTTGGAGCGGCGCTTCTCCTCGTTGAAGCAGTCCTCAGAGTCCTCCGAGTCGGTCGTGTCCAGCAGCTCGACCGTCATGCGCGCCGCGTTTTTGAACTGGCGGCCGAGTCACGGGACGCGTCAGATAGTGAGTACACGGCGACGCTGACATGCACGGCGCGGCAGATGTAACACAGTCCGCCGGGGTGCCGGTGGTGTAGTGGGTAGCGCATTTGCGTTAACCACTGCACGTCTGGGAAATCAGAGGTACGGGGTTCGATTCTCCGCAGTGCCCGCCCTTCCTGCCAGGGTGAGACGTAGGCGACGCCATATAGCCTCAGCAGCTGAGTGCGTCGTAAAGCCCTAATGACGCAAACACACAACACAGTCCGCCGATGGCTGCTGCAGCCTCTGCGCGGATGGAAGAAACCTGTGAACGTGAGCTACAATAGGCAACGCGCGAACTGATACACTTACATCAACAAATAAGCTCCAAAGAAGTTCGGGGTACAATTCCTCCAGAACACGCTACTACCAGAAAAAAATCCAGTATTGTCCTACTTATGTCAGCGTATTTTGTGCTATGTGTAGGATAATACCAATGTCAATAATACCAATGCCAATATCAGTCTACTGACCAGGTATATTTTCATGCAGTGCTCGTTCTCTTCCGTCAGCATTTGCTCGACCCGTTTGGTGTAGGCCGTCTCACGAGCTTCGCGCTGTTCGGCGGCGACACAGGGCCCGCCGGCGCCACCGTTCGCCGATTCGAGCAGGTACTCCTTCAGAGTCATCTGAGCCACCTGTGGCGCAATACACGACACGCGTTATGGGCAGCTACTGGTGACGGAAGAGCAGCGCGCAGGAATCCAGACGTCACGGCCAGTTGGGATAACCTGAGCGCGAGACAAACAAAAGCCCAGTTATGTGCAGCTATTAGAAAAAGAGGGGAACGGTGAGAAAACAACGACGTTGCCAAGATAACAACAAACAAGTGCGTGGGCCACTGCTGCTCAGGAGGTTCGGAGTCACCATGCAGTCAAAAAGAAGTGGGCGCAAATAAGCATCGTAGTTGACCCAAAAGAAAAAAAAAACTAAATGAATCTAAATAAAGGAAGCCATATGAACACAGACGTCGCGCTACTTTGCGTGTTCAGTTTCAACTAATGTCCATTAAGGCACACACACAGATCGAACTGCAACGAAGGAGGCTAGCTTGCCACATGTATACACGAAACAGCGCGACTTCGCGTGTTGTTTCCACCAATGTCAATAAAAAAACATGTACCAAACTGCTAGTCTGCAAATACACCAGGTTGAATAAATGAAACTATGGGAGTCTGCATGCATTGCCATATACCGAACTCTGCTCGCGATTCGCCTTTGAAAGACGGCCACCGACTCGTTGCGCTGCGATACACGACAGCGGGCCACCACCAGCGCCGCAGGACCCACACCGCACCAGCCCGTCGTCCGAACAACGCTCACGGTCTCAGTAACGATGTGCTGCAGCTGGCGCACAGCGCCCGAGACGATCTTGTCCGTGGTGAAGGCATTGTACGCGTGGATGCCGAACATCTCACGGAGGGTGTCCTCAAACTGAGAAGAGTCCATGTTGTTGTCCAATACGTTTTTCACCATGTCCAGGAAGGCGGGGTAGTAATCCTCAATGTCGATCTCGTCTGAAAGAAAATCGGTGCGTTAAGGTCGGAGATCACCTGAAATGCATCTGTTCAGCCGGACACCGACCTGAAAGAAGTTAACGTCACCACAGCCGACAAAGACTGGACGCGGAACTGGTGTACGACACCACGGCAGATTCAATACTGCAATCAACGAAGCCCTGTGTGAACGAAGCGACGGCAATCAAACAAGTAGACGGGTGTTATCCACAGAAGCAGGGTGAAGCGGCAGCTGGAAGTGTTACATCCAAACCAGAACACTCTAGCCGAACCCACACACCACAAAGCAGCACCAGCCAGACCGCGAACGCCGCCGCCAACCCAGGCGCCACAGCCGCGGCACTTACTCTTGGGCTTGAGGCGGAGCGCGATGGCTGTGGACTCTGTGCGCAGCTTCTTGTTCTGCTCCTCCTCGGCTGCCATGATGACGGCGCGCTCGTAGATTTTATTGAGCCGCTCGCACAGGATGTGGTGCAGCCGCAGGAACAGATACCAGTTGCTGCTTGCCATGAAAAGCGTGTAACACTCGCCGGCGTCGTCGTCGACGGCCGGCTCACCGGGATCGGCGGCGCCCGGCGCACCGTTCAGCTTACGCTCGGGGCCGCGGCGCGCTTCGGAGCGGCGCAGCTTCTGGCTGCGCGTGCGCCGCTCTGACGGCCGCGAGGCCTCGTCGTCGTCAGACTCGTCGTCGGCGTCAGCTGGCGGCAGAGGTCAGTCTGTGGTGTCACGCACCGGTCCAACAGAACCACGCGGCGATTACAAGTCAGGCGCGGCACACACACACATACATCCAGCCGGGACGCTAACACTGGCACGCACAAACACAAACATAAACACGCGCGCACAAACACTGGCATATGTCCAGCCGGGACGACCTATTCCAGTGGTACCAGAGATTCGCACGCCTCAGGTAGCACGGCCGCGCAGTGCCGGCAGCCGTGTCCGACAGACAGGTGAGCAGATGGGCTGCCGAGCATTGTGTCCCAGAACCAGCACGCCTCAACCCGCCCCAGCCACCAGCGGGCCGCCGCTCACCCTCGTCGTCGTCGTCGCGCTCGTCGTCGCTGAGCTCCTGTTTGGGGTGATAGAACATGCCAGGCAGCGTCTGGCGCAGCAGGTGCTTGATCTTGGCCTTGTCCTCTTTCTGGATGCCCGTCTGCCGCTTCACGTGGTGGATGATGAGGTTCGCAGCGTCGTTCAGCAGGTGTTTGTTGGCGTACACGAACTCTGTGTGTGGACCGCCGCTCGACGACGGGTCACCCGCCTCCTCTAGCTGCTCGTGACGCTCGTCGAACAGCGTGTACAGCTCGTTGAGCAGTGCCTTCGAGCGCAGCATTTTCACGTCGTTCTGCTTGAAGTTGACCCCCTGCGGGTCCAGCGACTTCAAGTAATACTTCTCGTTCTGCTCCCGCCAGATCTTGTTGTAGCCCTGACGACAGGACGAAAACACATCAAGACACCCAGCTCGCGATAATGTGGACGGACTCCTCCTCCGCGGGAATACTGAGGCACAGACAGCGGGGGTCTGAGTGAGAGTTCGCTACATACCATCCCATTTGTGGCCTACAAAGTTTTTCTTATCCACCCCTTTTACCGCACCTGAATATCCGTTTCGCGCCACAATCCAGTCGTTCTGTGAGGCTCCCACTGTCTTGAACAGCTCCGCTCACCTTCTGCGCCTCGCGCCACTCGTCCTGCTTGGCCTTGAGTCGGCGCAGCACCACAGGCACGGCCACGATCGGGTTCTTCTTCAGGCCGTCGACGATGTCGGTGGCCTTATCGCCGTAGATACGGCGCACGGCGCGCTGGTGGATGGTGGGCGAGGTGCCGCCTAGACAGTCGTCCAGCCGGTAGCGCGCCGCGTCCTCTGGCGCCATCCGCGACAACTTCTTCTGCACGCCCTCCAGGATGCGGATAGTGGAGAGGTTTGTCTCCAGCACCATGTCCAGCTGCGGCGGGCAGGGGGGGGAGGGACATGATCAGGGGGTCCCGAGACGGCAGACGCCGTCCGAATCCGCATGAGCCGGTACTTTAGCTAGTATATGGTAGGGGCTCAATCCGAATAACAAGCCCTGGGTCCTTTTACTTAAGGGCATTCCAACGGACGCCATGCAGCTTCATCCGTGGCAAACACAAGGTAAGTGGTTACGCGAAACAGGCGTTCACCTGGGTGACAGGCTTCAGACAAAAATGAAAAAAAATCCTTCACGGAGCAGACTTGAGCATGGCGTTCAGTTTATCAAATTCTCCTCACCCCGTCACATAAAAACCATGAGCCCGCCCTTCACTGCGCCAGACTGACCGGCGTCACAGCGCGGACCCCTGGCCGGCTGGCCAGCGCTGGCGCCGAGTTCGCGCCGCTGCCGTCGGCGCCTCTCACCTCAAACCGCTCGTCCTCGCAGCGGTAGATGTACTCCTCGTACTGGGTCTTGCGTGACGTAACAAACGTCGAGTCCTCCGAATAGGAGGGGAACGACACCCAGGTGTCGTTGAGCACCTCGCGACAGAGCTGGGTGCGGCCCGAGCAGCGCGGCTGCGGGTACGACTTGGGCAGCGCGCAGTACGACGCGCCCAGACGCTTGCACGTGGAGTAGTCTGCCGCAGGGAGGCGGGCGGTCAGGTGGGCTGTGCCACTGACACCGTGACGCCTGACGGGACGGGAGCGGCGGCCACGCCAGCTCAGCGCTTACACAGTTCATGGGCACCGACCACGCGTGGGGCGGTAACGCCAGACCAACTCATCACTATCGGCATGTTGGAAAGACTTAATTTACTTCGCCGGCCAGATGGCTCCTTGACACCAGCTTGGGCGGTTGTCCTCGCAGACACAGGCGTTCGGCCGCGCGCCTCGTGACTGTGGGCGCGCGGTGCGTCGGCCGAGGGGAAAGGGAGGAGGCGGTACGTACCTATCTCGATGGCCTGATCACCGGAGACACGCTCCTGTTTGGCCATGCCCAGCGGGATGGGCTCCACCGTCTCGCGGCCCTCCTTGACACCCATGAAATCCTTCAGCCACTTCAGCAAGACCGGCTGCTGCGGGGGAGGGGGGGGGGGGGAGGGTCAGGACTGCGCGCCAGCTGAGCCCCGGAGCAGGGCGCCGGGGGCGGAACCGCACAACCACGCCCACATGTCGAAACAGGGACAGATGATGTAAAATGGCCGCGCAACATGGTGAGGTGGATCGACGCAGAACTCAAATTCCAACAAAGCTAGGCGGAGAGCAAACACAGGGGACTAAACAATACATAACAGCAATGAGAGCAAAGTCATGAAGCTGCAAAATAACGGAGCTAAACTTCAGGTGAAGCTGCTGCTTACTTTTCCGAGGAATGGTGACAATAACTGGATGACATCCAGCCGAGATATGATCTCCGTGTTGTACAGGGAGAGCACGCGCAAAAAGTTGTTGTAAGAATCTTGGTTTTTCAGTGTCTTCCTCACCTGCAGCAAAAATGACGTAAGTATTTGCAACGGGTGCAACTAACTACGCCGAGTTTGCAGCAATTGCAGTTCGAATTAGGACAGCACGAGCAAAGGTAAGAATGACCGCACACTTTCCAGAAAGGCTCGAGGACGAAAACAGTCACGAAACCCACCGCTACATCAATAACGTCGGCCGTAAACGCTCGCAAATAACCGCAAGCCGAAGAAGGCGTGCCAGTGGTCTATGAGCCCCACGCTTGCAGAACAGCCGGGCATGCTTTGGTGGCAGCAGGCATCAGCCCAGCCCACCGTGATGGGCGCTCGGGCCAGCCCCACAGGCGACGGCCTCGGCCTGGCTGACGGCTCGGGACCGGCCGTCGGCCACGCCCGCTCCCGGCGCGAGGGCGGACGTTCCACTCCGGCTCGCCACGGCCGCCCACCGCCTGCCACGGCCACACGCGCAGCGGACACAGGCCGCGCCGCCCGGACGGCCATCGTCTCCGGCTGCGGCCGCCACACAACGGCAGGAACGGACGCACCAGGCGACGATGGCGAAGAGCCACCCCACATGGGGCCTGGGGGCGTAGCGGACAGCTGCAAGGAACGCGCGCTGCCAGTGACAACCACCGGCCACCATTCTGTTGAAACTTTAAGGGCACGGAAGCATCAGCATCTAACTGGACTTTTGGAACATGCTTTCAACTTAAGGCTCCGTTCACACCTTGCGCACAAGCTGCAGAATCCGCCACAGCTCCTGCAGCAAGTCAGATGTTGCAGACTGGAGGTGCCGCATTTCAGTCCGCACGCCCGCAAGTCACCAGTGGTACAAACGGTACCGCTCTAGTTCTACAACGCCTGACAACTGAAGAGTCTGCTCAGGACTCTGTAGAATTCCGCCGCTGCGCACCACTTCCGAGATACTTGTATCTCCCCTTGCGGACCAGCATGCTTAAATGCGACCCCTCCAGTCGGCAACAACTGACTGCAGAACCTGCAGCGGATTCTGTAGTCAGTTGGTTAACATGAACGGGACTTAGAGTGTTGAACCAATCGGAACGCTCGCAATTTTGACAATGAAATGCCTGGACAAACAACATTTGTAGTTTCCACAAAAACCTAAGTCGTGCACAAGAATGTGTATGCGGCCGAAAAAGGCAGGCAGCTGTGGCATCAGCAGATTGTTGGACTATTTCTCGACGCACGACACCTTTGAGGGCCATTGGCGCTGGGGTCACTGGTGCTGGCTGTACCGGAGGGGCCACCACAGTCGCGTCAGGAAGCCGGGCTCCGGCACAACTGGGCACACGGTCATCGACAAACGCCTCACCGACTGATCCAAGCAGTTTCCGCAATGCCGCAAGTCTCCTTTCAGAGAAAATAGCAATACCTTGGCCAAATATCCACTGCCCGGGCCTGACCACCAGCGGTCACGCCGCTCCCGGCCGGCTGCTCCGCCCCTCACCGCTCCTCGGCCGGCCGGTACCCACTCACCTCGTCGAAGAAGGCGTACTCGTTGAGCGACGCGTACTTGCCGGCCTCGGCCAAAGTCACGTCTTTGACTACGCCGACGCCAACACGCGGCTTCTTGCTGGGCACGGACGCTACCGGCGGCGTCGGCAGAGGCCGCTTTAGCTGCTGCTTCGCCGTCGGCTGGAAGCTTGGCTTCATGGGCTTCTTCAGGCCCAGGGCGTGATCCTGATTCACAGAGCGAGAGTTCTGCCGAAGTTCACGGCGAGGTTACACATGGTTGGCGACAAGGTCGCGCACTGGGTTACGACACATTTCCAGTTGCAGCACACGGAGACAGGCTGCGCCTAGCAACAGATGCCGGGCCCGCCTCCCGTCACCGGACGCACAGTAGAGCACCAGGAGGGAGTGTCGCAAATCGGGGTGTGGAAACTAGATTTCCAAGGGAAACAGGCGGCCCGAAACTCAGCTAAGCTCCCATCGCGGAACACGGCACGGCCAGACCAGACATGCTGCAAATGAAACGGGGCAATCGGCGTGTAACTATCGCTGTAGCTTGTAAGACCGAGCGCTGGTGGGGTCCTCAGCCAGCACCTCGGCGCCGCCAGCTGTTCCGTCGGCACCGAAGCACGAGCGACTCACGTTGACGGCGGTGATAGCGTTGCCGTTGGTGGCGTCTGGTAAGAACTGCCCGAACTCGTCCATGAGGTCCTCGTGGCTCTGGAAGAGGGTGGCCACCTTGGCGTACACCTCCGTCTCGGTCAACGAAGGCCCGCTGGGCGGCAGACCATCCTTCAGGCTGCGCTGGTCCTTTTGGTACGTGTGCAGGATCTCCAGGAACTGCTTATAAACGTCCGGCTGGCCCTGGAACCGGTTCTGGCGGCAGGAGGAAGGGCCGGCGTAAGCGGGAGCGGGCCGGGCCGGGCCGGGTCAGCCGGAGCCCGTAGGAGCCACGCTGCCGCAGCGGACGGAGCCACGTTAGACAGACTGGGACCGGCTGGGTACGGGCCGGAGCCCGCAAGAGCCACGTCAGACAGACTGGGGCCGGCCAGAGCCAGCAGGAGCCACGTCAGACCAGACGAACTGGGGCCGGCCAGAGCCAGCAGGAGTCACGTCAGACGAACTGGGGCCGGCCAGCGCCAGCAGGAGCCACGTCAGACAGACTGGGGCCGTCCGCGCCAGCGGCGCCTGGCACAAGTTGAACTCCCGGTGGGACACGTCTGCAGCCCGTATCTTGGCCTTCACCGTGGAAAAAGCGCCGCCGAACTGGAGATAATACAAATGATGCAAGGCAGGCCACGGTGTATCTGAGCCCCGACCCTGGCCCGGCGACCGGCGACGTCATATGTGCACAGTTAAGGGCCGTTGCCAAAATCCCCGCCGCCTCGAGTCCCCACTGAGCGGTATGACACCGAGTCCCCACTGAGTTCTCGCACCTTGATCTTGTTGACGTAGTTAATGGCGTGGTTGAACTCGACCGGCTGGCTCTGCTGCGCGCCACCCACGCCCTGGTTGGGCATGTTGGCAGCCGCGGCCGCGGCCGCGGCTGCGGCTGCGGCGGCGGCAGCGGCGGTGGCGACGGCCGGCGCCGGCTGCGGCACCACCGGCGCCGGCGGTGGCTGGTTGTACGAGTGGTGCGAGGTGACATGGTGGCCGCCGCCGGCGCCCGACGGGCCGCCCAACGAAGACAGGATGTTGTTGGTGCCGTAGTTGCTCCTGTGCCACGAACAGGGGCCGGTCACAATACTGTTCCGCGTCACACTAACGCAGCTGCGCAACGGGCTTCGGGGCGCGCCGATACTGCAGGCCAGCTGGGCCGTGCAAAGGCAAACCCTCGCGAGCAAATAGGGCGGCTCAAACATTACACCATTGTGACAGCCTACATCTGTTCAGTACTGGTCGCCTCATTGTCAGCATTCTGCCTAATAACGCGCAACCCAAGACGCGCGCAATCGGGCCCCTCACCTGGGCGGCTGGCCGCTCGGCTGGTGGCTGGGTTTGGGGGCGGCGCCGGGCGCGCCGGCCGTCGGCTGCTGCGGCTGCGGTGGTGGCGGCTGCTGCTGCTGCTGCGGAGGCGGCGGCGGCGGCGGCGGCGGCGGGACCGGGCCCACCGTGTCCGAATACGTCTGGAAGTCGCCGGTGGGCGTCTGCACCACGGTGGTGACCTGGCCTGGCGCCGTCATCGACACCTGCAAACGCTGGGAACGGAGCCGACGGGCGCGCCGTCAGTGGTCAGCCGACGCTGGCACTGGAGGGCGGCCAGGTCAGCACACACACACACGCATATAGTGAGATACACACAGGTTCCAAGACCAACTGCTCTGTGCACAGCTGCCAGGATTACTTTTCACGCATAAGTATAACAGCCAATATAAGCCATACATTCACAACTAAGAGATATTGCAAGATGCAAAATTGTGAAAGTGGATGGGCTGCCACACATCCAAACCATGTACATTGTTCTGGGGTTGGCATTGCACACAATCGGTTTCTGTGCCCACCACAACATGCTCCAATCTAAATTCACATAAATCTATAAGGTTCAAGAGAATGACACAACATAGGAGAAACCAAAAATAATACTTATGTACTCAGAGGCTCCATGATACACAGTTGTACCAAATGGATTGGAACATCAGTCAGATAATGCTATGTGAACTTGTGGAACATGATCAAAATTCAAAATGCAGCTTGCTAGGATCTTCACAAAAGAACCCATCATCTTCTCACATGGCCTGCAAACACCACTTTGTACACCACTTGAGTGCACATGCACCAATTAGCGCACCCCAGCAGCTGTATGTACACTCTGGCTGATGTGCAGCAAAATTGAACTGAAGTAGTGAAGAAGGGAAAAGATGGTGAAATGGAGGTAAAGTCTCACACACAATTAAACCTTGAAAATACAAAAATGTAAAAAAAATTTCTAAAACCAAGTCTAAAACTAAAAACTAAGTTGTTTGATAAAATATTGTTTACCAGCAAATATAAAGCACAAAGATGATGATCCACAGACTTCTTAACCCAAACATATACACCATTTTAGCGCCATAAATGCCGCGGCCCCGAAAATGGCTCGTAGTAGACCTGCAGTTCAACTGAAACTAAACCAATTCCATCAAACTGACACAACACGTCGCTTAACTAAACATTACGTGCTCAGTGTTAATAATGTAACGAAGTTTTCAGCGTGCCAGGAACTTGAGAGGCTCATGACCATATGGTGCTGCCATCTATGGGAGCAATTCCGTTTCTCGAATCCAGCGGTCATTGCGGAGCGGAACTGGTAGAATTGACACTGTGATGACTGATAAATATTGGGGCACCTCAGCTTCCAAGAAATTGTCGCATCCAGAAGTTGCCACGCATCGGGGATAGCCATCTTCTCAAAATAAAATGCTTCACGTTTGAAACCATTGCAGCAAGCATCCGACACGGTGAAATAAGCTTATTTATGACGACTGGTGAACTTTTTAGTGGAAAAGCTTACTCTAGGCACCGCAATTTCTTTGCCGAGGAAATACGCTGCTCAATACACCATTGTATGATAACGTGATCGCACCTTACACAATACTGAACGAGCCAATTGACGGTCGTTATATCTGGAAACCGTTGGAACGAAAATGATAGATAGCCAAATTTTAACTACCCGACTATATTTTATTGGCCTTCATGGCCGCATGGCCAATGGAATGACATAACTTGAAAGACGTCATAAGTATGGATGCCTCGGCGGCCTTGAAATAAGCTGTCCACAAGTCTACACACTTTCCCGGGCGTATGGCTCGGAAACTAGAAGGGCGTAGGCCGTAACAAGGGCAGGGCTGTGAACTGCACCAAATGATCTTCAAGATGGCAATTTCAGTTCAAAACCCTATACAAATGCGTAAGGCTTCCTCTCAGCAGAATCAAAAGAAATTCTTACAAAACCCACAACACACAGTAGCGCTGCAAGCTATATCAAGCACATCATCTACGCAGTCCATGTCAGGCCAAGAGGTAGCTGTCCTCGACCGTTGTAGAAAATGGTCAAGGATGTCAGATAACTCTAATCCTGGATTACTTAGTGGACTCTTCACCACAACAGAAAATTAGTCAGGTAGTGGCTCGGAAACTAGAAGGGCGTAGGCCGTAACAAGGGCAGGGCTGTGAACTGCACCAAATGATCTTCAAGATGGCAATTTCAGTTCAAAACCCTATACAAATGCATAAGGCTTCCTCTCAGCAGAATCAAAAGAAATTCTTACAAAGTCAGGTCAGGTCAGGTAGTTCTGTCAGGTAGTTCTGTATAGCATTGTGTCAGTTAACCCGCACCTCCATCGGCAATGGAAATGGTCGAGATTTTTGGAAGACAAAGTGGCTTGTCGGACGCACGTCAGGTGTACCCATGGCAGGTCGAAAGGTGCGGTGACGGACAGGGGGCTCTTCATCCTAACCCTCGCACGTATTTATTGAATACAAGCATTTCCGACAACACAGATGTTCCATGCCCAAAAGCGACGTCACCCCGCTTCGCCATACGCACACCCGTCGTTCCAGACATTTTTCAACTGCAGTACATTCTTTTCGTCACGAGAAACAACGGACAACATGCCAGTCCACATGCATCACAGCCGAACGACAAGACGAATCAAACACAGAAGGAGATCAATGAATAGTTTGCCGACATCCAAACATGCGTCACCACGGCCAAATGACAAAACAAGAAGCATTAAAGGAAACCAACGCAGAATAGTTTCGTGTCCAACCATGCATGATCACAGCCAGATGAGAAAACGAACACACGTTTTTTACACTAGGTGCATGTGGAACCTTGGAACATCTTCAGGGGTGGGAGGAAGAGCAAAACACACAGTGCACATGGCATCAAGCTTAGCATCATGAGGCGACCTATATCTCATTTGTTGTCGAGTAAATACGCAGCATCTGAACACCTCCAGGGGTCCAACAGGCAACAGTGAAATCCATACCGCGTGTTTGTTGACATGAACACTGACATGATCAGGTTGGGCACAAGATACATCTCCAAGACAGAAATGATTTCGTGATTTGAAGATGGCATTTATGTTTTTCATCCAAACAGCAACATGTTCCCAATATTATGCAAGACCTGACACCTAGCAGGCAGCTACTTCATTACTGACCCACACCAGTGCACTCTGCGGAGATAGCATGCAAGCAGCGTTACCAAACGCGGCAGAAGCGTGGAGTCTGTTAGTGGTCAGCGTTCGGGCGAGCCCAAGCGGTTCTCCGGCGGCTCGCCGGAGTCACTCACGTCGTTGGTCGACTGGACTTCGATCTTGTAGCCGGGCGGCAGGAACGTGTTGAAGCCGACGATGAGCGCCGGGTGGCCACAAAACAGCCTGGAGACGCGCGTGATCACGCCTGGCGTGTCGATACTGCCGGTCGACGCACGCACACGCCGTTAGCGTACCATACAACCACACAAACAGCAAGAGAGCAGACACAATGAACACACATGAAGCGGGCAGGGCATGCACCATTACTTGCCGACAGGCAGACATCTTCATAGCCAGTCAAACATAGACGGGTGGACTGATAGCAGGTGCGGAACGCCATAGAGCAGGGCAGCTGGTGCATCCATTTCACCACAGGAACTTTGACAGTCGAGTCCAGGGCAGAGCAAACACAGTGCATTACTATCAACAAATGCTGCTGATGCAATAACATACAACACTGAGTGTGTCAGGCACTATGAAACGTCCGGCAAAATGTGACATTGCAGCGCTCCCTCATAGTGGCCGATCGACGGAAGCCGCGCGCGACCGGCGTCACCACTCACTTCTGAGCTTTGAACTCCTTCATGATGTCGAGGAAGTCGTTGTACACCTCCGGGTTGTTTTGGAACTTGGACTTCACCTGATCCAGGTACGAGAGCGCGTCTTCGACCTTGAGCCGCTGGTAGCTGGGCTGGGCGGCGGCCGCGTCGGCGGCGGCCTGGGCGGCGCCGGCCTGCCCGGCGGCCGACAGCGAGCCGGGCTTGGCCGCGCTCACCGCACCGATCACCATGGCCGCCGCCATCGCCGACGTCGGCTGCGGCAGGGCACGGCATCAGACCGAGGACTGCTGTTGGGCTCTGAACAGAGGTACGGCCAGGGGGGGGGGGAGCGGGGGGGGGGGATGGGAGGACAGAGGACCAGGCCAGATCACGCCCACCGGCCGGCGATGCAGAGTCGTGCGGGTACCACAGGCAGACAACCCTACCGTCGAAGTCCTGCACAGGCCCTGAGTGCTGTCGCCACGACGAGTATAATCACCTGCCTTGACTGCATAATACTGCTGGTGGGAGTCAGCCGCGAAGCAGCCGAGGAAACACTACAGGGCCTACAGCCTGACACGGCAGCCGGACTCTGGGAGGTACGATCGCGACAACTCACTCTTCTGATGGCCATCGGGTGTGTCTGCGGCAGGTGGACACTGGCGCTGCTGGCGTTCGACAGCGTGTGCAGAGAGCTGGTTACAGACACTGTCACACTCGTCCCCACGTGTGAGCTCTGAAACAGATGTGCGACACATGCATACAAAACACATTGGGAATCACTCGCCTTCGCGACGGATTCAGCAACTCCACATGCCTTCCTATTCAACCTGTGCATGAGAACACAATGCCGATTGTCACGCTGTCCTAAAACGATATTTACACAGAGACATGTGCTTTACCAACTAAAACCAGAGTGCAGAAGTCCCCATACTACAGAGCGAGAGGGGAGGCCCAGCTGACGTCGCCGGCGCTAACCTGCGCGGCGGACGAGAGCGGCGTGGCGCCGGCTCCCGAGTACACCACCGTCGCGCCGTCCGGTTTCACCGACAGGTTCTCGCCGTAGGTGACGTGACCGGCGCCAAGCGGTGCCTGCTGGTACGTCATGAGCCCGTGCACCATATGAGAGGCGAGCGGCGCCTGCGGCAGCGGCGGCGGCCCAGCCGGCAGCGGCGCCGGACCTCCGGCCGACGGTGCGATCGGCGATATGCCGCGCGGTGGCGGACCGGCCTGCGGCGCCGCGGCGACGGCGGCGGCGGCAGTGGCGGCGGCGACAGGCGCGGCGCTGAGCGCAGCCGGCTGCGGCGCCAGCCGGGCGGCCGTCGGCTGTGCAGCCATGCTGGGCGAGGAGAAGACGGGCGGCTCGGCGGGCGGGCGGCGCGCCGGGGGCACCACGCAGACGACGGCGGCCGCCGCCGCGGACGGCGGCGCACTCTCACTGCTCACCGGCGGCTCCTGGCGCTTCATCACATCACCGCCCGGGCGCGGCCACTGTCGCACAACACGCACATCAGCACCGGTCTGCACACGTCCAGCACCAGACACGTCACCTGATACCTCAAACGTGGTCATACCCCACCCGCCTCATCTCAACCAATACCTCGGGAAACGTATGTGCCGGGCACGAAAGGCTTTGGCAACATAGGGGAAGAAAGCTGCAGTCCCTCTTTGTTTAAATGTCACAAGTTTCACAGTCCCTCAATCCCTTTCTGATTGAATGGAACACTATTTGTGAGCAATGGCATTTACTATATTTTAAAATCAGATTTACAAGACTATGCTGTACATATGCCAGAAGGTCCATGATGAAACAAGTGAACAAACATTATGATGGTTGCCCATTGATAAAAGCACGTTTCTCACTCACATGCAGATTGGTCCTTTGCAAGTGATCATATCCCCATCAGAGCCCAAAATATAGTAAGGGCTTTGTGCTCAACAACCTTTACAACAATAGCACAATGTTCCACTCCCTACATGCAGTTTGTTGTCAAAATGTTATGCAGTATTATAAGGAAACACTCTCCACATCTTCTCAGACTTCACTTATATGCACCAGCCACTTTTGTGAAGACTATTTGATGGCTTGTAGATTGTGGGTAAAATAAAAAGTATATGTACCAACTTCTTCATGGTATTTAAAAATGGTTTCTAAGAACTCACTGGCTTCAAGTGGCATGGTCAAAATGAACATCTCATATTCTGGGACTTACTATCTGTTATGAATGGTGCTGAAAACTGGTATTTTAGCTTTACTGCCCATGGTTACACCTGAAAAACATGGCTATTTAACTTTGACAACCCCTGGGCACTGCACATTTGTGACCAAACACAACTTGAAGTATTTTTGAAGCTACCTTTGTTCACCTGGTGATGGAGATGCAACTTATTTTGGCAGCAAGCAACACCATGTTTGTTCTTCCATAACCATGAGGGTGATGTTGAGTCCAATATAATCCTTTTAACAGTGTTGAAAAGATCAATGTTTCCTGGTATAATGTATACCACAAGATTGTGTACTCCAGGTTTGTGACTGGCTAAAAGGAAATATTTTGTACTCCACCACAATGCTACAAAGACAGCTTTTGGAAAACCTCACTTTACCCCTCTGTTCCAGGACAAAATGAAACCAAAATGTGCAACGGCTTGGGACCTGCTGCTTCCATCATGAGCCATGTATTGATATCGAGAAAAACACAAATCTTGCACTCACTACACTTAGATGCCCAGTGGCAAGCAGCCTGTGCTGCCACCTAAGTATGCAACAAATCATGTATGGAAATGTGAAGAATAAAGTGTGAATGTTGAATGTAGTCATCTTCGAACCATGCCAGGAAATAAAAAATGAGCAGCAGAATCATACTGGTTTGTAAATTGGCAAAGCTCTCACTTCCTATGCCCTATGCAGACCAACTCAAATTTGAACATGATTTAACCCATCATTCATGACAAACCACATTAATCACCAAGGATGCAATGAATGGTGATAGAAAACCACACATCCAAGCACCTACCAGATGGCCACCTACTCACTCTCCACCACTGTGTCAAGTCAATGCAAATAGAAGAATCACTCGTAATGCGGCGTCGGAAATGTCTTAACTATTCAGTGACCTGCTCCCACCTCCCAGCTTCAGTGACTTGCACCAGCCTCCTAGCTCAATTCAGAGGTTGAACATAGCAAATCTCTCCAATTGGTTTGGATAATTTGCCTCCTCATGACTGATTTGTCCTGAGCATAATGCACTAATGTCTTGAACAAATTTGTTAACATTGAGGGAAGCTGTACAGAGATGGGCATCATGATTATGGGGAAGGACTTATTTGCACTCATCTAGAACTGCCTTCTGGTTGGATTTCTGGCCACTTGCTGGTATTGGAGTACAAAAATGTAAGGGCAGCTGAGAATTTAAACCAAGTTCAATTTGTCATTTAAGGGATTGAACTTAAAACTGGTAATTAAAGCTTTACAAAAATACCCATCTAAGTCGAAAAACGTTGCTATAAATAGTCATAAAAGCTGTTTGGAGACAGCCGTCTCACTCCAGCAAAGACACCAGGAGACTAGAGTAACATGACCCCATAACCTTGGTGTGGCAAATTAAGAAAACAAATTTATTACAAAAAAGCATCAATACATTGAAACAAAAACTATCATATTTCACAATATCCATTAAAGCACCCCAAAATCTATCAATACCCTGAAGTACCCACCAGTCAGCAGAGCGACTGACAATGATTTCTTTGGCTGGCTTGGACCAGCCTGCCAGGCTCTGTACTCGCGCTGTCTCGAGAAATTTGGTTAAGAGTGCTGCCTGTTTCTTATATACGGTTGGGACGGGCAGGGCCTCGAGTGTTGTCCCGGAGTTGGAAGGTGGAATGCATGACGGTTTAAAACTTTTCGAAACTAGTTACCTCATCGAGCATGAGCGGCACGACCATAGTGGAGCGTCAGAGGCGCAATCATAGTAGAGCATGAAAAGGTGACCGTCCGTGGCACATTCATCGTCATTCTTTTGTGTTTCATTTTTCTCTGGTCAGCTCCAAACTTAATTTGTGAAAATGTGCACACTCTGAGCAACTTGTTGGTAACTTTGGGAGAATCACTTAAGATACCTACTATTTACAGCAATACTTTGGAAGAAAGACTTGCCCAGATCCTTGGTTTGGTATGCATTTTCATATATTCCAAGCCCACACACACACACATATACATATATATATATATATATATATATATATATATATATATATATATATATATATATATATATATATATATATAATTCATGTAAAAGCATTTCAAATGAAAGAAAACATCAGTATTGACCATAGCACACTGAAACAACACAGTGTCAGATTCTGTAATGTGAGACACATGCATATATATATATATATATATATATATATATATATATATATATATATATATATATATATATATATGCATGTGTCTCACATTACAGAATCTGAGACTGTGTTGTTTCAGTGTGCTATGGTCAATACTGATGTTTTCTTTCATTTGAAATGCTTTTACATGAATTGCTGTTTACAAAGTGGCAATTTCATTAAGTACGACCTATTGTACAGTGATCTCCCAAAGATACCCTAAATAAAGCATAATGACCTGCAGCACTTTCAAAATTTTGTACTCCACTCAGTATCTGAAATTTGGTTTTGGTTCTTGAGGAGAGAGAACAAAAATGTTACAATCACAGCTTGTAGTGAGAACAAAATGACCC
The DNA here is from genome assembly GCF_011947565.3 of Pollicipes pollicipes. Taxonomy (NCBI): domain Eukaryota; kingdom Metazoa; phylum Arthropoda; class Thecostraca; order Pollicipedomorpha; family Pollicipedidae; genus Pollicipes; species Pollicipes pollicipes. The sequence goes on along the minus strand of NW_023597054.1, from coordinate 62,587,401 downwards.
AGGTGAATATGCATTGCATTCAAAAGCTGACACTTAAGGATATTTTTAGGCAGCAGATGACAGTAAATACCATGATCTGGCTGGTCTCAGTGATTGCCAAGTCTCAATGATTGCCAGTGATGGTGTTTCTTGGTGTTTTTAGCTCCAAGAGATTTTGACACTGGACAGAATGCAAAAAGTTGTACTCTGTGAGCAACGTCAGATGAGGGCAAGCTGTTCCTGCAACTTTGACAGCATCCCGCACTACATCCACAACTGAACGAGGGATACTGCTTGCGGGCTACAGCCGAATCTCTGTACCCTATCACTTACAATATTTCCTCACAATGCACTCAGTGTCCAGGTCTGTTGCTGCTCACCAGCATATGGTTAACCCACCTTCCCAATGTTTCTGGACTGCATGTAGAAATCATTGCAACACAATACAAATTGATACAAAAGTATATGATATCACACTAACATGTACCTCTAAACATGGTGTGAATCAATCATATGTTGATGAATGAATTATTTTCAAGTATTTTAAAATAACATTTATATTAAAGTTGCACTTGAAACTACCAAAAATGGATATTGTACAGAAGGTATGCTGGTGACGTCAAACACCCTCCGAAACACTAGCTTTGGCACGCGGAAAACCACGGCTAGTAGAGTCTTTGGCTCTTGGGGAGGACTTAGCATTGAAGGGAAGGCATATTCTCCACCAAGAATTCTGAGCTGAATATGTGATGAAAATGTATAAAAGGGGGATTAAACAAGAGCATGAAATTTTTCTATCAATCTACAGGGTGTCGCAACAGGATCATGATCTGAGTATAAAGCTAAAGCAGGGTTTCTTGTTATCTGTTGAGCACAGCTTTTAGCCTTGTGTTTATATAGTCATTTACCTTTTTGGGTCTACCTTTTATCCCAGCTTCATTTTGCCCATGAATGTTTTTTACAAATTCATTAAGGGTCACAAAAGCAATATCAAAACCAATAAATTACTTACAGAGGCTTTGTTGTTGAAGACTGCTATTGCATATGCACCATTTATGTAGCCTACCAACCATTTTTTGGAGGGGCTGCGCACCAGGCAGTGACAGTGCGACTGGTTGGTGGTGTAGACAAAGGCAAAATTTAAATTTAGCTGTGTCATACACTGATAAAATTATGACACCAGACTCAACACTTGTGAGTAGATGCAGCATGTAGTGATGCTAATTTCGTGCAGCTGGATTGCTCTGTGAGGGGGAAATGGTTCCCCCTCCCCTCCCAATGTGTTGGTCTAGGAGCCCCTACCACACAGCAGCCTCCTGTCCTGGGTGGTGTAGTTTTGTGCATAATTTTGTGGAGGGGGTGAGCAATCTTATATCCTAAATAGATGGTGCAAACCATGTTCTCCCTGATTTTGACCAAGTTTTTCTCAAAGTTGGGGGGGGGGGAGCTAGCATCATATCCAACTTTACAGGAAACTGCACACCTGGTCTCAAATTAAGTGTATCTAGAACAGCAAAAGCCTAGATGGATATCATATTGTCCTAGAATTTTTCCCTTCAGTGAAAAAGATTGTACCTTGGCTAGAACATAGCTGCACTAACTACCATGCCCCAGATGCTCCCATGTATACTGTGGTTTGCACAACATTTCAATCCTAAACTTTTCATAATAAACTTTTCAGAGGAATGGTGCAACAGGTGCACAATATTTTAAGCATCTGCTTCTATCAGCCTTAATTGGGACAGACACCTTTACAATATAATTATCAATATCAATAACTCTCTATCAGTTCCAAAGCATAAACAATAGGGTAGGTATGAGTATAGACTCAGGAAGGAAGCACTTACTTAAAAAGCAATACAATTTTAAGAATTGCAAGCAGCCAATCTCTAATGGCCTTTCAGCAATCACTGAGACCAGCTAAACCATGGTGTTTGCTATTATCTGCTGCCAAATAATGTGCTTTAGCACCAGCTATGAATGCAGTGCAAATTCACTTGGTTTGTTTTGTTCTCACTACAAGCTGTGCTAATTTTTGTTCTCTCCCACAACTTAGGGGAGAGAACATGGGGGCCTCTTGGGGGCCCCAAGAGCCAAAGCCAAATTTCAGATATTGCAGTGTGTGGAACATAACTTTTTCCTCCAAAGTTGGGGCCAAAAATATACTGCAAACACAAAATTCAAGCCTTGCCATGTGGAACCAAAACTACATCTAAGAACAAATTGACATTTAACTGATGGTAGGCATTCTCATGGGCTAAGCATGATAAAATAATCTTTTAATTTTGGATAGGAAAATGTGACATCATGATTTATGTTTGGTGTAATTTCCTAATACAATGATGACCTAAACTGGCATGCATTCATAGAAGTCAGAAGAAAACTGGTCCTTTAAGACACACAACTCATCTGGATTCCTCCTGAAGAGAAGTGACAGACAGAGGGCAACACTTCAGTTCACACCCATATAACACATCCACATAACCTTTGTAATGCCAGCTTACCAGTGGTAAGACAAGAAGTATGGATCTTTGAACAAACTGAGATACTATTTCCAGCAAGCCCGGAATCCCACGACCACTTCCACGACGAACGGGCGGCCAGTGCCAAACAAACGCCGACAGCGCCCGAACGTATATGCCAGACTTGCGCTCGGAGGCAAATATGGCGCAAGAGCGTTTCATATACCGGCCTCCCCCGCCCGAGATCGCGAGTTACGTGAATGGACTCTCCCAAACAGTATGGACGAGTTCAATGTCACGTATCTATGGGAGCCCTCATCAGAATATCTTTGTTTAGCATGCTTCGATCTCCACCCCACTGATAGACCACATTCACATCTTCAGACAAATGACGTACAAAGTACGGAAACGTAGTCGCATATCTACCTGTTTTAAGCGCGTTTATGCATGTGCGTTAATGTAGCCGGTGATAGCCTGACCTGCCGTTAGAAGACAGGACCCGTCTTGATGGAAACTCTTTACTGTTTAACAGACCATGTTTCGCATTTTACTACATATGCCGAAGACTTGCGTTCGTTCTCAAGTGAACCAACTTGTTTTACTACGGATAGCAATCACAACACATCAATTCCCACACAAAGCTGCTACACCACTTGAAAGAAGCCTGAACCAATAAAGACTAAGCACGACTAAGAGACTTACCAGCGAAAAACTATTCGGGTCGGTGCGGCCTGTATGTTCTAAAACCGCGCCTCCCCGATCACCGGCCGCAGGACATCCCCCACCTCCCTAAATTTCGTGTCGAGGCAAAACAGACGCAGTTAAGGCGGTCGAGTCGCTGCAAGCGACTAGAACCAATACACCAATCATTGTATAGCTTTTAGTCGGCTTCCTTTGTGAAAGCTAACACCATTGGTGGATATAACTTTAATAGGCCGTTATGTTAGCGAATGCTAATTTGACGTCCTCTGTTGGATATATCTATTACTACAAGTTTATACAATTATCGCTAGGTCACTGTCGGGCGTAGCGCGTCAAGCGTGGACATTATGGGTTTAAGACAAAAGATCGTTAAGAAAAGTACACACGCCTAAGTACGCGGAGAGCTGTCCTCAAGCCAATGCACGTAAGACATGGCGATGGTTCCCATGGAAAACTTCCTTAGGAAAAATTCGCAAGCAAATGCTCGTATGATATCACGGCTGCCGAATTGTATTCTTTTTGGTGGGTCGCTGCTTTCCCTCCCCCCCCCCCCCCCCAATGTCCAATCTGGCCCCCAAAGGTGCGTTTCCCCCACCTTCCGAGGCCTGAGCACATGTAGGACGTACAAAATAGGAGCTCGAAAGCATACAGAATTTAAGGAAGGCTTCTACTAATTGCTTTACTGGTAAAAAGCATAAAATGAAAACTGCAATATCATGTCCGATTGTATGCATCTGACTGAGTTAATCAGACTTAAAAAGGTTCAGTAGTCGTACCGTGTTACATTGATTTTTTTCTGTTTCCCTGCATGTTACATGGTTTTGACTATACGATTCATATCTATTGTTGACTATGGTCTAGATTTGTGCTATTGTGGTAGTGTTTTGGCGTTTTTCAGCGATATTTCAAGTTATGCAAACCGCAGCAGAATGAGTTGTGTTGCTACGGCGGCGCATCGGAAAATGAAAACAAAGCGTTGTCAAATTGTTATCTGTCTATATTCGGAGGAACCGTTGTAATGTATTGACCCTCACTTCATCGCGAATATTCGATGCAGCATTTGCAAAAACCGACGATTGACAGCATCCGACTAAACCGGTGGTGGTAATCGTCCATGATCACCAACACTAGCCATGTTGAATAAGACTAATGGGAGTGATAATCTGCACCCCGGCTTGCGGCAATCAGTCGAGATTTTCACGTCAAACATTACTGGCCTCGCAAATCAACTAATCCTCTTTGCTCCCCAGCCTGGACACGTCCAACAACGTCTGAGGCCGCATAGCATCGACCCTACGTCGATAACACGTCAAACAACGTCAAACGTCCCAACGTCAAACAAAACAAAAATGATGCCCAACAACGGCATGTTTCGCCGAGACAGAGCAAAGAAACGTATTAGACCAAGGCTGTATTTTCCTATTCTGTTGGGGAGAGAGGAGAGACTCCATAACGCAGTGGAGAGGACACCGCGTCAAATCCGAGAAGTAAGCCGTTTTTAGTGTATTTGATACCAGGTTTTGCTCGCACTCGGCCTCATTAATCTTATTTTGCGGAATTACACTCCTATGGTGGAGTCTTAGCAACCGTGACGCAAAAGACACGTCACCAGATCATACTCCGCGGTGAGATTTGGAACAGGGACATCGACGGGAACCCGAAAGCCAGGGGCCTCTTGTGTTGGTTGAGGTTCTCTAACAATGAAAGTGGAAATAAAAGTTTAAGACATGAGTCCACAACGCAGCAAAGGAACGCCGTTTCCCAGGCAGCTGCTAGTACCTGGCGGTGGGCGCCTGACGCCCGAGAACAGCCATCGTGAAATAATGTTTCCCAATGTTTTTTTTTTTTAATCATTTCTTACCGTTTATGAATTGGACCTCCACTTATGGGCCCCAAGGCTTCGGACGGATATGAAGCCGACCGTTTGGCTTCGCATCGAGACCCTATATAATATTACTTGCTCCTGGTTTTTCGGTATTACGAGCTCAGTTTTTACGTTGAGTCAATGACCATCGATATTTCTGGAGATCCTGGTCAAACGGCATTGTAGTATTTAACGGGTATGTTGACGGTAGTCAATATTGCGAGCTGCGCTCATCCTCAAGAGCTCATCTCTTGAGGATGAGCGTAGTGGCTGGTACTGGCTGGTGTGAGAACGGGACAACAGAAGGACGTCTGTATTTTTGTGATGTTTTTTCATGCACGTGTGAAAGCTTTTGAAAATATAATAGCTGAATTTCACATGCTTTTTTGCTGTAAGGCCGGAACATTTGCTGGAGAAGGACCAGCCACTCTTTGGTCACAGCACCTGTCTGTCGTAGTGGAAGCCGCACGTGCCTAGGAATAGTGCCGCTTTGAGGCCGCTCCGGGAGGCTGCGAGAAAGCAGCGATTTTAACCGGCTATTGGGCTCCTCCCGGAAGAACCAGCCACTTGGACAGAAGAGCATACTTAATTGAATTAAGTGATGGTAATGCTCCAGAACCATCTCAATTTGATGGCCTCATTTTGATTGCAATTGAACAATGCAGGCAGAAGTGTGTCCTAAAGGTGGGTGGGAGAAGGCGTGGAGCCATGTCACCCATCCCTTGGGTCACTCATGAGCCATCCCTTGGGCCACACCAAAACTTCATTTCAAAAGGTATAACCTCTATAGCCCATAACCTTTATTTCTAGCGGACACCAAATCCAACTGGACCGTTTTAAGAACCCCAACATCTTTGTTTTCAGAGAGTACCAAAATCAGTGACTACACAACTTATGTGCATTCCACCAAGGCGAAATCCTAAACAAGACCTGTCGTTGAAGAGGTATCCGATGTCTTTATTTCGAGCATCACATTGCATTTTGAAAAGCCACCTATTTCTAGGGAAGTACCACGAAGGCCTCCAAACCTTCTAATCTTAAGGTGCGTCAAACTCTAGAGGCCACACAAATTGCCTCATTTTTATGTTCACGAAGAACCAACGGTCGCGCTATTAGTGGAACAGGGACACATGACATACCCAGGGTCTTTACGTCCCGAGGTCCCGAGGGGCCCTTTTGGCCTCGATGGAGGGCCGATCGAATTGTCCGAAGGTCAGGCCGGAGGGATGAGGGGACCTCGGCCAGTAGGCAATACCGAGCACTCAGTCGCGCACCAGTCCTAGCCCTGCGGTCTATTTCCAAAGTCGTTGCAGGACCGAGCCCGCAATGCCAATTTGAAAGATCGTGCGTTGGTCTGGCCCTCGTGCTGACCAGGGGCTCACAGTGTCCAACAAGGGGTCCCGTGTCAGCAATAAGCCCAAAGTAACCAGGGGCTCATTTACTGAAAAGGGACAGGAGCGGGACCTCGAATGTCAAAAGGCCTCTTGCGCCGGTCAGGACCCTCTTGCCAAGGTGCGGTTGTGTCTACGGGTCGGCTCCGCGTCGCTCATCAGCTGTTGATGCGGTGCGTTTGACCGTGTGAGGGGAGCGGCCCGTGGCCTCCGAGCGCCTTTGTGATAGCAGGTGATGACACAAAGTGAAGCCGAAGCCTGAGTGTCGCATCTGTGCCTGACGATTTCAGCCAGCGAGCCAGCATTCCTTTCGGCAGATGACGGGGAAGAGTCCGCTCTGCGTCTGACCACTACCGCGAAAAAAAACGGCAACCGTCAGTGAGCGAAACGTTAAGGGCAATGGAGGACAATCGTCAAAGAGTGGTGTCACCAAAGCACAAGGAAAATGTCGGTACCCAAGATAGAGACATGCTTGCCGACATACAAGCATCGATTGTGTCATCTATTCAGAGAGCAAACACAAGAATCTGGGAAAAGTGGACGGAAGGCTGTAAGGCTGCTGAGAAAGGCTACACTAGACTAGTATACGACATTATTGATTCAGTGAATCAATCTGAGCAGTCCGGCTCGATAGAAGCAGCTGATTTCAAAGCCCTCTTTTGAAACAGTATCCTGGGACTTTCTGTCTGATGTCCTGGATCAGTAGAACTTTGGAGAATACTTTAAACACTTGGTACACATGACATATCTGAATAAGACAAACTTCTAAAGTATATTACTGGATGGGTCCCTTGACGAGAAAAAAAGTGCTTACGTGCAGCGCGGCATAAGGCAAGAAGATCCAGCGCCTGGCTACCTCTTTAATCTCGTCGTGGAACCGCTAGCAAATCAAATGGCAAAATGACAGGAACTGTGTGACCCTCAAACGCAACATGGTCAAGAATTTTGGCTGTCACAGTATGCCGACGATTTAAAAGTGTTTCTCAAAACAGATAGCGAGTCTCTGAACAGAACAGTGAAAACAATAACTACAAGAGGAATTACGTTTGTTGAAAAAATAGAAGTGCTTGGCATCACCTTTAAAAAAAAAACAAGGCGGACATAACCAACAAAAACCTCGACATGAAGATACCACTGATAGAGAAGGAAATATTGCAATGGAAAAGGTGGCATTTGACATTGGTGGGCAGAACAACTTTTATCAAGTCCTTGCTAATAACAAAACTAGTTCATATATATATATATATATATATATATATATATATATATATATATATATATGTATATATATGCTTTTCCAATTCCTATGGGGGACAGACAAAACCGTGTTAAAAGAACTAAAATTACACAACCATACATACCTGACGGTCTGAATATGGTGGATATCGACTCCGTTCTTAAAAACTTCAAAATATCGTGGATTCGAAGGCTACTTCGCTATCGACACGCTTGGGCAAAAATAATCACGGCGAAAGTAGTTTCCTTTGCAGGCCTGGTAACCTATGGACCAACGAAACTTAAGTACGTTACAAATAAATTTAGTAATCCGTTTTGGAAGAATGTATTGCAAGCGTAGTTAGAATTTCTTCACGATGCAGCCCAGATCAGCATCGGCTTCTGTCCGGAAAATTATGGTTTTCGGATCTGACCAAGTCTAACAACACCATAATTAAAGGCTGGGACGATGAAGGTCTTAGGTTCTTAGCAGATCTTATCAATTCGTTATCTGGGGAATTGTAGTCAAGGCAGGAGATAAGAGAGATTCATAGCATTTTAATGACATTCTTATGCTACGAATCTGTGGTCAGAAGCCTCCCGCAAATGATTAAGAACTCGAACCGTAGGGGATCAGTATCGTACCCGATAATGCCTTACCAGATTAGTCTGGCGAATCCAGATAACTCATCACGAATAGCTTGTGAACAGTTCATACACTCTCTGATATCAAAACAATCCTCGCAACGCGATTTAGAAAACAAATGGTTACGAGACATAGGGTTTGTACAGACAGGTAGTCCGTACGAAAATTCCAGAGTAACAAGGAACACGTTCATTGGATCATTTCATTTCCCCATGATCAACAGCTTAATCACAGCAAATATTTTTTAAGCACAACATTGGTGGATCAGAAAGCAGTTATTACACATCTTGCTTGCATTCAGTTAAAACATTAACACATTCATATTGGGGGTGTAACTGGGTGTGTAATTAATAACCCAGGATTTCCTATGAGGCGTTGTCACCAAAATATCCAAGGAATTTAACTTAATACTAAACCATGACAGCAGGCAGCGGACATTCCCCCAGTTTACAAACCCCGAGCAGCATTGAAATCTTACTATAACATTAACCAAGCTCACGATTTACAAGGCACATTTGAGGGAAGTACTACCACATATAGGACAAAACTTGAAGCGCAAAAAGCGCTGCTCCACCAAATTCCGTAACGAAACGGATAGCTTTGACAAGTGGGGAAAAGTAGTGCATATATAGCGAGTAATGCCCGAAACCCCACAGACACAAAATTGTAGTGCAGAGCACGCACATGCACTGCACAACACACGATTCAAGCAGACATGCACGTGTGCTCTCACACACATGCTTCCAGACCACAAACACGCACACCACACACTTACACATACATGTACGCATTCACATCTTTCCTGCAGGCACTATTTACGGTAAATACGTGTTGTGTATGTTCTAGGTGGGAAGTCGCAGTGGCACTCGTTCCAAAACGGGTACGCGAAAACCAAACATTGTGGGATTAGTGTGGACCGTGCTGTAGATATTCGTGTGTGTGGGCAATTATTTGAAGTGATGTGCTCGCGTACGTGACAGGCTGCGAAGATGTGACAGGTGTTGCTGGACATGGATGCCGAATATTACGTGCGGTTGATCGATCTATGAACGCATCGTCTCCGTGTGATGATTCTGATTGTGTGTGAAGTAATTTGCGAATAAATTGAAAAATGGCACAATATGAGAAGTGATGATGCAACTATTTGCACTCACAACGAGGGAGTGACCTGTGTCAGTCAAGGGTCGTGGGACTCAACGAGGGGCCCTATGCACCCTTTTAAGCAGGAGGCAGGGCTTGATTAGCCGAATTAGTGTCTCGGCGCCAATTATGCACTGGACTCCCCGTGCCGGGAAGAGATCCTTTTGCGTCAGGGACGTGTCCCTGCGTCGATCCTGTGTCAGATTCCCAGGTCAGAGTGCCTGTCGTATCAGGGATGGGACTGGTGTATGATGTATTCCTCCGAGGGCCTCCAGATCGACCTGGGTGCCCCAGTCCCCGTATTGCCAGAATAATAATTGCTAGTTACCCCGGGCTGGGATGAAAGGGCTCTTCAGCTCCTGGCCCAGAAGATTTATCGATGCGGTTTTGAGGTAGATTCTCAGTACGGAATTAACGGTTATGGCATCATGAGCAGCCAAGATTAAGTCATCGCGTCATTAGCCCGTACATGCTAAAACGATATGAAAGTACGTAGGCAATTGCGTACGAAATACGCACGTATCACATATCGCGTATTGTTTATCCCACGTATTATGTAACGTGTGACACGCATTCTTCTGTTGCGTTTGCTACGTGTTAAGATATGCTTCTTTTGGAACCTACAACTTTCGTATATTGCAACCTTCTTATAGTTCGAATGCACGACGATTCTACGTGCCGGGTACATGCATTGCTTATGTCACATTCCTCACGCAGAATGTAAGAAGTCTGCGTACTCCGTAAAGACACTCAAAACATGCAACACAAAGCATGGTACTTATATCCCAGGGAACTGGCCGCACGTTTCACTTCAAGAAAAATGTGTCCGTCCCGGTGGAGAGACAAGATCCGTCCCGATGGCTCAGCTGGTTAGAGCTCCTGTCTTCCGACCCACCCATCCGTTGAGCGCTCGTTATTTGCCCTTGGCGGGTGTGGCCTGTGGCTGTTAGCAGCGGTCGCGCTAAACGTCAGTTGACGTCAGAGGGCAGGACGGACCGTGTCGAGCATTGTGACACATTGAACTTCCGCCACTTAATTCTGCCGTTGCTCGGAATTGCGCGATCGAATGGTAGGGGTCAGGGCGCACACAGCAAGCGCTACTTAACATGAGCGCTGATCCCGGAAATCCATCCATTCAAAGAGTTCGGATCAAATCTTTAAAAAAGAAAAATGAACATCGCGTTAAAAGCCTACCAATTCTAATAATTTCGCTGCTTTCTGCTACCACCACCAGCATTTCATCATTCGCGACATGGCATGTCGCTCGAGTGGCATTACGAGTTACACAATTGATACAGATTATTGCTTTTGGTGTTTAACTACTCCCTGCAGGGTTTGGTTCCCCGCGGTGCTCGCCCTTTCTGGCAGGATGAGAGGCAGGCGTCGCCATGTGGTCTCAGAAGCGTCGCTAAGCCGCAATGACGCGCAAACATTCACTTAGAGGTAATGGACTTACAAAATGCATTTTTTGCAAGTTTCATTTTGCCTAAGTTATTAGTATTGTGTTATAGAAATATCTTTCTTTATTACCAAATTGTGAGTGCGTAAGAAAATCTTAAGTCATTGCCACTTCAGAGAATTGATGGGGTATTGGGAGCCATGTTCGACAATATGAAAGTCGAACAAAATATGCGGTGGCCCAGCGGACTATCGGGGCACAGCAGAACATTGGGGGAGGGGGGTAAGCCCAACATTGGGTGAAGGGAGCAGCTGAACATTGGAGGACATGCTCTCCTCCCCAAAGGGCTACAAAGCTCCCCCTGCCCGTGAGAAGACACAGATAATCTTTGCTGATTGAGAGGGTGGTGATTGGGGAGATTCTGAGGCTCATGACGTTGTCCAGAGACCGTACGCTGTTGCCGGGGGCTAAATATCCTCCTGTCGGGTCAATTCGATCGCTAAGGAGACTTTCATGTTGGCTTTAACCTCCTTGCTTTTACGTGGAGGGCGCCACGCTGCTGTTCCTGAGTCCGATCTGCTAACATTCCGGGGCATTATTGATCACTCCGGGGCCCTCCACATTGCTCGTGGGGTGTTTCAATAAGTAAGAAGGATGATATTCTGACGTCAAAAGTCCGAGATGTGCTCGCGAACGCCAGGGAGTTTCGCCTGCTTCAGAGTACGGACCATGCACACAAATCCGAGATCTACACGATGACGATTTCCCAAGCTGCCGACATCATGTATGTCATTTCCATTGGCTATTGAAGTTGCGACACCTTGTGTTTCCTGTGCATTACTTCTTAACAAATGTTTAATGCTAGGATATTTATAACTTCTTCATTGCAGTCAAAGCAAAAACTCTGCATTAGTCACCAGCAATCAGCTGATCACATCGACGTGCCGGCAAGCCACCGGCAGCCAGTCTTTAAAATGTGTCGTGTTTGATTTTGATTTTGCATCATTTTGCAGCCTGCTTTAGCACATTTTGCTGTACATTATCCCAAATATTTAGCCTAAAAATGGCAGGATCCACCATAACCTGGATAAAATGAACATGTTCCATATATGCAGGTACATGTGCACTACATACGTACCACACCTGGTTTTCTAGAGCTGAGCAGAGGAAAATGGGTTCCCGTATGCATACGAATCTTAAATTTTAGTGGCCAGAAAACAAGGATTTATTTTTTTGAGCGGCGCAAGCTTTCAGAGCGGTCTACAGTGTTGTTCAGGGCGGTCTACAATGATCCGGGTTTTTCCTTTTGGGGAAACCTGAATCCGCCACTGGCTTCATCCCCAGCTTTAGAAGAATTTGGGAAAATCCGGGATGAAGGCTGTTTAACACAACGCGCTAAAACTGGACGTCTTAAGACCTCCAGACGACCAGGAACGGCCGCAAGCAAAGACAGAGGACCCATGAGCTATAGGCGTGATTTTTTTTTTAAATGTGAGAGGGCAGGCTCAGGGGCATCCAAGAAAATTGCCCTGGATGGACAAACACAGCGACCGGTGAGAAACTGAAGAATTGGTGCTCTTTTAACCCACAAACATTTTGGAGACATATAAATGTCCTGGCTGCCAGGTTATGTATACCTACTGCTGCTCTCAACTGGGATATACTCCGTCCAAGCCCTGCTCCACCCGCAGTCGATGGCAACCGCCCTGACACGCCTCCTCCCCGTCGACGACCATTGCCACCCGCATGACTGACTGCAAACTGATCACCTGACTGCTTTGTTGTATATTTGTGGATTGACCCACAACGCATCGGTGTGAAGCTGATGGTACGCCACCTTAATAATTTTTACCGAATTCTCTGCCGGGCAACGCAATAACATCTCTGCCGTATCTGCCGTATAATATCTCTAATAACATCTAATTCCAGCTTCCAACCTCTCTGGCCAGCCCCGTCCCGTTCCTACATGAGCCGCCTATCACACGGACGGACGTCTCTGACGGTGCCGCACCACCTCAGAGGAGAGTCCTTATCCTGTTATAGCGACCAAACACATACAGCCAGCAGCTGGCATAAAATCACTTAGCGTAGAGTGTTCCATCACTTAGCTATATAGGGCCCTGAGCTGCCGAGGTCACTTAAAAAAGACCTTACGACGTTTACGCCAACTACTGGGAGTCCAGAAAGACCTTGAACAGTTGGAGCCGCCCACGAGCAGCCAGAAGGGTCAGCGAGCAGCCAGAAGGACTCTTGGACGGTAGGAGCGGCCAAACCCGCCCTGAGCAGCTAACGACTCAGAATGCCTAGAGGGTCTCGAGTGCACAGCTGTATGGCTCTGATGACCAAACGGGCCGCTGAACGGGCCAAAGGGTCCTGACTAACCAGATGAGCTCTTAGGTGCCAGAAAGGACTTTAAGCAATTAGAGGTGCCCGTTGGTGATCGGCGGGGCCCCTGGCGACCAGTGAAACCCCTGAACAGTAAGGGAAACACCACCGGCCAGCGGTTCCGCAATAGCCAGAAGGGATCCTCTGTGAGCAGAAGGGGCCTGAGCAGCAAAAGCGGCCCATGAGCGACCTTGGGTACACAAAGGTCCCTGAGAGGCTGAGTGGCCAAAGGGTCCCCGGGTAGTTCTGAGGTCCCTTGAGTATCCAGCAGGGTGTTTGAAAGGCTGCCGGGCTCTGAGTGGCTATGAAGGCGCTGAACACACGCCCGAGTGTCCGGTTGAAACCCTTTGCTAGAATGGGGGGAGGGCGGGGTCAATTTGAACACCTCCCCTCTGAAATCTCGAAAACTAACATGGCTGTGAAACACCAAATTCACAGGATGGGTTGGTCTATACGTGAGTCGATCCAGGGTCAACCGCCAGACGTTGGTCCTGGATCGATGCAAGGGACCTTCATTGACATACAAGTTCGTTCCCTTGGTCCCATCTAGGTCCCTGGCGTAAAGGGTGACGCAGGGATACCAGTTCGACACACTGGGACCCTGAATGAAACGGACACAGGGTTCCTGTTTGGTATTACGCGCATTGTGCGCTGTGAAAGAAAAGCAACGGAAAAATGCGCAACCCCGCCTTGATTGCCGACCACGGCACCTGCGGAGGGGCCTGCGCCTCTGACCGGGGTGGGCTGGTGAGCGGTGACTCCGGCCAGACGCCGTCGGCAGCCGTCCTCACCCCACACATATCGGTCTCAGCGAGACAGAGCCGCCCCTCCCCCCCCCCCTCCCCGCTACCCTCGCTGTCAGGTCGATCTGCAGGCAGGCGTGCGGCACGCGTCCGGTCACGTGATATGACGGCTGGCCCGGCCAGTAAAACACGGTCACGCCACCACCTCATCTGCTAATGCACAAGGTGCGCTCCGGCCAGCGGTTCCTCAGATGGCTCTGGATCTGATGCGAAGCCAGGCCACACGATTGACAGTCCCTGGATTTGCTGATTGAAAAGGTCATCGCTCTCAATTTGCTGTTGGCATGCTCGCTGAGCTTGTGAATGAACTGCACTCCCTGGATGTCTATACCACTCGTAGGAGTCTTGTGGCGCCGTGATCCTGATCACAACACACTGCGGAACTTTGTCCATAAAGGGAGCGTTCCACACTTATATGAAGTTTTGAGCTGAGACAACTTCGTTCAAGATCATTCACTGCACTTCACAGCTCTCCTCCATTTAAGAATTGACACGCGCCCGGGTGGCCGCTTGACTACCCTTTGCTCGGGTCGAAGGGGTGGGGGGGGGGGGGGGGGCGGGGGTAATTTGGCTTTCCTGATGTCTTGGAAACTAAGATAGCTGGTGGCACCAAATTTGCAGCGTGAGCTGGCCTGTCAGTAAACTCACTTATCTTGAAATCAGAGCTTCCTAGCTCATGACATTGAGGTGAAATAAGGTAAAAAGGTTTAAGGTAAAACAAGTTCAAGCTCCAGACAGGTGTCCAAATTTCCCCCAGACCTTCCAACGCAACCATTTTGAACCTAGATAGCTGTTCTAAGCAAAAGGTTATGGGTGTTTATTCATGGTCAGTGAGCTTGCATGACCTTTAAAAGGTCAATGTGACAAAACACTAAGCAATTGTTGCTATTTTGTCATTTAATATAAGCGTCGGGGATTATGCCAGGCGGTATCTTCCTAAAATAAAATATTGGCCTGCGTCATTTATGGCCAGGTGAGCCAATCTGATCTTTAAAATGTCCATGGAACATCTCTGTTGCGGTCCCTCTCATTAATACATTCGAAACTAACACCAAAGGGTTACTCATGAAGCAAGCTCTCGAGTGAAAACACATGTCAGCTTTGACCTCGGTCAGACCAACATACCTCACCCCAGGTCAATGGAATTTTTTGTAATTCTTTATTCAGTTGGTGTATTGCCCAAGACACTACCTCAGAGTTGTAGCTACGATGATGATGTATCTTAGATTCGTCGAACACTCCCTTGTCGCATAAGATTGAACGATTCCCTATAAATGGCCTTAGCTGATGGCCACAGTCTGGCTTTGACCTGCCATAAGGCAACGACCTTTAAAGGAACATCTTGTTTTTACCAAAAGACCTGTCATTGAACTGCTTACAGATGACTGGGAATTCAATAACTTAAGAAAAACGTCATAAGTGAGTATGAGAACGCAGGCAAACAATAGTAAATCATGGGCAAATGTGCAGAAACACCACGAGAAAGGACTAGAGCACGAACGCATAAAGATATCCGGTTCAGTTAATATCGTGAGTCATAGTGAGTCAGTGAGTACTGTGATTCAGCCCTTCCGCTACAGGGGTAATGGTTTCACGGACAGTCTGGCGGCAATATGACGTCATAAAGAACTCTCACGACGGAATTAAGCGATGACGAATTTAGCAACACATTTACTAACTGGTGCACCTTTGTCGTCTAGACCAGTCGTTAACTATGAGAAGAAAACCAATAGCCAGAGTGAGCTGATTTCATCACATCTAATACTTCTCTCAACATATTTAAATATGGAACATTCCTTTACACGGCTAGCACGGGAGTTGTAAGTGGAAGTGCCCTAACGTGCGTGCTTAAGGTGACGCGAATATCAGTGCGCTGCGCGTATTTGTACAATCTCGAGTTAACGAATTTCATATGTGTATAGACGAGTAGATCGACGAGTTTCAAAGGCATGCTGAGCTTCAATGAGGAGAACGAATCGGCAAACTATGAACATTTAGTTTGACATCATCTCGGTCAAATATTGTTTGTGTATGACAAAGGCACCGCTCATTGACCGTCATTCGCGAGGGACCCTTCGGCCCTCAGGGCCAACAACCAAGGGCTTAACTTGAGGGCAGAAAGTGCCCGAAAGACCAACCGGAAGACGCATTAAGCTGCGCGACCCACAGAGCCAGGTTCTCGAATGCCCCCCAGAGGACCTTTTGCGCCGATCGGGAACCCCTGGGTAGGTGAGAGCCTCTGTGTCGGCTAGGTACTACCAGTACCAAACAGTCCGCTCCGTGTCGGTTTAGGCCTGAGGGCCCACTCGCCAAACAGGGATAAGGCGTGGCAGGTCAGGTCAGGGCCTTTGAGCCAATGAGGAACACCTGTGGCGATCAGGGGCCAGAGTGCCTAGCAGGAATTCTGTGCTGGAGAGGGGATCCGGGCCGGCCAAGGTCAGCGTTCGAAGGGTCCTGAAGAGGGCTCCGAAGGACCTGTCGTGATTGACACCCAGGAGCCCAATGTAAGCGTCCCACCCTGCAGGCAGGGGCTTCAAATACCCGTCACACGTCGCCCCTATGGCTCGGAGCGCACAGGCTCGAAACCTTTCATGCTGTTTGTTTTACTCGTCAATTCTGTATAAGATACTCAGAGAAGAAGAAGAAGAAGAAAAGAAGAAGAAGAGAAGTCCTCAGCCACACGTGGGTTGGCGCCCTTTCTCCCGATCCGGGAGCCTTGAGTCGACAGAGGTATCTACGTCGGTCAGCCATCAACTTATGTTTGGCTGAGGACTGCCATCTTTTTACAGAAGCACGAGTCAGGCAAACCGCATAAATGATTTTGAGTCTTCGTGTTCCCAATCTCAGGAGCAAGAATATTGATGGTAAATGTTTCAGTTTCGCTAAACCGAGCGGCGTTGGGCGCTGCAGCTAACACCAGGCAGCGTGCGCCGGCGGCGCGAGAGAAACCGTCGTGAAGTAATGCTGCCGAAAATCTTTGAAGATCGTTTGCATCGTTCAAAGATCAGTACGGGTCGTATCTGTTACCTATACCATTTTGAGACCGGTTTAAAGGACAGTTTTGGAGTGGCAACCCGAAAGGTAAAGCTTTCACCTTTATTCTTTTCAGTTCCACCACGAGATTCCAGCACCGGTTTGCAGTGCCACACATTCACACTCTTCCCTATTAGCAATATAAAAATCACGATAGGTGAACTACACGCACGGTTTGCATTTTACACTTACCAATTGACGTCTTGGGTCGTCCAGAGGTATTTTTTCGGTTGCATCATCGATTTCGTCCGCCCGTTGGTCGACACCTAGCGTTAGCCACCGCGGGGCCGATTCCGGCGGTGGCTAACGGTCGCGGTCAGTCGCGCGCCGACGCCGCGCGACCAAAGGATGCTTTTGCAACATGCAACGCCAGGATGCTTTTTACTCTAAAGATTTAATCCAAACGTTTTGAATGGATGGATATCAATGGATGGCCATGCAATTTAAGACCAACGGTATAGCTTAATGGCGAAAGCGTAATGTCTCCAATGTTCGGCGTAGTCTGCCCCACCCTCTGACGCCACCTGACCATCAGCGCGGTCGCTGCCACTGGCCGATCGGAGGGCAGGAGCTGGAACCAACTGAGCTGTCGGGACGGACAGCAGTTCGTTATTTTTTATGTTTACCAGCGCACATGTTAGTGACTACGTAATTTATCACTACTTCCTGCTGGCCGAAATCTGAACATCCCCAGATAAAGGTTGGTTGGCCATGTCAATGCAAATGTTGAACCCCATTTCGATCCACGACGTACGTTCACAATACCGAGAGAGAGAGAGAGAAGAGAGAGAGATGAGAGAGAGAGAGAGATGGAGAGAGGGTAGAGAGAGAGAGAGAGAGAGGAGCAGAGATGAGTAGACGGAGAGAGGAGATGAGAGAGAGAGAGGAGACGAGAGAGAGAGGAGCAGAGGAGAGAGAGCGAGAGAGAGAGAGTTAGAGAGGAGAGAGGAGAGAGGAGAGAGAGAGAGAGGCATCTCCGTTGAATCAGAGTAGTCTGATACGACCATGGCTGGCATCGGCCATCTCTGTCTATGCGGTACAGTTCACTGTGTGCAAGAGTCGCTGCAGCACTATACCGGTCCTGGGCTCTCCCCGGCACAGTTCTTTCGTGGTATTGGCATTGTTGCTGAATAAAAATGAGACCAGCAGATGGGTATCCCTGCCAGGGTTGAAGCGCTCAAACTGCGCAACGCCACATAAACACTGAATTTGTGCATCGATGACAGATTTGTTATTTCTTGGGAGCAGGCAAGGCGTCTCGTGCCTTTATTTCAACGTTCAAAAATATCATTTGATAGAAAAATGAGATTGAATGCATATTGGACACGAAGATGTTCTCGGAAAATCGGATGGTCTGAATATCCTGCCTATGTACCCATGTCGCCAGTAGCAGAGCTTTGACTCCCGGGCAGACTTAACCCCTTGGGACCGCGGGGATTCAGCCATCGCCCTTTCATCCGGGACTCGTCACTGACGACGACTTCAACCGGGTGGCCCAGACGTGAGCGTGACCGGCCGGGCCGTGACAGCCTTGCCGTGACCTTGACTGGAGTGTTTCGCGGTGGCCTGCTTTGACCTTGACCGGGCGGGCCGTGACAGCCTTTTCGCGATCTTGACCGGGACGGTACGCAGTGGCCCTGCCTCGGCCTGCGGGCGCCCGATAGGTCGCGCGCGTGCGCCTGTCTTGCCCAACCGTCCTACGACCCAGCGTGAGCGCGGCCGGAAAACTTTTCCCGTAAGAAGCGGCACGTGATGGCACCGGGACCGCCTCCGCAGGAAAACCGCACGGCGTTTTTCTACGCCAGGCTGCTGTCTGCTTTGATGACATCGCGCGCCGTAATGTGGGGGTAATGGGCATATCCAGTCGAGCGAAACAGGCAACGCGTGCAACGAGCGACGGACGTTTTCCTGCACGGAATGCGGATGGTCCATTGTCAAAGGCACTTGCATTTGCAACTATGGTTCGCTATTCATTTTACCCATTTCATCCAAATAAAACTGCGCATCTTTCCAATCGCTGCTTGAAGCAGCAATATCGATATCGACCTAATGTCTGCGCGCGCTGGACGCGCGTTGTTCCACGCGCGTCAGTAGTCCGCGGAGGTTTGCCCAGCAGTCTCCTGTGTCCCAGCTGACATGGGCAAAACCGGGTTTGTTAGTTCTCATGCACGTGCTTATCACCATGCGGATAATCGCTAAACCAATCCCGGGTTGTTTGACAGCGAACAGACTTGGCCTGGCTGGTGGCAAGAAGTGCCGCCCGCGTCAGCCGACGCCAGCTAGAGGGACCTGTCGCCAGGCGTCGGTGCGGCCGTGTCGTCAGCTTCGCGGTCTGAGCAGAAGCCGCGACGGACCTCACCGGCGGGGCCAGGCCGACCTGTCGCTGGCACCGCGGCCGACCGCCGTCGCCCCGGCGCTGGAGCTGCGACGGCGGTCCGGTGCACTATGGCTCACCGCCGCCTTGGCGCCCGGCGCCCCATTGACGTCGGTTTTGCCCTCAAGCTTGAGAACGTCCTGACCTGGAGGGCCATAGGCCACAGTTTGACTTAAGCCCTTGTCTGTTTGTTGTTTATTTTCAGTTATGGAGGTGAAGCAGTGCATGATGTAATGGGTGGATTGATACAAAAGCAGGACGCTTAAAAGGAATTTTCCACATTAGAGGGTGCTGAAGCAAGCACCATAAATGATTACACAAGCAAAAGTTTTGTTTGATTTCTACATGAAACGTTTGCATGACGCTGACGTTCTACCAAACTAGCGTTGCAACATAGACACTTTCTTGCAATACTTCAAACTTGTCGAGAGATGACAGCGCAGGTTGGAAGTATTCGCTGAGCCAAATATCGTGCCCTCGTGTTTTGGCCTTTTCTCGTAGTGCTCTTGCATATTCATCCGAGAGTTTAGGATGTTTGTTTTCATTCACATACTTGATTTTGGCGTCATTGTTGAGTTCTTCCATTAAAAGTTTTATTTTCGTAATGACCAGCAAGTGAAGAAACCATGGCCAGCCTCTTATGTTATGTAGCACAAAACGTCCGTCGTAATTGAAGCTTGCACAGCCTGCCCAACATTGTTAGAGTACCAATTGAATCCCACTATATTTGGAAAACGCGCCCACGGACGCCAGATCTGAATGACCAGACGGTGATATTCTTCCTAGCTCTGGACGCTGCCTGACCTGCAGAATAGCAGGACTTAAATGATGTTGCTATGGCGTCATTCATGCCTCAGAGGCCTTTAAATAGTTTGCACGAGACAGTCCGCACGCATTCGCGGGCGTGTAGGTGATAAAGTATAGGGTTGGAGGTTTTCAGAAGCGCAGGGCTCTAAATTGCACCGAATGATATTCAAAATAGCTAATTCAACTCAAAACCCCATACTCATGTGAAACCTTAAATCTGAGCGCCTCTCCCAACAATAGCGAAAACAGTCATCTCAACCACACCAGGGAGCCCACGACCCACTGCCCACTCGTCCGATCTGCCAGCTGAGATGGGCCACGTGTCTGTCGCCGCCCCATATAGCCGTCTGCGGCCGGAGCGCATACCCGGCCTGATAACGCCATTCAGGTACCTCTCGGCCGCCAGCACCTGCTCAACTTGACTTAAGCGAATCGTTTGGTTTGAAGAAGACATGCTTGGAAAATGTTTGGTATCTGCTGGGCGAAGCAATTTTGTAAACCGTTAACTCTGATACAAAGTCTGAGTTGCTCTTTGTGAGTTAGATCGTAAAAGTTTGGGATAATGCGATCTGTTTTACACCGCACTGAAATTCTGTTTGATGTAAGATTT
The DNA here is from genome assembly GCF_011947565.3 of Pollicipes pollicipes. Taxonomy (NCBI): domain Eukaryota; kingdom Metazoa; phylum Arthropoda; class Thecostraca; order Pollicipedomorpha; family Pollicipedidae; genus Pollicipes; species Pollicipes pollicipes. The sequence goes on along the minus strand of NW_023597054.1, from coordinate 62,566,591 downwards.
GATTCTAATCCCGATGATAGCGAAGGAAATTCATTGCATAACGTTTTGCGTCTTTATATGGATGAACACACGAGCAAGAAGGCTTAAGTGTTGTTGGATTTTGATTTTCAAGCATGTGTATTCAAGTCTACGTGTTCTGTCTGCCCAGACCAGACACGAGCGCTGCGAGACGGCAACTGTATTAACCCGCGAGGTGAACGGGCCGCGCCGACCCCGGCGGGCGGCGCCCCAGGCAGTACATCGCCAGTCGGGGCAGCGGCGTACCAAGGTGCAGCAGCACTGGCGGTGCGAGCAGGGGCGGCCTCAGGTGCATGCAGTAACATCATGATGCATCTCCCCCTTGAGCAAATGCAAATAAATGTAAATACGCGTGCGAAACGAAATTACTGGCGACAGACTGCTGCTTCCCTGCTGCTTCCCTGCTGCTGCTATGCTGCTTCTCAGGCTGCTGCTTCCCTTCTGCTTCTCAGACTGCTTCTTCTCTGCTGCTTTCCTGCTGCTTCCCACCTGCTTTCCTGCTGCCTTTCTGCTGCTTCTCTTTGATGCCTCTCAGAAAACGCGGCCACTGCGTGTTTTACGCGGACTGAAACTAAGCAGTGGCGTTGGGTCTTGTGTCTGGGGCATTTGCACGTTGCAGGGCTGGGCCGCAGCTTCTGTCAGCGGCAGCAGCGACGGCGGCGGCGCCGCTTTCGACGCGGGCGACGGCACAGCTGGTGGTGGCCGTGGCACCACCGATCGTGGTGCAGGCGCCGGTTCGCGCGGCTGCGGTTGCAGCAGCGCCGGTGGCGCCACCTCAGCATGGCGGCCAGAGAGGAGGTCTGGAGCGGGCACCCTGTGTGCAGAACAGTCAGCACGCCGCTTGGAACCATGCTGTGTCAACACCTGAAACGGGGGGATCTGCATCAGATGACGTCGGTTGCGACGATAGCGAGCGCCCTTGAGCTCCACAAGGTAGCTGCGTCTAGAGAGCTTCTCTATGACGGTGGCGGGCTCGGACCAGCTTGCTTCCTTCTCCGTCTTGATCCGAACATGATCCCCGGGCTGTAGCTGCTGAAGATCGCGGGCACCGTGTCTCCGGTTGAAGCACGTCTCCAGCTTCTTCTTCCTCTGCCGATCTCGGAGTTTGGCATGCTGCCGTGTCGCTTCTCCGGTTGGCTGAGCGATGGGGAGACGAGATTGAAGTTCGCGTCCCATCAGGAGACGGGCTGGGGAGTATCCGGTTGCTTCCACAGGCGTCGTGCGGTAGTTGAGGAGGACGAGGTGGGAGTCCCTCTGGCGAAGTATCCACTTAGCGGTTCTCACGGCCCGTTCAGCTGCTCCGTTGGAAGACGGCGTGTGCGGGTCTGTGATGCGGTTTGTGAAGCCGTAGGACGCTGTGAAGTTGGCGAACGAGCTTGAAGTGAACTGCGTTCCTCCGTCTGCTGTCACGAGGTCTGGTATCCCCAAGCGGGAAAACAGGCGCTTCAGATGCTCGATGACTGCGCTGCTGGTGAGACTCGGGAGGCGTTGTATCTCCAGATACCTGCTGAAGATGTCCACCGTGACGAGCCAGTTGCAGTTGTTGAAGTGGAAGACGTCTGCTGCAACGTGCGTCCACGGTCTTGATAGCGTTGGGGTTGTCACCAGTGGCTCAGCGTGCTGGGCGGGCGCGTTCACCTGACAGAACGAGCAGCTCTCGAGATGACGCTTCAGGTCGATGCTGAGTTGAGGCCACCAGATCGATTCTGCTGCCCTCTGGCGACACTTGTTCAGACCGAAGTGTCCGTCATCATGTAGTCTAGTGAGCATTCCATCTCGCAGACTTGGAGGGATGACGATGCGCCGCCCGTGCATCAGCAGTGTACCACACGTTAGGTACAGAACGCTCATGTCTCCCCGAGAGGCGAAGTAGTCCAGCAGGTCGGGATGCTTCGCTCCCTCCTTCCAGCCAGAGAGAGTCTGCTGAACTACGCGCTGTAAAGGTTCGTCTGCTTGCTGCGCCTTGCTGATCTCCACCAGACGCTGCGGTGTGGCGGGAAGATCGCTGAAGATTCTCTCGCAGAATCCATGTATGTCTTCTTGAAGCACAGCGCTGATTTCATCCTGCTTCTGGAGCGGGTGACGTGAGAGGAAGTCGGGCACCAGGTGCTACTTCCCTGGAACGAAGACCGCTGTGGGGGTTGTATCGCATCAAGCGCATGAGCATGCGCTGGCATCTGATCGGCGCATCCACGAGATTTTTCGTGTTAACCAGCGGGATCAGAGGCTTGTGGTCCAGATGCAGCTCGAACGACGGCAGTCCGGACAGGAACATGTGCATTTTCTCGCACGTCCACGTCGCGGAGAGTAGTTCCTTCTCAATCTGGGCCCATCTGGTCTCGGTGTCAGTCAGGCTTCTGCTGCAGAACGCGACGGGTTTGAAGACGGAGCCGTGCTTCTGGAGAACACATCCTCCGATGCCGAAACTGCTGGCGTCGGCGCCGACCACCGTCTCTCGTACTGGATCGTAGAACGCCAGAGCTGGAGCTGAAGTGACGGCTGCTTTTACGTCATCCAGCGCCTGCTGCTGCTGTGGTGTCCAGATCCATGCTACGTTCTTCCTCAGAAGCTCGTTCAGTGGTCTTAAGCACTCCTGGATGTGTGGAACGAACCGACCTAGGAAGTTGATTACTCCGAGCAGAGACCTTAGTTCATTGACATTCTTTGGCGGTTGGAGCTGCTGGATCGCTTCGAGTTTCTCTTCGCCCATGCTGATGCCGTTCTTGCTGATCTTCATCCCCAAAAACTTGACCTCGTTCTTCCGGAACTCACACTTTTTCCTGTTCAGCTTGAGGCCAGACTCGTGGATCCTCCTGATGACGGCCTCGAGACGTGCATCGTGGCTGGCAGCATCTCCGAACACCACGGTGTAGTCCATGTAGACGATGACTCCGGGCAGTCCGTCCAGCATCTCCTCCATCTTCCGCTGGAAGCGCTCCGGTGCGAGCGAGATCCCCATCAACAGTCGCAGGAACCTCTTCCTGCCGAACGGAGTGATGAACGTGGTCATCTTGGAGCTCGCCTCGTCCAGCGGGATCTGGTAGAAACCGGAAGAGGCGTCCAGCTTGGTGAAGAGCGTCACGCCACTCAGCTTGGAGGTCAGCTGCTCCAGAGTAGGGATCGGGAACACCTGTCGCTTCACAGACTGTTGAGTCTCTTGTAGTCAACCGTGATGCGGACACCGCTGCTCTTCGGCTTCGGGACGGGGACCAGCGCAGAGACCCAGTCCGTTGGCTCGGTCTCCGACGTGATGATGCCGTGATGCTCCATCTTCTTCAGCTCCTCTTCCACAGGCTTCATCAGTGGCAGCGGGATGTTTCTTGCAGTGGCAAGGGCGAATGGAACAGCATCTTCACGGAGCTGAATGCTGACCGATGCTGTCTTCAGGAGACCTGCCTCTCCGAAGATGTCTTCGTTGACTTCACCTGTGAATCTCAGTACGCCCAGGCGCGAGCAAGCAGGCCTGGAGAGGAGATCATCAGCTGAGTCAACAACGTAGAACACTTCATGCTCGGCTTTGTTCTTGAACATGAGTGTTCCGTGCATCTTTCCTTCTCCTTTTAGCACGCTACCAACACTTGTCAGAGTATTTGAAGCATGCTGAAGCGGCGGCAGTTTCAGCTTTTTGTACGTTTTCAGCGTCAGAATACTAACATCAGCGCCAGAGTCAACTTTGAAAGCGACTCGTTGACCATTTAGAAGGACTGAACCTCTCCATGGCGCACAAGCTTTGTCTACTTCGTCAACAAAAATGTTGGGCGGCGATAGTTGTTCAATGGACTCTGTCCGCTCAATCGCTCTGACACCATCGGAGCGACAAACGTACGCGAAATGATCCATTTTCTGACAGTTGTCACAGATTTTTCCCTTAGCAGGACAATCTTTGGGAGACGCATGACGCGCTCCTCCACAGTATCTGCATGCTGTTGAAAAGTCGGCACGCTGACTATGCTGTTGCCGTTGCGCGGTGGAAGGCTGCTGTTGACGTCTGTACTGCTGGTGCTGCTGGCGCGGCTGCCTGTGCTGCGCTGGTGCACAAACCCTACTGATGTCAGGCGGACCAGAGCTGTCACGGCCGTTCACGATCTCGACATTACGCATCATCGAAATGACGGTATTTACAGACACTTCCTCCTGTAGTGACTTCAGCTGAATTCTACGGGACAGCTCCCTGTCAGACATTCCTGAGATGAGACTATCTCTGATACGCTCATCAGCGTCAGCGAAGCTGCAATGCTCAGCTAGAGAGAACAAAGCTCTGATGTACGATTCATTAGTCTCGCTTGAGCTTTGAGATCTAAGCTCGAAGTTGTGACGCTCTGTAATAAAGTTCCTTTTCGGAATGAAGTACCCGTCTAGCTTTGAGGCAACAACTTCAAAATCCTCCTTCTGCTCAGCAGTAAGCTTTAATATTGGTACGATATGCTCAGCCTGCGGACCCATGCTGTAAATCAACGCGGCTACTTGAACGTCACCGTCCTCTTTGTGCAGTCCCGATGTCAGTCTGTAGCGGACGAACCGATCACGCCAGGTCGGCCACCTCTCAGGCAATGTGAAGTCGAATTCCTCAGGAGGACGAAATCCAGGCATCTCGACTTGGTTCACAACTCACACTGCTTAAATGAATGTGCTGCTCACGCTTGCTTAAGCTTACTATAGGTTCATTGCGGCTGCGCCATATTCAAGTCTACGTGTTCTGTCTGCCCAGACCAGACACGAGCGCTGCGAGACGGCAACTGTATTAACCCGCGAGGTGAACGGGCCGCGCCGACCCCGGCGGGCGGCGCCCCAGGCAGTACATCGCCAGTCGGGGCAGCGGCGTACCAAGGTGCAGCAGCACTGGCGGCGCGAGCAGGGGCGGCCTCAGGTGCATGCAGTAACATCATGATACAATGTGAATATTAAAGTCTGCTATTTCCAATCTCAGCCCAGTATTCAGGATGTTTCCAAGCCTGGATACAAATCATTGATGTAAATGATAATGGTACCTTGCGGTTTGAAGCTAAACCGTTTGTTCTTCTGTTCTGTTATGTTACAATCTGAATGAAAAATCCTAACTATGCTGATACAGAGACCGAATTGATTTTAAAACGGGACTTGGCCTTACTCGTTTTGTGAGATGCTCACATCCATGTATTATGGCCCCGACCTGGCTCTCCGACGGTTGACCTGTCACCGGTCACGCGTCACCGGGAGTGGTGGCGTGTTTAGGTCGTACAGCGGGGACTGCTCTGACCGTCTGCTGGGCCCTTGGCGTAACCCGCCTCATTTGCAGGGAGCTAGAATCGCTTTTGAAATAGGGTGAGAGTGAAAAATTCCATCGCAAAAAGACCGTGCGGGAGTGAAAAAATTGATTCACAAAAGACGGAACTTATGAGCTCGTGACTGATGCTTCAGCAAACAAAGACGTCTATTTCAAGTTGGCATGGATATAATAGCAGGAACCTGACAAAACTACTTCGTTTTTTAACATCATTAGCCATTCAAGTGAAACAGAATACATTAACACGCGCTTGGATGGGGGGAGCAACCCCCGCCCCCCCCCCCCCCCGAGGGCTTTTCCCGAATGGTTTCTGAACGGCGCGGCGTAGCCGCGCCAAATTTTGCATAGCTGTAGAAAATTGCATAGCGGATCGTTCGACATGCCAATTTTAGATGTACCTTGCAACGTCGCTGACCTATGACAGGTCAAAGGTAGCCCATGGTTTCAGCAAAGACAATTTCTAGGGAATCGTTCAATATAATACAACAACTTTTTATAAATTTGATCTGAACCCTTCGAATGGATGAATTTCTGGAGTCAGCGCTCACGCTAAGCAGTGCTTGTTGTGTGAGCCCTGACCCCCGCCATCCGATCGCGCAATTCCAGGCAACGGCAGAATTTAGCTGCAAAAGCTTAACGTGCCGCAATGGTCGGCACGGTCCGTCCTGCCCTCTGCCGTCAACTGACCTTTAGCGCGACCGCTGCCACCGGCCGCAGGCCATACGTACGAAGGGCAAATAGCGAGCGCCCTAAAGCGACTCGAACCCACCCTGCCGTGGGTGGATGGATCGGAATGCAGGCGCTCTAACCAACTGAGCCACCGGAACGGAAAAACAACAACGATGGAGTGTTTGGCGAAGACATACATCTATGAGACGCTTTCTTAAGCACCACAAATATTGAATAAGCAAATTACGTTGACCTAAGGTCAGGTATAAAGGTCAGACCAACGTCTAAACCAACCTGATTTATGAATCTAGGGCTTGCTGTATGGGATAGTTTCTGGTGCTCATTTCGAATTTATTGACAGCAGGAACCGCCTTATACATCCTCAATTTACTTCTTAGAGGTCAGTACAGGCCAGTGACCTAAGATGACCCGGGTCGAACTTTTTCTTTTAGGAGCGTACTACCTAGCGTAATATTTGTCACTAAGGCAAAACTCAGAGCAGTCTTATAACATTTTGGCCACTATGACCTTCAAAGGGTCAAACAAGGTCAGTGACCTCGAATGGGCTTGTGACCTTTTACTTAGAGACAGTTGCCTAGGTTCTGGGGGCGCTTTGGAGACCAACCTGGAATTCGACCTTGTTTGACCACATTTGACCTGAAGGACATGACCTACGAGGCTGAAACCTTGACGTAAGTGAGTTCACGTATAGGTTACGACACGCTGTAAATTTGGTGTCTCTAGCCTTCTTAGTTCCCGAGATTTCAGAGAGGGGGTCACGTCGACCCCCTCCCACCCGAGCGAAGGGTATCTAGCCTGCCAACCGGGCGCGTGTTAAAGCATAGTAATTTCATGACAGTATTATGAGCATAACAATTTATTAACACCAATAATTTGATGCTGCACTTTTGAATTCCCTTCCAGAGCACTTTTAAAACAAACAAAGCAAAGGAATTCAATAACAAAATAACAACATAAAATTCAACAAGCATAAAACACTCAAACAAACGAACAAAAACTTGGACTCCTATACATCAGCCCACCACCAAGTCAAACACGATAAACATACTTCGGCTGATGTTAAGGCGTGGTCAGGGAAAACAAATATTTTGTCACTGTTTCTTACAAAATACCAATGCTTATTTCCATGAAAGGAGCCTATGCCTAACCTAAAGAGGTCTTACATCATCTCATCCTGTGTAACCTGTTTGTATCACAGCAGCAGTTGTGAGTTATTGATTCTTGCACAATTCCTATTGCCACTTGCCATGCACTTGACGAACTTAACGTAACTTAGAGTAGCCCATATGATGAACATGATCTAAACTCACCTATCTGTTGACAGCAGCACTTGTGATATAAACATGATACCTAAAGCTAGTTTTTGGCTGGTTTCAACTTGCATTTTTATTCAGTTCATTTGTGTATGCTTGCTTACATCAGACAAAGTTGACAACACACAAATAGAAACACTTAAAATCACTTTGAACAACTTATTTTTATTGTCATGGTAGCCTATGTCAAGGGCAATAATGGGTATGCTCCACAAAACAATCTCTCTTCTCCAAAAGTAACATAACTTTTAGATGGCCTTGCCAGTATTGCTGCTTGCCTTTTCAGCTGCTGCAAATGCATCCATTTAGGCTTGTTTATTTATATTTGATGACAAAGTTTCAGATGCTGGCTTTACATTTTAAATGGGATGGTCTGACAGTTTGTTACATACTTATATTTAAGTAATAGTATAACTGCTGTGCAGCTTAGGGTATCCCTGTGTTAAAAACAAAGTGCATATATACAGTACAGTCATTTGCCGGTCAGTAAACCATGACAGCTATAGAAAACATCTGGTTAAAGCAGCCATGAGGGACCACTTTAAAAAATTTGGGGCAAATAACCGAGAAAATGGAACAAAATAAGCCTATCGCATGCCCTGTGGCATCATAATTTGTCTTATGACAAAACTTCATGGATTAAAACAGGAAATGGATAACTTTGGTTACCAATCATGTGCTGAAAGCAGGTAAGGTAAGCAATTACTTGGTCCACAGGAGACTTACTGGCTTCTTCCTGCTCTCCTTCCCCCAAAAAAAGTCAGTACCTTTTGTATGGTCTGCTGGCTGACAGAGTCATCCCACTCGCCCCCCAAATATAAATATCAGTTATGCCCACCAACCTACTAGATTAAAATGCGGGACAAATAAGAGGTGTGCATGATAAACATCTCCAGAGGGCAGAATTTCACCATCAAACACTTCTGTATTAGCTGCGTCAGGTCTGTCCCACGGTTCTGTGTGGCAGCCTTAAAATAGCCTTGTCAGGTAGCCTAGTGAGTCAGACGTTCGAAAGGCCTAGATCTATTGTCACTGAGGACAGCCATGAACCAAAAAAAAACACGATTAACTGAGGGTTTAAGAGGGCAAAAATGGCGGTAAAGATATGTTCCGTGCCTTAAATCGTCTCCTTCATTCCCTGTGCATTGTTCACACTTGGGTGCATATCGAACATGTTTGGGCGGCTGGCGAATTAATCCAATTTTTGTATGAAAGACGTACAAGCTTGCAGTTGGAGCATCTTGCAGAGAAATTTGTCAACATTTTAAGCAGCAGATGGTACCTTCAAAGGCAATCGAAAAGGAAGGAAGAATAAAGTGGCATCACACTCGTATGATACCAAGAACAACAAAAGCAACTAAATAAATATAAATGCTGATACTTTTCTCGCAAAATTTCTCAATCTGCTGATTTGACTTAAAATATGTTAACAGAAGTGATCAAATGGTAATATTCATCTTGAAAGTTTCATTTAGAAAACATTTCTTGAACTTTTCACTCCTGCATTTCGGGAGTGACGCAATTTAGTGGTCAAGTTTCTTGGGGAAAAAGAAATACGGGGAGTGAAATTCTCTACCAGGTATTGCTGGTGTTTGCACCAGGCTCTGCTTTCGTGGTGTGGCGGTGAGACCAAAAAAGGGGATGAGTGAAAACCTTGCATTTGGCGCACAGCTGCAGATCGTGATGCATTTTGTAAACAAACCAAACTTAATGCGTGCAAGCGGCTGGGGTCGTTGGGGTTCTTGGGCTTGGAGGTACCTGGCGCCCTTGCTCTGTGCATACATAGACATGATTCAGATGTAGGTGAGGCAGGACATAGCCATAGGTGTCCAGGTTCTGTGGAGTCTTGTTTATGCTTGGTGGTTTCAAGTGAGCTCGGTTTTAGGTGACACCTGAAAACCTCAGAAAGGGAAATAGGGGTTTGGCATGTGCGGTTAGACAATGTCAGGCAGGAGCGAAAAAATAGCATAAAATATGGAGAAAAGGAGTAAAAAATTCCTCCTCGTAGTGTGTTGTTTACACTCAAAGTCGGCTATTCTAGGACACTGCTCATTTGTGTAACCGGCCAGGACGGCGACGCATTGAGAGCGCTAGCAAGGATTTTTTTTCTCGTAGTTTTGCATTGTCGAAGCTCTGAAGCTTTCTCCAATGCATGCGAAGTTTTCATGGGGAAGCCAACGTAAACGTAAGGGAGACATGGAGACATGAAGGAGGAAATGAGAAGGGGGGGAGAGTACACCTTTCGAAGGCATTTTGAAACTTCATAGGGCTGATCAGGGGAGTCACCTAATTTACTTTTGAGGGTGGGACTGAGCCCCTCCATGCTGACCTGAGCCCCCACCCACACAGTACCCATGCTCCTTAAGCGCCGTCAATGAGGATAAGCAGAAAGGGAAAAGAGGTCCGAGGGAAGGCAAACAAAATATCGTAACTATTGGCACACTAGGCAACTACAAACCGTCATGTGCATCGTCCACCTCCAGGCCTCTGAGGGATGCACCATGGGATAGTACTTTGCAAAGCTCATGGGCGGTGGCGCCTCCGTACTGTATGTGGCGCCGAGCGGTGGGCGTGACTGAAGGAGCGGTGGCCGTCCCAGGGAATGTTTCGTCGTCCAGCTTTGGCACATTTGAAACTAGATCAGCAGCCGCTCCGGTGCCAGGCTAAAAGCAAGTGACCTGGTGCACTTTAAATACGGCATAAACGTGGCTTCTATCGATAATTGAAACTGATGGCATCCAATACAATTCAGCTCAGCGAGGACTAGCGCAGACGTGCTGATTATAGTGTCAAGGCGCTGGAATGGGGGGGGGGGGGGGGGGGGTTGCAACCCGTGTGAGAGCCAGGAATGAGTGAGGTGATGTGGGCTCCAGCTAATGTGCATGCTTAGAGTGAATATGGTGGGTGCCGAATGCATGAATTCGGTGTGGATGACTTCGCAAGAGGGGGCCCCCTGGGCTGATATCCAACCAATGCCTGCCAATGTAATTCGCTGCTTGCGTGCAATCCCTCCCAATTATGCCATATGTATTATACAATTCAGGACGATTAGATTTGTGAATGTATCATCACTAACGTAACGGCGGAGGTGGGGAAACCGTGGTTAAGAGCACACAACCACGCATAGGGAGACAGCCTTGCATGGTGCCTGGCCGGTTCTGTCACCCCGTCCATTCACCGGCCACCCTTTTCCGCTCATCTCTGTGGGTTCCGCACATAAATTCTGCTCTCTGGAGGTGGCATGTGCAGAGGCGTCCCCAACGACCCCAGAACGAACAGCAGCAGCCGGCGATGCAGGCCTACAGCAGCAGCAGTGCAGCATGCAACGCACCGGAAACCGACAAAGGAGTCCCTCACACTTGAATTAAAATATTTCCCCTCTATTTTTCTTGAATAGCGCTAGTTCATAATTCGCTGGTAAGAAATGGCTTAAAGTTTAGCTAATCTTAGGACATATGAGGGTTGACCGCACAATGAGACCAAGGTCCTGCGCTCAATGTGGCGTGAGGTCAGTGAAATAGATATTGGGTGGTGAATGAGTGGATGGGAAAGCCGCCAGGGCTTCAGCTTCGTTACAGGTGTTGGAAACCGAAAACCACATTTGGAAGGGAGAGGGGCCAAAAGATGTGTTCTTGGTCGCTTCTCCAATGCTATCAGCACTGAGGTTAACGTATATTGTTGTGCGGCCCATCTCTACATTGGGGGGGGGGGGGGGGGGGCATGGGTCCTCTCCAAGAGAGTAAAGTTCCACCCGCGCAGGTGGTCATCATCGCAGCTTGAGGAATTGGTCGGGCTGGCGCCTATTTAACGTTAAGCGGTGACGTCACAAAGTCCCAATGGCTCGCGCTGAGGCGTTGCATGGCAACGTCGACTGCGTCGCGTGGAAAGCAGTCGTCACGCAGAAATGCTGTGGTTGGTCTTGTCTATCATCGCCAAGGCCGTGTAATACCAATATAATGTATCAAATGTAATATCGCGATTATCGTGCAGTGTGGCATAGTTCGTATTGTTGTGTTGCCTCAGTGCATGCTATCATGTCACGGATGGGAGAATTTGAAGTGGTGTGTGAGCGTGGGGCAAAAGTGAGCATCAAAGGCAATTTTTTTGCCAGCAAGATGCCATTCTGTGAAGTGGTCTCTTGCAAGAATGTGAAACGGCACAATAAAGACATTTTTCGTTTGCAAAAAAACGACCTAACTGTCCTGGAAACATGAGTGAACTGTTGCTCTTGGACTAACGCCATAATTGCGGGGAATACGTTAATCTGACCTGGTCATTTTCAAGATTATGACTATGATCCTGGCCATCTGGTTAAAGCCAGTCTCATACCCAATGTCAAACCATGCCTTCGACCAAGTGCAGTTCCTTCTATGCGGCTGGACATCGCCGGCACACCGAAGTGAGTATGCGTGTGCTTAAAAGGAAAATTTCCGTCTGTTTTATGCAGAAATCTTTGAACCCAATTCACAGTCACTAATGCCTGCATAATCCATACCGCTCCATGCAGTTTGTAAACTACAATACGAGATTCAAGCGAGATTTTCCGGCCATAATCTTGTTTACAAAGTGGGGCCTGACTACCACGCAAGTGGCACAGCCATTCATGCTACACGGGCGAAGGGGGTGAGGGTCAGGGACGTAGCCAAGGTTTGCGACATGGGGGGGGGGGGAGGATAAGTTTGCACGAGCGAGTCCCAGCCCCATTGACAGTACATCTACGCACTGTGAACTGACCAACAAACCCCACAATCGTTAATAGGTACAGTACGTAGCGCATCAGTGAGATTCTAATATTGGTTTGGCCTGTTGCCTTAAACAGTTCTTTCACCTGCGCACCGCTCATGTTCACTCGGCTTTTCACGAGTCTTGCTACTTTAGAACCACTTTTGGGCTCTTCGTGTTACTGTTCATGGTAGTGTCTGACATTTCAAATAAAGGCCATTTGCCTGGTCACCAAACCCCAGGATTACATACAATAAAACCGTGGTAAAAAGACTACTCCTGTGCCTAAACCATAGGCCTCGAACCTCACGGACAGAGACGAATGGAGGCGGAGGGGGGGGGGGGGGGATTGGAGCCTCGGAGGGCCCTCGGAGGGCCGTCGAAAAACAGCAATGGCGGCGCCACCCCCCTGGGGCAGCCGATGCAATGAAATGGGACCATGAGACGGGTCCATCCAGATAGATCCGTGGTTATGGCCAGGAGAGGTGTGAGGTGTGAGTGTGAGAGGTGTGAGTGGTGCACGCAGTGCAGTATTCGTCGGCCGTTGACTGTCCCTCTTACCCGCTCGGATTATGTCACGCTGGACCACAAAAAGGTGATTGTGAATAAAAACAAGCATGCGATAACGAAAGAATGGGCATCTCCGGGTCCAAGACATTTTGCTCTCGTAATGAAAAACAAAACTGGTGATATGCAAAAGGGTCTGAATAATGCGCCTGATAGGTACGCGAAAATGGCCGCCTCGTTGTGTCGCAGATCCAAGATCCAGCTGTGGTGGAAGCGGCAGCGCATACGGACGACGTGGAGGCCGCCTACCAGCAAGCAGCCGTGATGCCTCCAATGCCCATCCTGAACAAAGTGGACGAGAACGGCGGGTTCGACGAATCGGGCAAAGGCAAGCTCCATGGCGGTGACGGCGAGAGGACCGAAAATGCGGCGACGAAATGGACGAGGACACACACATCGAGCACGGGCCGCTGGCCCTCGTTGCGGGCTCCGTGGCGGTCAAGTGCAAACACCTTGATCCAAGAATGGGACTGTCGACCCGAGAGGTACCACCCAGCTGTGTGACAGACAGCTGGATACACACGGTTAGACAGGGTGATCTGATGATGCCGTTGCCGGCCTGGACAAGCCGTTGTCGAGGCTTTCGAGATCGTGTTCCAACAAGTGATGGACCGAGGCATGAACCGAGACATTGCCATCGTGGACCGCCCCACAAAGCTCCTGCTGAGAAAGTTCTGCGCTGGACAAGTGGATTGCTCGGAAGCTAGTGAAGACGCGCACCCATCTACACCTCAGATGGCTTAATCAGGCTGGGGCTGAGCGAGCTGCTGCCAGACGCGCAGCTTAACAGGTGCGACCTCAGGTGGACGGCGCGATATCGTTGTACTTGTGTGAGCTCCGCACCCGCCCCGCCCTGTTTATTTCGGGTTCTCGCCAAGTGTGTACAATGAAGTGCATGCTGGGCGCAAGAATTCTCCCCTCCCCCCGTTTCTTTGGATCCTCGCCAAGTGTGCGCAATGAAGTGTATGCTGGGCGCAAGAATCGTTTCAGTAAAATACGGCGAATTATGAGTCATACGTGTGTTCGGTGACTTGGCTGCACGGCGTGACGGATATGATCTTGATTAACGCCATGCACCACGACCTTCGGAGGCTTCGTGGCATAGTTGACGCAATGTGCAATGTCAACAATGTCCTATGTTCTACCAGACAGCGTATCACTTCCGTCGTCTCCAACTGCCTCAATCGCACACCAGTGCAATCCAGCGCGTTATTATGTATAGTGCTGAGGCTCAACGCGACAGGTCGGATGATGATCCTGGTACCGCTCAGTTCTTCCTTTGGCAGTGGCTGGACCTTGGCCAGGTTCGCTATCCTGCATTTAAGCAGCTGTAAGCTGGCCAACTTCAATGCATCGCCATAGACTCAACGTTTGGCATCCTCAGAAAATGGGAGTGCCACGGTAGATGGGTTCCTGGTTCCTAGACCTATGTTCGCTGTTTTACAACATGCGTGACAAAAATCCCCTTGCATATTTCCTCATAGTACTTTTTGAAGTGCCCTGTGGCGATCACCAGATGCATTTGTTAGAAGGTGCACCGGTGTAGCAGACGCGAAGATAATGCAGCCGGCGCTGTGATGCCAGGTTGCGACTTTGTGACGTCACTGTAATGGTGAAGGAAAAGTGCCGGAAAAATCCCCGGATGATCATACCTCATTACATAGCCTTGCACCCGCGAGAGCCGCTCTGTATCGCATTGTAGCAAGGCAGTACCGGGCATCAACGCTTGGCATGTGCTTCTGCGCTGGCGCCTCGGTGAAGAAGCAAATGAGGGAGCGTTGAGGCCACAGGCATACATCAAATGCTGGTCTAGTGGATGGACGATGGAAATTATATCTGCCTGTTTGCAAATATTGAATTGTCCAGAAATGGGAAATGAAATTTGTTGACGGGACAACGGTCTGGGCTTTCAAAGATTTCCAAATTTCCCATATGAAATATGGAATGGAATAGGTTTGCAAGCCTCTTAGCCTAATACTTTTTTGCTTCCATTCAGTAATAAAACTACCATTTAGTGCTGATATCTTCCCGCCGTACCGTGCAGTTGACCTAAATTGTGGGGTGCTCCCCATACACAATTTTATATGGTAGCCCTCATCTGCTACTGATTTATGATCCTCCGTTGTACCAGATAGTATAGTTCCAGGCATAACCCATCTGGATACAAGCGTGACTATCAGTCTCCGCATCGAGCAACTCCTGATTAATTACTGCCTCCTCATTGTGCTTCCTGATTCCCAACTCCCGCATGGTCTAGTGGCTAGGATACACGGCTCTCACCCGTGAGGCCCGGGTTCGATTCCCGGTGCGGGAACGGGTTTTGGATCTCAGATTGGGACGGCAACGAACTGTTTCCTTGTGTTCATTAATGCTGAATAAGTCGAATTGTTTGTGTCCACGGCGCTTAGGCCTGTGCGTGCCCGCTGTCTGTAAGTACATTGCGCATCGCATAATTTACTCAAAATGGTCATTCGTAATTTGGAAGCATCTTGAGACCGGTAGTCATAATGGTCTTGTAATTTGATTATTTGAGGGAACGCTCTTTGAATGAGTACTCCGCTGCTTGTCTGGCTTGACTTAACTTTGATGTGACTTAGTTGCAGCTTATTATCAACTGTACTGTCAAATGCTCAATACGAGGTCTGAACCTTCGCCGCGCGGAGTATCGCTGGTGCAAACTCAGGAAATTCCAATGCCTGAATCGCCAACGGTATATATCGTCTTGGCCTTAATATTGCCGATACGTAAGCGGTATCACGGTCGGCGGGGTGGCGTTTTGCACCAATGCAAGCGGTGAATTTTAAAGTGACGGATGTCTTTCGGCTATTGTGGCCATCCTATCGTCAAATGCGCAAAAAGTTCGAGTGGTAACTGGAAATGGTGGACTGGGCTTGAAGTCCGTTTCACTTTCGTGTTGTTTAATTCTTCATGCCAACGCCATTCTGGTTTGCGCGGTTTAGGCGACATCGTATTCGAGACTGTGTTCGAAAGTACAAGGCTGGTCTCTTCCCAGTCCATTGCTGGCGTCGCTATGCCCCTGATAGCGCCGGGGTGACTAATGGTTTTATAAACGGCGCACGCACCTGTACGTCGTCTTTTCGGGTCACCAATATCTGACATCGTTCATGGAAAACGCTTAAAAAGCTTCAATATGCTGTTTACTGATTATTGCACGCACACCTCATGGTCGCCTGTGTCAGTACGATTCCCCAGTATTTTCTGCGTCGAAATGTGTTGGTCCCGTTTCGCTGTGTTCCCCGTTGTCATGTTATGAACTGGGCTTTGTCAAGCACTCCCGCGATCTGTCGGCAAGTTACGAATTTCGTGTTGCCCGTGTAAAGCCTGAAGGGCACGTTTGCACGCACCGGCGGCGTCCCGTTCGAATCCGGTCCCGAATGTTATACAGTGATACACCACTGTTGGCTTGGCCACACGCCAAATATCGCGTAGCTCGTTGGCTGTAGCACTGAGCCGTCGCTCCATCTGCACATGGCGGACGGACAAACGAACGGCGAACGGATATATGTATATATACATATATATATATATATATATATATATATATATATATATATATATATATATATATGTATGTGAGGGATGGGAACACATCTTCCGTGATACATGGCTCGTTAAATATGTTAGCATATCTGGTGCTTACGCGTTTGTTCGATAACAACTCCAAGGTTCCGCATCAACCGTTTGCTGTCTTCAGAAAAGCTATACAAAATCGTCCCTACATTTTGCGGCCTTTCGTTAGTTCTACTAACATCATCAGACATAAGCACAGTCTCTTGCACACACTACTGAAATGCATGCACATGCACTACAATAAAAACAGCTGCAAGGTACGTTCGGATCGCGTTGGTTCAGAATAATGTTTCAGGAGCTTGAGATAGCTAGATCATCTAAATTTCAACTCACATACATCCATGGACAATATTGAGTGGCACATCTGATGGGGGAAGAACACCCTTGGTGCCAGAGGCTAACCATCACACGGTGAGAACGTGCCCCTCATAATATGTACCCGGCTTCAAGTGCTTTGACTTCCCACGTTTGTGAGCACTTGGCTGGAAAAGCAATATTGCCTACCATCACTATTCACTTGAGCCTAGAGTTGTGGATTCTATGAACGTTTTGCTTTGGTGCAACGTCTTGCAGGTGCAGCGCCATGCGTGCCGGCAGGGAAGTTGTTGTGTGACCGATATATGTTGAGAGGGTCGGCGCGCAGTCACCGAGTGGGCAATGACAGTGGGTCGGCGCGCAGTCACCGAGTGGGCAATGACAGTGGGTCGGCGCGCAGTCACCGAGTGGGCAATGACAGTGGGTCGGCGCGCAGTCACCGAGTGGGCAATGACAGTGGGTCGGGATGTCTTGAGTGAATTGTTTTTCATGATTAGGCCAGATTTTTAGGGCTTGAAATTGTTAGCTTGATGGCTGGGAGCTCACCATTTACCATAAAATCCTAAAATATTTGGTTTAATCATGTAAAACAATGTGTCTGAAGACACCCCGGCGCTGAAAGTCACGTTGCGTACAAATTGCACTGCCCACTCGGTGACTATGTGTGGAGACCCTCTCGACATACATTGGTCACACAACTTCCCTGTCACGACGCACCGCGATGCGCCTGCAAGCATGTGCGCCAAAACAAAACGGCCATGGAAATCACAATGTTAGACTCACGAAGGAAGTGATTGTAGGCAATACCACTATTCTAGCCAAGTGCTTGCAAAAGTGGAAGCTCAAGGTACTTGAAACTGGGTATATAAGACACATACACAAACACACAAACAAACACAAACATGCACTATATATATATATATATATATATATATATATATATATATATATATATATATATATATATATATATTATAGTATGTGCATTATGAGATGCATCCATATATATATATACCGTGTGTAATAAGAACATCTCTAACTTCCTTATGAGAAACAGCCCAGACAAACCCGACAAACTAAACTGCAACAATGCAGTGTACCAATTCAACTGCAACATCGAAAGTTGCGAACTTTGTTCCATACACTACATTGGTGTGACCACAGCGACACTCTCATTACGCCTAACAATGCACTTACGTGACGGGGCACGTCTGGACCACATGCGACACGAACACGACAGGACATTAACGCGACAATAACTGACAGACAACTCTGACATTTTACGAACGTGCAATGCCAGAAGATGCCTTTAATTTTGGGAAAGTATATTCATTAACGAACTCTCCGCAGCCCAAAATAGACAAACAAATTCTAGTGCAACCCTTGAACTACCAGGTGGTGGGCGGTGAACACTATTGATGTGATTGTGGCAATATGTTTGTGTCTTCGTAGTGTTCCCATTAGGAGTGTATTTTGTATGCATCAAAGTGAGAATAGGATTCTGCCTTGCTTCAATTAGCCACGCTTCATTTTTGTTCTCCGTACCAAAATATGTTTTCCATTAAACCGGAAACGGTTGCTTATTCCATATGGCACACGGGTCCACTGAACTCGTGGAATTTCCTTTTGTCGAGCACCCATATTCAGAACTGTCTGCTCTAAAAACGCGCCGACTATTGAGGTCATTTTGCGCCGACCCTCTGGCGTTTCCAAAGTACTTAAGATACAGCCTGGTAATCACTAACTACTTGCTCTCAACTAGACTTCACGATTGATGCTAGTAGTTATGCTGTCAGGTCGATAATTGACCTATTATCCCAGGTCAAAGGTCAAGTTTTCCAGAAGCACGCGTTCAGTTTTACAACGTAACAAATAACAGACCATGCATTGTGGCGACAACAAACCCAAACCAAATTATTTTTTGATAAGTTATGAGTACAATGGTGTGTATTTTGATGTGCTCTAAGCATATTCAATTGCCCTCGGAGATATCCACGCAAACGTCACGGGGTCCAATTAGAAATAAGATACATATCTGCGGGCCTACGAAACCCCGTTGCAATCAATCATTGTCCTGGCCAAGCTCAAAGTGGGGGCTCATCACAAATAGCGTATGACCTATCGTGACCTGATCTGACCTGACCTGGTAAAGCTTTAGTTCTTGCTACACATGGATAACAAAAGTCGCATACCGGTCAACTGGAGAGGCGATAAGTAAACCCAGTGCCTGCAAAGTTACTCTTCATGCCATCATAAATGAGGATGTCATTTCGAAAAACGTCCAAACTTAACCTCGCCTAGATTTCAACCAGCCTGGGCATATTAATCAAATGGATATAACATAAAAACTGAACAACTCCTCTGCACGATGGTAGGGCCTGGAGTTACAGGAAGTAGTCACGTATTCAGAAGCAAACTTGTGAAATTTTAGAGACATTTTTCTGGAGAGATACTTTGAGCCCGATATGTGATCATTATATTTTTTCTTCATTTCGTCAATTCTGGTACCGATGGACTCAGGAGGAATGCAATAACGGGGGAAGTCTCCCAGCCCATGAATTTTCCCATCTTATGTATGGTGTGCGTATGCATCTTATGCATCCCACCAATAGCTACTCCAGCTAATACCCTCCTGTTACAGCACGTGAATCCGAATATTGATATTGAATCCGAGCGGAACATAAGACAGTAGCTTCGGACATGAGAAACACGAAGCCCGAGCCGACTCATCAATCAAAAATCACAAGAGAGGAACCGAAGCCAAACTTAGTGTACAACGTTGTTATGAGAAATAGCCTATTTCCGCGTCTTCTAAACATCTAAGGGAATCAAAAACTATCTCAGGGTCTCATGAAATGATCAAGATGAGGTGTTAGCATCTCGGATAACTTAGTTGTTACAGACATCGCCCTCGTCTTGTGCACTAGCATACGCACTACGTTCCGGACAATTAGTACCTCGGCCGTCGTGAAGTGTCAATGGGTCCTGAGAATGGAGGACTAGTGTTTGGCTACAGACATGTGGCACAGCTATGGAAGATGTGTGGTAGGCATATTGAGATGACCGGGCAGACACATATGTTTTTTTGTGTGAAATAAAGTCGCGACAGCAGTGAAAAAAATACAATGACGAAATCTAAGACAGCAGCCCAGTGTCGTATGAGGCCAAGGCGAGCAGGGGCGCAGCAGAGGACTGGCTATAAGCCGAACCCATAACTCAAACAGATTTTGAAGCTGAAGTCGAAGCCAGGTGCTGAAAGTGGCGAAAGACCGAAGGCAATCTTGAAAAATGGCACAAGTGGAAGCCAAACCCGGAACCATTGAAGAAAAACCGGCGCTTGGAGCAGCCGAAGCTGAAGCCGAATTCGTTCCCATAACTGCGTTTAATGAGCGGAACTGAAAGCACCTCCGGACATTGCAAATCGCATGTGAATGTTGATCGTAATCTAATGTTGATCGTAATCTAATGTTGATCGTAATCTAGTGATCGTGCATAGCGCGGTACATTCGACTGCTGCCGGTCTAGCCATCCAAGCGCTTTAATATCGTCTGGTTATCGGCTATATTCATCAAACATTTTAAGGTGAAAATGAAACCTCTGTCCACGCAAAAACGTAAGCAATACCTAAGACGAAAATGCCACAAATGATACAGGGCTTAAGACTAGCACCAAAATTGACTCATCGTACAACGCAGATGACGAGACAGGGAAGGGTTCTATCCAATCGTCGTAAGCCCATACAAATTAAATGCAGGGTATGCACGGAGCGAGCCTGGGAGATCACGCCACATCCCAGGGGATGCACGCGCGCCCAGTGTACCTACCTGGGCAGGGCCTGTGTTTCAGATAACCGCAGTTCCGGATCAAAATATCTTGTTTTGGGATAACGAGGACCCTTGCTGGCTTTGAAGGTTTCTTTATAAATCGGAAGGAAGCTGTTCTGGTCATGATCTGGAGGGCATGTTCTGATCAGGAGGCTTCTATATGCATCAAGAGGATCTTTTCTGTGCCGTGAATGCCTGTTTTGGCTTGGGAGGTCCTTGGCTGGATGAAGAAAACTCCTGTATTGATCAGAAAGCCTCTATTCTGGACTTAAGGCTTTCATCTGCATACAGACTTGACTTGCTCTCATACCTCGGCTTCGAGTGCTTCCGTGCAGACGTGTTTGGGCGCTCCTCGACCTGATCTTAGAGGCATCTCTCTCGCCGGGCTTTGGAAGCATATGTAGTTGGATTTGGGATTCCCGCCTACAATCGTGGGAGAGCTCTTTAACTTGGTCTTGGGTTGCCCCTCTGCAGAGTTTTCGGATCTCTAGGGCGCCATTACTCTTAGAGCCGGGAGCGTCCCTCCAGCGTAGATTTGGCCTGCCTTTATCTGGATCCAATCATTTACTCGGGCTGAGGGGCGCCGCTATACTTGGATTTTGTGACGCGCCTGTTCAGGTTTCCCGCAACGGGCGCACCTTAGCTGGACGAAAGGACGCCAATATGTCGAGGCGCTGAGAGGAGGGGAGTCATCTTTCGGGTGTGCCTCTGTGTGCCCTTTGCGTGAAGCACGCCGTTGTGTTGGCTCAACTACTCCACGGAGAGTCACAACTGGAGCTAAGAACGGATGTTACTTTACTGCTTGGTAGTTGTATAGACGTGCGTACATCGGTAATGTGCACCAGTTTTAGGTGATTGCTCTGAGCCTCATGCACAAATGTGATCCGCAGACATGCATCACATCACATGATTCGTCAAATACGTATTTTAACCTTGTGACCTTAAATAACGTTACCTAACCTTAATCCAGTAATTGTTAAGGTTAAGCAACGTTGAGAGACAGTGTCGCAGTCATGGCGTGACGTGGAGAGTGACGGTTTTTTTTGGAGATTTGATAGACATTCGCGTTGCCTCTCCAAGTTTGATGCGGCCGCAAGCTCTGTCAGGTTGGTTTGCCACTCCCCAGTTATGCATGCTTTCCAATGGCTGTTCCTTCCCCGCCCCTCCCACGCGAGGCGCTCCTCACATTGAATGTAGCAGTAGTCCAATCTGCTTTGACCACGTGAGTCCGATGAAAACGCAAAACTGGCGTAATCCTCCCGAGCGTTACCGGGATGCGGATCCAAGCGGCCACACCAGTGCGTGGTCGGACCCTTGCTCTCCCGGCACGTCATGGAGCAGCCAGTCGCCGGTGGCTGGCCCAGATCACTTCCAGACCGACCGACTGGTGGTGGTGGTGATGCCACCGCCACCAGTGGTGATGGTGATGACGTGATGTGATGCGATGTGAGGATGTGAAGTGATGACGATGGCGATGTCACATCGGTCGCTCTCACGGCACACTGCCGTGTCATGTCATGCGATGTCATGTGACTCTTTATGTCACCGCCGACGCACCACTCCCGCCGCGTCTCCGCTCCCTCAGTCTGCGCATCCTTTCTCCGGGGTGACACGTTTCCTGTCCTCCGGGGTGACACGTTTCTTGTCACCCCGACACATGTTCTGTCACCAAAACTCAGTCCTCGTTTCCAGTCTCACTTTGCTGCCTCTCTAACTGTGCCTCCCGCGGGCCCACGCCAGGTGTGAGGAATTAGTCACCAGAGTGATGCTCATTTCGACCAGCCTTGCTCCAGTCCTCGATCGTTCCACACACGCGGTTACCCCCGGACGCCACTGACCCCCCACCCCCGTGCGTCAGGAGCGGGCGTGCGCGGCTGAGACCCAAGCCATCCTAAGCGAAGCGCTGCATGATCTACCGCTTCACCCTGCATCTGATCATCTGGTGGTCTATTTCTTTGTTGAACTGAACAGTCGCTGGACGGGACTACTGCGGCGCCACCTTGACACCAGATCTGCATCAGAGGCATCTGAGTGGCGGCCCTCACCCAGTTAGGGATTACGCGGAGAAGCCCGGGGCTGCAGCGGCAATAAGCCGGCTATCATGGCGCAATCGCACAGAAATTGGCGATGCAGGTCAGATCATTGTCAATGGCGGTCTAATTTTGACCGACCAGCCAGACAGTTGAATTTTGATCGGGGTTAATGGATCAAGGGAGCTCTTACCCACATATCCTGTGGATGTGGGTGACCTGCAGATGGTGCTGATGCCCGCGCACGACAGAAATATGAAAAGCAGGCTTTGGACATTTCAGCGCTGGAGTTAAGACCAGCAACCTGGACCAGCAACCAGCCAGTGATTGTGAAGTTGGCTGAGCATATGGTCACCACTCTCAAGTGACAAGTTCCATTTAAAAAAAAGAAGAATTGCTACATATTCTACCGGGCAGACTTCAGTGCCCTTCTTACCGAGCCTCACACACTGCCACTTGCCGGTCCTGAAGTGGAAATATCGTTAAAGATCACGCCCTCATCGTTACTTGCGTTGATTTTTTTGCGCGCGATTTCAGCAAGCGGGGCGGGGAGTGACTCAACTGGGGGTCACCAGTGAACGTCATCTGTGCCACTAACTCCGTTACGTCCCACACCCAGTCGCGCACTGTTCCCTGGCAGTTATGCGGGTCCAGCAGGTGCCAACTCGCTTTCTGGCAGTCCTGGCACGACGGCTGCAGGACCGACGAAGCCCTCCGACAACGGGGACCGCTGTAGTTGCGACAGAGGGGCGCATTCACCCTCACCCGGTCCCAAGCGAGCCGCGGCACCATCCCAGACCTTGAACCTGATGGCGGCGTCGCCTCCAGGCGCATGACGTCACGCCGACAGCGGTGACGTCACGCGGCGAGCGCGGCCCGGCGGACCGGCCGGCGCCCGGCAGCGCCAGTCCAGCCAGCAGCGTCGTCAGGTGTTGTACGGTCGGCGAGGTCCGGTGCTGCGGAAGGAGACGCGAGGCGGTCGCCTCCGATGCCACCGCTGTAGACGGCGCCACGGCCGGTGGCTCCGCTGTCCAGCTAGACAACAAACCGCTGAGAAGGACAAGGTGAGCTGCCTCTGTCGAGGACTGCCCCATGTCGTGACCCCTTCGATGGGCACTCTCCGCAGCCGATCGGAGCAGATTCCCAACAGCAGGTCACCCACGGTCTCTGCCTCAGCGCCACAGCTCGTTGGCATGCGCGCTGCATCACGCATCTTGGGGACCTCCGCGCGCTTCGTGTGCCGCTGGGAGCTGGGCGCGCTGCGTGCCGCTGGACGGTGGGCTCGGCGTGCTGGCCAGCGGTCGCGCGGTCGTGTTTGTGGAAATGTCATGTCTCTGGGATATCTTCTGTCGAAATGCGAACGCTATCTCGGCCAGCCGGCCATCTGGAGGCTGCAGCAGGCCGACCGACGCGGGGCCAGCACAAATATTTGGCGCGTCCGTCTCAGTCGACGGGGGCCCGAGCGCCGGGCCGGCCGGCAGGGGTGCGCTTTTTGCTGCTCACTGCCGCCGGCCAGACGAACGATGCTGTCTGGGCCGGGTGCGCCGAGGATCTGGCTGGTACATTATAGTCCGTCGCCACGTCCTGGGTTGGTAATGTGACACCCGTCTGGACCCTGCGAGCGTGGTGATCTGACGCCCGTCTGGGCTCCGTGAACCGTGACACCCGCTTCGGCCTCAGGGGCCGATGACCGCGCACGGGTCCCTCCTCCCCCCCCCCCTCCACCTGCCGCCGCCAGCGGGCCGGATGTCGCTTTGCATACGTATGTCGTCCTCGCCCAGAACTGACGAGTCCCAGCAGCCCATGTGGTTGACACCACGCTGACATCACGCACTACACCCGTACTTCACTGCACGCACTGCGCAGAGCCACCGCCGGGCGTTAGCGGGATCAGTGCTCGCCAGCGGACCTGGCTCAGCATCCACATGCTGGGACCGTGCCACTCAGGGCCATAAGGTCAGGAGGCATGCGTGGGTGCTGTCTGCCTACACCCATGGAGGCATGCTCCTGCGTCCTGCGTGCCTCGCCGCTCTGCGCCTTTGGTCTGGCTTTTTGTCGATAGGCCGTCCCACAAAGTTCTAAATTTTCTCAGTTTTTCCCCGTCCTTACGTATTGTGAAGTGGCAAGGCCTTTTCTATTTCGGACCACCATCGGCAGGACTGCACCACCAACAGGCCTCCTTTCCGTTCCCGTCTCCGGGGGACCGTTCTCAATCGCCGGCAGTCGGAGCATGGCTTGCTACCTCTTGTCGGCCCGTTTTGCCTGCTTGTGGTCTAAGCTCGTGGTAGGCGGCCTTTGAGCACCTCACGCCGCCTGGAAGGGCGCAGGGGTGTTTGTTCTAGGAGAGAGGAAAGTTGCCGTGAGAGAGGGAGCTATGAGCCAGTTTCCGTGCCATTAAATGCCGTCCCTGCCATTGAATGCCGGTCATTCGCCCTCAGCGATGAGCCATCGGTGGCAAGAAACAGTGCTCGCTGATCAGCACTTTCAAATGACGTCTACAAAAGTGGAGGAGTTTGGAATTCTTGCGGGCTTGGCGAAGAGAAATTGTTGTTTAATACAATTTATGAAGTTCCGCTATTACAGGACTTATTGCGGTATCAGGCGAGATCAATGTGATTGGCTGCACGGCATACAAATGATTGCTCCAGTCAGTTGCAAGGCGTCCCAAAGCGTTTCAGTTGTCAGTGCGCCCCTGCAGCGAGATCGCTTTGTGTCCACATTCCCACTGAGTGGACAGTGAAGCATGGTGAGTTCGGAGGCCACTTTTCACAATTGGAGCCGAAGAGCTGCTCCCACCTCGCTGATAAAGCAAACAATCGGCCGTGCCAGAACCACCTCCATTTGATAGCATTGTTCTCGATTCGCATCGCTGACGCTAAATGCGATCGAGCGCCCCCCCCCCCCCCCCCCCCCCCCCCCCCCCCCCCACTCACCCACCCCCCCCCCAGCAGATATTCGCGGTTACTGCACGGCATGAAAATTGCCATGGCGGCCCGGTTTTGCCCTCCGGTCGGGCCGTTCTGTCCCGAAAGCGTTGGTGATAGACAGCTGGTGATTGTCGCCAAGCAGTGTGGCTCAGAGCACTGACTATTTGTCTTAGTAGCTGCGGCGCCCTGTCACCAACTGTTCACTTGCTTCTGGATGGTCTGGACTGCCAGTGTCGCGGGCTCGAGGGATGTGCACTGAGGGCATGCATGCTATCAGGAGTCAGAACACAGCAGCCAGCCGGCCGCGGCCAGCAGACCAAGCTGGGGTGGTCAACCCTGCGAGGGCAGGCCTGACCCTGACCCAGTGAGACAGTCTAGGACCGGACCCGCACCAGTTCTGTAACAGGGAGTCGGCCGCTGGGTCACTGTATCGGATCCGGCGCAGGACGGCGGCCGGCGCCGGGTACCGGGTACCGCGCAGGGCGGCGGGCCCTCGCCGGGTACCGCGCAAAACGGTGGCCGGCCAGTTCGTGTCTTGGGTATCTGAGGCATAGGTGGTCAGGGCTGCCTGAAAAACGGGACAAAGAGCGATCCGGCCTTTAGCCAAGTTAATGGGCTTCTTTGTCTTGTGGATTAGTGAAAGCTGCATGAAACGGCCAAGGTTTCTAAAGCGAAGTCAGTTTTGGGGGCCTCTTAAAATGCAGCAATGTGGAGTGTCCGGAATGCTTAAACAGCCGAAATAAAAACCGACATGTCATATGGCGGCCTTTGCGGCCCGTGCGAGTGGAGCATTGTGCTCACCGGACTCCTCGCGTGCAAACGCATGACGACAAGTGACGGGTTTGCAAAATGCTGTCTAGAGAAGTGGCTTCCCCTTGCTCTTCTCGCCACAAATAGTGACCGTATCATGTCATTCTGGTGTTTTGATATGTCTACGAAATGCAGATGACGGTAAATTGGTGGGTGCATGCAGTATTCATGGTGCTTTGGAAATTCAGTCATGTCCCTCACTCAGTCGGTTCTGAGTGGCGGTCACGCCTGAGTGCCCACCTGGGCTAGGCACGCCATGTCGTGCAGTTTGATGTCCCCATATCCGCCCCAGGTCCCTAACGCTCCCCTCGTGTTGGGTAAGGGAAAGGGGCACGACTGCACTGCCTGACGTGTCGGCCGCCGCTGTCGGGCACCCGGAGCCGAACCGGCCTTGATGTGACGTTCCCTCCGCGCCGGCGCTCCGCAGAACTGGTTCGGCCGGCCCCTGCAGGGGGCGGAGGTGCCGGCGCCGCCCGCTGCCTCCCGTCCGGCCTCGAGAGCGCACCGGCCGCGCGCCGGCTTGACAAACACACTCACTTCTCACGGCGCGCCGCCTCGCTTTTCACGGCTTCGGAGCGCGACCAACGAGACCGTCTGCTATCGCTCATCAGCCTTCAATGATTTACCGTCGGCTCCACACGCGGCCCGGCCGTACCACTTTCGTCCGCCACTGGCCTGTCAGATGACGGGCCGCGCCGGAGACAAATGGCGCCCGACGGAGACATTCTCTCGGCCTTCTGCCGAGTCTCCCGTCCAGCCGGTTACCCCGTCCTCACCAGCACACTCCCACTCATAAACTTGTCTCGAGGAGTCGTCAGGGATGGACTCTTTGTCTACCGCTCTCTCAATTCGTATTGCTTCTGCCAGGTGCAAACTGCCGACCCGTCGGCTTACTTTGAGACGCCACCCAGTGCTTTGTTCACCACCCAGCGGTGCCTGATTGCTGATTTCCACCCAGTTTTGATGCGGGGTTCCGGATTAGGGCGTCTGCAATACTGTTACTCCGCAATGCGGCAGGTTTGATGTGAAAGCGGTATTCCATGGGCTTAGTGAGCGCACCCAGCCAGAACACGCTGTGGTTTACAGAAGGTGTGACATGTGGATGAGCTTTCAGTGAGTGTACAAAATTAAAACATCCACCGTCTTCGCAGGGACTGGTCTGCAGTACACAAGATGCGCTACACTATGCAACTGCCGCACAAGGTGATGCGTCGCCACGTGTTCATCTTGGCCATATGGACGATCTGCTGCTACGTGGCCTACAGGTTAGTCCGGGCTCCGTGGGTGGGGGTTGCAGACGTTGTGACACAGTGCTGTCCTGTGTAGGGCGGCTGCGTACTCCTGTGTAGCGCGGCCGTGTGCTCCTGTGTAGCGCGGCTGTGTACTCCCGTGTAGCGCGGCTGTGTACTCCTGTGTAGTGCGGCTGTGTAGGCCCACTCTCCTCGGCCATACCGACCGCGTATACCTGAGGAATAGCATTTGTGGTATGGCAGTGGCACCCAACTAGTCACGACATAAGCAATATCTGTGTTGATGCCGTCGATGGCTGCAGGACTGTCAACTTGTTTTATGTGCCTGCTGGGAGTAATTGATATCTTAAGCTATAGCGCGGATGACCTCAGTGAGACACGAGACAGTGCATTCTGTAAAAAGCTTGTGGTATTTTGTTACATGGAAGTACCATTTATGTGCCTGGCCTACGTCTTAAGCAAGCAACCGCTGTCACTAATAATGAGCGAGTGGTGATGTTTGCTTTTTCACTTTTCCACCTTCCTTTACTCCGAGGCGTAAACAGTTTGCAATGCATTCACGGCATTGCACAATCGATTGTCGTCGATTCCACACAGCACACAGAGAATATTCTTACAAACACGTGGTGGTTGCTAGCTATATGCCGCTGCTGTGCACTGTAGGAAAACAAAAGCTTTGCCGTCGCGAACTATCGCCAGTTCTCATAGCACGTGTAACAGGTACACCTGCGTCGCATGGCCTAACAGCCACGTCATTTATAATATTCTTCGTTGTGTCCATCACAAAAGCCGGTCTGATTGTCGACTTGTGGCGCGTAACAGCTGTTTCAACTGCTCTCCCTGGGCCACAGCTGTAGAAAAGGTATGCTGGGATGCCCACTCAGAGGAGCAGCAACCCAGTGTGACTGTAATTTGTCAATGTACATGCGTTGCTTTGTGGGCAGTAATCATGACAATTGACAACTGTGCTGAATTAACGTAATGTTATGACTGTTTGTTGCGTATCATCTGATGTCGCGGAGTTATTATTTTTTAATACTGCTGTAATCGGCGCACTTTCCTTTCGTGCCGACCGTATACTGAGAAAGACCATCGTATACTGCTAGTCACGCTCGCAACCAGTTACGGCAAAGGCAACAACCGAGTTGATGTCATCGGTGACTACAAGACTACCAAGGTCTATCCTATGCGTGCCTATTGACAATGGTTGGAATTCCAAGCAATAACACGAACGACCTAACGTAAGTGGCAAGACAAAGATCCGCAGGTAGATGACGTTCGTAAGGCCGTCACACAAGGACGCCATTTCCGTGGCCGGTGCGAGGCCTCAGCAGACATCTACCGCTGCAAATTACTGGCAGCGTCGTTTGTGGCTGGACTGTGACTTCCTGAATGGCCGACGTCCGGTATAGCAGAGGGAGCTGTCTCAGCTTCGCTCAGCCCAAGGACGCACGTCTGACGTGTGCAGCGTCAGATAAGATGATCGACAGGCCCTGCGCCGGCCAAACCTCTCAATAACAATCCTAAAAACAAATGGGCTACGTGTCCGGTTTCAGAGCCGGGAATTGACCGTCACCGGCGCAGACGCGCGTACGGCATCGGATAAAGTCACGGTCGCGTGCGGCAGCCGAGCACAGCGGTACGCGCTCGGATGTTCGCTCGTGACGGACAGCCCTCCCCTCCGCGTAGCGTCCGCCGTTGCCCCATTCTGAGCAGCGGGCCCTGACGTCGCCCGGTGACGTGGCGACCGTGCGCTCAGCTGCCACCGTGCCTCACGGCACGCCTCGAGTGGGGGGGGGGGGGGGGGGAGGGAGGTGCCGGAGCGTGGCGCCGACAGACCGTGCCAACCTGCTCCGCTCCCCCCCCCCCCCCCCCCCCTTGTGCTTTTCTGCAGCCGAGCCCGGCTGACTCGGTGGCCGCCGGTGCCGCGGGCTATCGTCCCGCCACTGTCGGCGCTCGCTCCCCTGCGGTCGACCTCGGGCCGCCGGAGCGGCGCCGGCCGGTCGGCCGGCCCCTCACCGGGCCAGAATGCCAGCGGTGCCAAGCCGAGGGCGCGGCTCAGGACTTGCGGTGGTCGCCGTGACGACCGGCGGCTCCCGCCCGGCTCGGATCAAACTCCGGCAGCCCGACGTGTCAATCATCCAGTGGTTCGGCTTCTCGATGTGTTTGGATAGTCTGACAGATGCTGGCCAGCGCTGCGACGCACGAACAATCCGTACTCCGATCTAACTCTGAAAAATATCGAGCAAGGGGATTGCCGAGATTAAATTTAGGCACTGCTGTAACTCGACTAGGTCATATTGACATTAACGACATATCTCAGATTAGAACTGATGAATAATGTCGGGTGCATACATGCTTGTTCGTTTGCCTGAACTGTCCACAGATTTCATAAATCCAAAACAATGTCGAATGATAATGACCTGCTACGACAAACCGATCATTTAACACGTGCACCGTTAGTATGTCATAAGCAATGTCGGAGAAGGTTAAACTCCGAATAGTGTGACCGTGTCTAATGACATGCAATAGAAAGGTGGACACACTTGCAAAGCCGATTTCAAGGCACAAGTTGCACCAGTGACAAAGCATTGCTTATAACGGTGCCGGATTACTGGCGGCCAGCGCTGGGCGGACGCGGGGGCGACATTCTTCCATGATGGCGTGGCGCCTTTACCACTAACCTACCCTGCCCGCCCGGCCCGACCCCGCCGAACCCAGTTAGGCCTGGTCAAAGCCGGCTCGTTTTCCTGTGGGCGGCGCACTTGCCCGTTGCTATCGACGTGACTGAGCTCAGGTGGCGCGATACGGCTCTGGCCGACAGCGACGACCTCGGCGCCGACTTCCGGGAGGGGTTTGCTGCCAACCACACCTATTGGGTCACAGCTTGTCATGTACTTCGAAGTCAGCTGATCTCGGGTGCCGCAGCATCATCACACATCTCGTTGCGATCGCACGTTTCTCATTTGAAGGTTAAAAAAGGGAGGTCTGAAATCAGCAGCCTCGGAAAAGCTTATCGATAACACTTGCATCACCTCGGCGACGGGGGACCAGAAACAAGGCACGCAAAAGGCCGTTATCATACGCTGTGTGGTTTACACTGGCGGCATTACCACCCAACTGATATGCCTCGGGAAGTTGTTCACTGCCGAAGCCATCACTTGCTGCACGTGTCACAGATAAGGGCTAAGTCACGAATTCTTGCGTGACATGGCTTAATTTTCGCTATGATTCGGGCATGCAAGGCCATCGATGGTCTGCTTCAGGCCTTGCGCAGGTTGCCACATTCTTTGAGGACAAAGACACAGTTGTTTGTTGATTTGAAGATTGATGTAAAGTCAGGCCTTTGCGCACGCTTGCTCAAGCAACCCGTCTGACTATCTCTGTCTTGTCGTGTTTTCGTGAGCACCGCGCGTGTGCCAGCCTCGGTTATATCACACTATCCTTGACTTTCTTTGGGGGGAGACGGCTCGCATGATCTGCGCCTAACACTCTCTGAGTGCACCCTGGATATGAAATGAAACGCGCAGCTCCCGATGACGTTGGCATCTCTAGAATCCAGATTTTATACGGCGTCTTCTGTCTTATCCGTGGCCCCTCCCCATCAATCTCAGGCGCACGCCAGCGTTCTCTGGCTTAATCGATACATGCTTACGTCAGCCTAATGAAAACGCCCGCCACCCCTAATTACCGTCGTTATTGTGATTGGGTTGGGGGTGGTTCGGCCGGCTCCTGATTGGGTGACCGAAGAGGTCAGCCCACCTGGCAGCGCCCCCTCGGGGGCTGGTCACTGCTCCAAGTGTCCACCGTCGCCTCGGCGTCAGCCGAACGATGCGTGACGAGACCTGGTTAATTCCAGCGTCGAGGTCCTCAGAGAAATCACACACCCTGCGTCCGGCTCTTAAAACGCCGCAATTATCCAGCTGGCGCCATTGAAGCCGGAATTGCCCTTTTCAGTGGTGCGGATCGCGGGGATAGGGGGTGGGGCTAGGGACACTCGAATTACCCCTCCCCCCCCAAGTCCGTTCATGGTCCGTGAGTCGCAACCAAGGAACGGAGCGCCGGAGCACCGGAGTCCTTGAGGGACAAAAAGCCGGAGTGCCGGAGCTCCAGCGCTATCAGCCTGGGACGGTGCGTCATGGAGGCCAGTGAGGGCAAACCGCCGCTGCTTGCGAGGAGGCGGAGCAACAGTAGGATGATGTGGTTAGCTGGCCGCCGTTGCCGAGGTTCGTCGTGCTGGCTTGCTCTCCCCTCCACGGCTTTCGTGAGGCATTATTGCAGGTGTTGTGATGCCCCGATGCCGTGCATTATTTGATACACGGAGCTTAGCTGAGGGCCGCAAGTTAGTAACGCCGGGCGGTAAGTCTGTTTAAGCTGCCGTCTGCCGTGGGACCGGAGCGAGTCGCGGGCTTGCCATGCCCTGAGCGGGAACTGGGTGACCTCGGTCTGTCTCGAAATGGTGGCCAATCGCGTGCATCATTCGTTGCCAAGCCGGTTACCGAGTGGTACTGGTACCTATGTTCGGCATGTCGCACCCGTTACCAAACCTGTGGCCGAGAGCGGTGATGAAAAACATGGAGATCCGGGGCCGCCGAAGCCGCGGATGCCAAATGTCCGGGCTCACGTCACCATCAGCTGCCGCGCTGCTTCTGGCGAGCGCGGCAACCGAAGGCCTCTACCGTTACGCACGAACAGCATCTCCCGTTAGTTCTGAGAGCTCACCGCACGTTACAGTCGAGCAGATTGGCCATCGAAACATCCGTCCACCTGTGCTCTCGTCCGGCCGGACCGTGGGGCTTACCGTCCGCCCGTCCGCCTGAGCGTTTGGGAGGCCGGAGTCTCGGCAGTCGGCACTTTTTAGAGTTATCATTTGTGGCCCGACTGCTTCGCCAAGCTGGGCTTTGACGGAGCTGAACTCTCGACCGGCCGCGCTGGGGTCGGACTGGACTCTCGGCCGGCCGCGCTGGGGTCGGACTGGACTCTCGGCCGGCCGTGCTGGGGTCGGGCTGGACTCTCGCCAGGCCGCGTCGGGGTCGGACCGGACTCTCGCCCGGCCGTTCGCCACCAGACCACCTGATGAGCGGGCGGCGTGCCCACCCTGTCAGTGATTGCGAGCCTGTGGGTGCCAATTGACCACAGCGGCCCCTGCGGCCAGACGAGGGCGCCGGGTCCGATGTCTCAACGTCCGCCCAGGTCGCGGCCGGGCCGACTCGTGCCGCCGTCAGACTGACTCGAGTCTTCCCAGTCCTCGGCACGGATCTTCCTGACTCAGACCCACCCACGCTCGTACCCTGGCCGATACGGCATGGCCTGATTGAGGCCGCCGGACAGCGATGACCGGCGGCCATCAACGAAGCAGCGGAGCATCAACATAAAATAGCAGTCTACCTGGAGAAAAGCTGGCATGTTGTTGTTTTGTTAAGCAGCTGCCCAATCCTGCTCCGCTGGGCAGTTGTGCCGTCCTATCCTGCCTTGCCCGGCATACGTGCAGTTCTGTCCGGTCCGTGACTTGCTCTCACTGAGCAGGCCAGACCCGGTTCGGCCGCGAGGTGGACGCACTGGTCCATCTCGGTCACCCACCTCACTGCCCTCCGTCTGCTGAACCCCTCCCTTCACACACTCCTCTGGTGTCGCCGACGCCCGCGCGGCCGCGGGCGTTTCCGGGTCATAACCCCGACGCCCAGAGCGGCACGGCCGGGGCGCGAGGCGCGTCGGACGGCGGCGCGCGCCTCGTCTCGGCCCAGAGCGCGCGCTGCGTAACCTTCACTTTCGTCTCTGGGGCCGCGTGCAGATAGTGCCGGTCCGGCGAGCCGGTCTGTCACCCCGAGCGTGGCGGCGTGGTGACGGGGATAGTCTCACTCGCCGGGCCCAGAGCCAGCACACAGCGACCTGACAAGCGCTGCTGACGGCACCAGCCGTTCCCCGTCACAGCCTGGGCTCCGCTCGCCAGTTCTGTCACCTGGGCCAGTCACCGGACTGCAAACGGCGACTCCAGCGCCCCTCCGCTAGACTGAGCTGACGAGCGCAACAAACACTTATTCGGGATTAAGTTGCTAGAAAAGAAATGATTTTATCGAAAGCAAAATCTCTGTCACCCCCGGATTTATCAGAAATCCTGATCCAAAACACAAGGACAGACAGACAGGTGGAAGGGTGCCATTTCAGAAAACCCTGAGGCGGGTGGCTCGGGCAACCACCTTCGCTGTGTCTCAACGAGAAGCTATCACCATCGCCGCTGCCGCCCCGGAAACTGGCCGCCTTCCCGGTCGGACCGGTTGTTGGCTGCTGTCGGCCCGAGCTGGCTGGTGGGCGGCGGTCTCGCGGCCTCCCAGCTGGAAAGTGAGCCCCTCGTCCGAGCCGGACAGCTCGTCGTCACCGGCGGCCGGCGGCTGGCGTCATCGCGGTTGCGTCAGCGTTGGAGGCCACCGCTCGAGCCTGCGATCGCGCCCCGCCGTCCTTCGGCCGGGCTGCCTGTATCGCTGACTGAGGGAGGACGGACCCGCTCTTGGGACAGCGTCCAATCCTCTCGTGGTGCGGCAGCTCCGGCGGGGTTGGTTTGGCTGGGAGCAGCCCCGCTCTGAGGACGGGTGCTTCGGTTCTAAACAGCCCTGCTCTAAGGACAGTCCACTCGTAGTGTGGTCGCCTCGGCGAGGGCGGTTTGCCTCGGAGCAGCCCCGCTCTGAGGACGGGTGCTTCGGTTCTGAACAGCCCTGCTCTAAGGACAGCCCACTCGTAGTGTGGTCGTTTCGGCGGGGGCGGTTTGGCTCGGAGTAGCCCCGCTCTGAGGACGGTATTCAGCCCTCTAGTACCCCAGGAGAAACGGAGCGAGTACGGCTGCGACGACCAACCGGGCCACGTGGTACCCTACTTCGGATCGGATGGTGACGGTAACGGGCCAGTGGTGACCTCCAGGTCGACCAGGCTGACTTCCACTCCGCCCACCAGGGGCTCCACAGCACCACCGGGAAAAAGTCGTCACGGGCGGTGTGTGAGCGTTGTGACGTGACACAGAGTGCTGACGCGTCCGCTACAGTGCTGAATGAGGTCCGAGCCCGGCTGATCGATTTCCAGAGCAATCTGATGACGATTCACAACATTGTTATTGAGACATGACCTGAGCCAAAAGGCGCGTCGGAGTGAGTTCTTCTGTCGATGTCGCATGCTGTTGGCAAGCGGGTAAAAGCGTTAGATATTGCCCGGTAGCTACAGAATAAGAGTACCTTGTGTCAGCGATGCGTCTGTGACTGATTAACACGCACTTCTTACGGCCATTTTGACCCCTGAAGGTTTTTCCGGAATGGGTTCCGAACAGCGCAGCGTAGCTGCGTCAAATTTTGCATAGCTTTAGACAATTGAATAGCGGATCGTCTGGTATCGCAAGATTAGGCATATCTTATAAAGTCGCTGACTTATGGCAGGCCAAAATCAGGCCATGTATTCAATGCAAGCAATTTCCAGGAAATCGTTTAATCTGGAGCGTTAGTCGAAGCCATACATCTCTGATATAGTTTCTTAGGCAACACAAGAATTGAATGAACAAAGTAAATTGACCTAGGGTCAGGAATAAAGATCAGGCCAAGGTCAAAACAAACCTGCTTTATTACTTTAGAGCTTGCTGTATGGGTGTGGTTTCTTGTGCTCATTTGAATTTATCGATAACAGGAACCGCATGCCACATCTTTTATGGGCTTCTTAAAGGTCAGGATAGGCCACTGACCTAAAATGACCCAGGTTAGCATTTCGTGTTAAGAAACACACTGTCTATCGTCACAACACTTATTTAAATGCAAAACTCAAAGTGATCTTGTATAATTTAGGCCCCATGACTTGCGAAAGATCAGACAAGGTCACTGACCTTAAGCGAGCACTAGCGACCCTTTGCTTAGAAAAAGTATCTTAACTCCGGGGAACTTTGGACACCAATCTGGAGTTGGACTTTGTTTGACCTTACTTGACCCGAAGGTCAAAACATAGGAACCCTGAACTTTGACTCAAGTGAGTTTACATACAGGCCAATGCATCCTGTGAATTGGGTGTCTCTAGCTTGCCCAGTTTCTGAGATCTCAGGGGGTCAAGATGACCCTCACTTAAGCGAAGGGTATTCAACCAGCCAAGCAGCGCTCGACTGTGTGGCGCATGTTAAGCCACATATAGCCGAGCAAGGCATTCAGCACGGCTTCTCGTGCTTGACGAGGCCAAACCACCGGAAATGATCTGTTAACGCCAGAACATTGACCGCATTGCACTTCTGTGTCCACTCACCCCTAATGTCCGCGGAATGCTAAACTCGAGTGAACGCTGCACCCCGCCGTGGCACTCTCATACTTCTGCGGAGAGAGCATAAGTTGATCTGGCACCGAATCACGGCGTTACAAACGTCTAAAATCGCTGTAAAGTCTGTTTCGAAACGTTGCGCCCCCAAGCAGAAAATGTGCCGAGATTGGCCAACACAAGCTCTGTATGTCATTCAAGTCGACAGCGTTGTGAATCGGTTCTACGAGCACATCTCTAGCGGAAGCTGCCCAGGCGTGACGGGCCACTGATGCTCACACGGGTGTCATCGGCGCGTGGACGGGACAATGCTCCACCCCCTCCTCGATCCGAAAGTCTCCAGAGGTCAGAGGGCGTTGCTTCACCCCGCGCGGACTCGCGCCCCGTTGCTTCAGCCCGGCACTAGATCGCCGATTGGCCAGTGCAGTCGCCTCAGCAGCAGTTGCACAACAACGATTGGTCGCCCGCGCTCTGCAGCATTATCAATCGCGGCACGCGGGTTGCCAGCGCCATCTTCGCACGTGTTCAAAGGTTCCATGACACCACCGCCGGGGGTCAGTACTACATCCGCACGTGTCCAAAGGTCCCATGACACCCCGCCGGGTGTCAGTACTACATCCGCACGTGTCCAAAGGTCCCATGACACCACCGCCGGGGGTCAGTACTACATCCGCGCGTGTCCAAAGGCCCCGTGACACCGCCGCCGGGTGTCAGTACTACAATCATTTGTGTCAAAAGCCACCAGCAGACTTCAGACAGTTCCCCGGCACAATCACTGGCAAATGTTGACCGTCTGCCAACCTCTCGTCACTGATACGTCGTCGTCGCTGTGAGGCAGAGGCCAGCTATGCCTCGGTGCGGCCATAACTCACCCCCCCCCCCCCGCACAGAGGTGCAGGCAACGATGCCCTACCAGCACAGTTCATTAAGCCGATGATGGCCCATCTCAGCTGGCTCATACCGAGCGTCTGCCATCCATGACGTCCTCTGACACGTGCGTATCTGGCTGCCGTGACGGACACTTCTTTCGAATTGGCAGCTTTTTGCGCGCTAATGATGTACTCGGGTGCTTTTGACGTGCATTTCGAACTACCGGCAAGACCACCGTGAACGGGCATTTATTATGTTCTCGGTTTCGAATGTGGGCACACAAGCGAGTGTTGGGGCTGTATGGGACGTGCCAGGAGAATTCAATGGAGATGATAATGTCCCAATTGTCATGTGAGAGGACATCTCTCCGTGATTGGTTGTTCGATAACCTCGCGATTATATGTGCGCGAGCGTCCGATCAGGAGTGAGCGCGGTGTGTGTAGAATACCCTCCTGCTGCGGGTGGGGTGGTCGGCGTCCGATCAGGAGTGAGCGCGGTGTGTGTAGAATACCCTCCTGCTGCGGGTGGGGTGGTCGGCGTCCGATCAGGAGTGAGCGCGGTGCGTGTAGAATACCCTCCTGCTGCGGGTGGGGTGGTCGTGCTGCGCTCGGGCCGCCACTGGACACTGCGTGCGGCGTAGCGAGGCGGGTACGCGCTCCGGCCCGGTCAGCCGGTGCGGCGTAGCGAGGCGGGTACGCGCTCAGGCCCGGTCAGCCGGCCCGACCCCGCCGCCGCACCGAGCCCGGCGCCCGCCGCCCCGGCCCAGCAGCCTCTGTTCGGCTTCGGCCTCTGCGTGCCGCGTGGCAGTGCCGGCCGCCGCTGCCTCGGCGCTGACGGCCGGGCGGCAGCCGGCGGCGGCGATCACGGCTCGGCGGCGCCGTGCCGAGGCGAGTCCTGCGCCCCGAGCGCCCTGCTCCTGCCGGCCGATGCCCCGAGATAGGCCATCAGGGGTGGCAGGCGCTCGGCAGCTCGGAGGCAGTCCATCACGGCCGTCTCGGCCGGAACGGACCCGTCAGCGCCTCTCTGGAGCGTTCATGGTCACCATCGCACGGAGATGGCCGTCTAGGTCGGTCCCGTGCGGCTCATGGGGCCTGTAGTTTGTGGAGTTGCGTGGTTTGAGGCTTGTGTAAGGCGGTTGTTCTCTTGCAATTTTCCCGTCATGCTACCTCGCGCCCCATATCTGGTCAGAAATCGTTTGGTGCGTTCTGTTACGGGAACTTAACACGCAAGTGTCAACTGACTCAATTGGTTAGGGACGGGCTTGCTGTTTGCTTAAGGTAACTTTGTTTTTCCGAACTTTCAGGCTGGTTTGCGACTCAGAGACAGTATCAAAATCGCCTCCTTATGAACTCGCAGTGCGCAAAACTGAACAATTAACATGTTTGACATGTTTTCGCCATTGGGTGCCACCTTTACTGCATTGGTCAGGATTGCGGGATGTTTAACGTGCTCCGGGCACTTGTCCTGTAAGTTGCTCAGCTTGCACGAGTCGTTGCTTTAATTCTTAGCAATACATATTGCTGGTAGGATCACTAACTTCTCCATGTTCTGGCCCGAACTAGGCCGAGGAGATCGTTCTGCGGTGGGAATCGAACCAAACACATTGTAACCGGCATTCGATTCACATGCGATTCAATCGCCCCAACCAAACGGCTGTGGAGTGGTATGGTCTACGGTCGCAGGTTCTGACACAGATTGGCGGCTACTGGTGGCACTGCATGCCTTCCACCCAGCTAGGACGGCTTCTCGCTCGGTTGCTTCGCTAGGACGGCTTCACCCACGTTAAGCCAAGGATTGAAGATTGCGTGTTTGCAGTGCTTGCGCATGTACAGGGTAGCATGTTCATGTGCACGCAGGCACCTCTCCAGCATATCCGAAGGTCTAATCTGTGCACTGTGCGCTGTCGCAACGTTCTGTCAAGTGCATATCGATAAGAT
Organism: Pollicipes pollicipes; assembly: GCF_011947565.3. NCBI lineage: Eukaryota > Metazoa > Arthropoda > Thecostraca > Pollicipedomorpha > Pollicipedidae > Pollicipes > Pollicipes pollicipes. The sequence continues at coordinate 62,528,193 of NW_023597054.1, read as the reverse complement.
AAGCCTGTGCAGATAGTGTTGCAGCCTTATTGCTTTCAGGGTATGTTTGTTCCCCTGCTTGCAGATATCAGAGGCGCTAAGACACTTGTCTGCTTACATGCGAAGCTATCTTCAGTAAGCTAACAGTGTGCAGATGAGACGATAGATGATCTGGAATGGTGTGCGTGGCAGACAACAACGTGATATACGCTGGTGTTCCAGCACAACGGGGGCTCCGTCTGCCGTCTGTCAGCCATCTGACGAGAATGTCTAAAAAGACTCCTTAGCCAGCTAAACCCATTCGTGGGGTTCGGGACTTTTCCACTGGTGGGGTGGGACTTCGGCAGTGGGGCCTGGATCCACCCGGTCCGGCGGCTCGGGCAAGGCCGCGAACTCCCGCCTGTGGCGCACTTACACGCGCTCGCTCTCTGCTGGTTTGGTGCTGGACGCACACGGGCCGCCGGCGGTGGTGCAGTCTCCGTGGTGAAGGCACCGCGTAGTCCGCTGCCGAAGCCGTGGTGTAGACACGCGTCATTACAGCGAAACGGACCGATTGCGACAAAAACACCCTTGAATCGTCCGTTGGGGCGGTTGGTGGTGGTGACCATGGCGCGATAATGCCACGTTTAGATCCTGACGATCCGTGCGTCTTTGTTCATGACCAGAATCTATCGTGTCGTCTTTTCCAATTCCACCTTGAGAAGGCCGTGGTTCGGCCTGTCGGATTCCTTCGCGCACATGGTGTCGTTTCACCTTCTCTTCGATTCTTTCTCGTCAACTCTCCACGTATGTATGAAACACTACAAGGTTATTAGCAGGCACCCTCACCGCAGTTTTCGCAGCCTTATGGTTTCGATCGAGAAAGGTGACCATGGAGTAATTCTGCGCACCGTAACGCATCGGCTGAAGGCCGGTCCAAAACTGCCCCGGGCGCTGGGCGGCCTTGGGCGACCTTTCCCAGGTGAGTCATGCCCTTCCGGCAGGAGAAGCTGAAACCGGGACGCTGGTGCGGAGCCCGGTGGTATGGGCAAACCCGAAGCACTGACTGCCCCGCCGTCGTGCACATCCGGTGATTCACCCGGGCACGTTGTTCCCAGGCCGCGGGGCGCGGGGCGCGGTCGTCTCAGCGCCGTGGTGGGACGCTCCCCGCTTTGAGCTCGAGCTCGAGCTCGGACCGGTGGGACCCCTCTCCGAGCGAGCCATTTCCCCGCGCTGGTCTGGCCGGCTCGACCCCACCTCCCGAGCCGCCCGGACCAGTGCGAGGAAGTGGAGCCTCTCGATCCGCGGTGGCGCCCTCCGGCGGCCGCAGTTTCTGTCGCCGGGCATGGCGACAGTCGGCTGGCTGACTCGGCCGTGGGGAGCCGGCCCGACCGCGGCCTGACCATGCCGAACGGTACTGAACCCCTTGTCTGTGCCCCATACGAACCGGCTCAGTCTGACCTTGCCGAACGGTACCAAACCCGATGTACGTGCCCCATACGAACCGGCCCGACCTCGACCTGACTTTGCCGAACGGCACTGAACCCCGTGTCTGAGCCTCATGCGAACTCGCCCGACGGTAGTCTGACCTCGCCGAACTTGCCAAACAGTACTGAACCTTTTGCCCGTGCCCTTTATGGTGCATGTAGCCCTGGTATTTCCCTCCTGTCTATAAAATTGTCTTTAAAAGCTGCTGAGTACGAACTTGTTCCCGTAAGCCGTTGCATTGTGTTGGCCCAATATATAGGTATACATTTGTGTGCACACATGAATACCGGGCATCATAAGTGGTGATTCCCAGACGTTATTTTGAGGGGTGGGGAAAGAGACGAGATTTTTTTGAAACCTTTCTCTTCGAAGTTTCCTTTTGTGTTATAGGTTGTTTTGGTACTTTCGGTGATTTGGTCCCAACACTGATTGGGTTGAAACAAAGAGGGGGGGGGGGGGAATGAGGTCCCTGATATGGTTACAAAACCCCACTCGCACAGCCATGTGCGTACAGCAACTGTTCGGCCCCTACAGTTGCATGATTGACTAAGCGCACACGCGCCTTTTTATTGTACTATTGTACTGCTTTCTTGGATAAGCAAATACAAAGGATATAGTTGTTTTACCTGGTCATTCCGTGAATTGAGCGATGCTGCTAAAGTAAAACCTTGTTTAACCTGAAGTCATCATTTTTTCAATAAAAGCCATCAACAAAAGCGGCTGTGGCCCCATAAGCTCCGGATGGCTACTCCGTAGATTGCTCGACCAATGGCAGGACTGAAATGAAATGTTAGCGCGTGCAGGGATGCTTGCCTTACTCAAGTGGTTGATAAAATAAACGAGTCAACGAAGTCTTTCAATCCCTTCTTCACGAAAATGTTTGTGTGCTGTTTGGTCTCACGAGATATGGTATGCGCCGTGCAAAACCGTGTGCAATTATGGAGCACCATCCGGAAAGTCATATGGTAGAGTTGCATAGCACATCGCGCACGTTCGGCAGCAAAGGTGGTTTCAAATTGTTGGAGCTAGATTACTGCAGGATTTTTCAAGGCGCTAAGGATAATTCACGTCATGACATGCATGCTAGGGCTTTGCAAAACGAGTAGCACGGAAGCTTTTTCGCCTGTTTGCTCTTGAGAGCAAGGACATTAATCGTGGCAAGACGGAAAGGAGCTCTTTGTCACACCCAGCATTACCGGCTCGGGGGCGGCCTCGTGTTCCGCATAATGTTGCTTTGTTCGGTCACGACTCCCAAGGCGCGGTTTAGCTGAAATTTCGGGGCAACAGACGGCCCGGCCACCCAGTCATGTTTGTCCATAGAAAGTCCCTCTGTTGGAAGTCGGGGCCGCCTGCCACCCATTTTGTCTTGTCTGTGTAGCTGGGCCAAGCATTCTGTGACGGTCAAGAAGACCATTTGCGTGCCGAATCGAAGCTTGCTGAGCATCTGTAAGTAAGTGCCCCACATTCTGCCCGCGCCGGGTAGTACATGGCGATTCATTGCGCATGGAAAAGTCTGTGTTATGAACATGGTCGCCCCGTTTGCTACTTAAGTGTGTCACTATGCCTTCCATCCCGAACATTTAAAATGGGGCAGGAGCGCACCAAGTGGCGAAAATGCACAAATACACAGGTAACTATTTTCCACCTTTGAAGCTACCCTTTTTGCGTTTCTCTCCGTCCCCTCTGTTTTCCTTTTCTCGTCTTATGTCCCTCTCTCGTTTCGTCTCCCTCTCTGTCCATTTTCACTTCTCTTTCTTTACTCACCAACTTTGATCTGAAAACCAGCTCTACACCTAGCCTGTACTGCCTTGTTCCACAGCTGTTCGCAAAATCCTCGGTTCTATACATTAATCAACGTGAGTCTGGAGCTAATTTTGCACTCTTTTGAGATCCTGCATGCTGTCCCAGAGACGGTTACTTCCACTACGCCACGTACTTCGCCACCTGCATTATTTTGGTGCATGCTACGTGATGATCCGTAACTGGCCGGGGCCTCATCAAGCATTAATAGACACGATTAGCAAAGCCTAGGATCAATCATTTGCAAGATTTTTCGCCATTGCACACACATGATGTGATCGTATGCAGTTACAAAGTTTGGTTTAAAACTTGCAGACAGACATTTTCATTCTATTTTCAAAATAGTCATGAGATATGACGTTGAAATACTGGCACGTGAACGCAGCAGGAATACAGACCCAGCAGGCGGATTTTACAGGATTTATATGTGCGATGCATTACAGCGTGGTCGTTCTGCAATTGCATTTCGCTTAAAACAGAAGGGCATTCGCGTTACTCTTTACGCCCCTTCAGACATGGTGTACGACAGTGTTAAACAATGTTGTGCATCATATGACAATCAGTAGTGCATTTAGGTGAGAAATGGTGAAGCATTTAGATAAAGCTCAATTATTTATTTCGACGGATTGTTTGTCATGTCATGAACGACGTCACAAAAAGCATACCGAGGTCTCCGACTGATCGCTGTCGTCGCTGCAGCCCGAGCCAGCGCGAGTCGCGGTCGTCACGTGGGAACATGGCAGCCAGCCACGTCGCGGCCAGGGCCCCGCGCTGTGTAATTTCCGCTGCAGGGTGGGCGGCAGCCGTAACCAAACGGCCTCTTCCTGCCCACCGGCGCTCCGGGCGCTGCCGGCCACACTGCAGAGGTCGCTGGCCTTCTCGGCGCAGACCCATCCCTGCTAGCACCCGGCATCACGGGGTCAGGCCCTGGTGTGAGGGGTGAGAGAGGTCAGACGGACGCGCGCCGTCCGGCTTGTGGCGTCTGTTGGTTACGGGCGGTATATGGCGTAGCCCTGACGACACGGAGCGAGGCAAGTGCGTAGCGCGTCGCCACTCGGTTATCAGTCGTCGGGCACGCCCGGTCGGATGATACGAAAGCGGCCAAAGTCTGCGCGTGACCGCGCAGATTGACACAAGCCTAGCCTGCAACTGTCTGCAATATGCAAACGGAAGGAGACAGGATGGCCGACTGGCCGAGATATTTTCACCGCTTTCAACGCAGGCATGGGTTATCACATTGTGGATGTGTCAACGCCATGGGACCTAAATCCCAGTGTAACACTAGAATTTGAACGAATCAGGTCATCGAAAACACTTACAAAATTCCCGCAAAGGCTGGTGATGTGCAGTAATCCGATCCCATTAGAACGACATACACAAGGGCGTAAGCATTTTTGGTCTATTTACTTCTGCCATTGTTTCGATAAAGGCATGTTGCCAAAATATCTGCCTAACTATGTCTCCATTCTCCTGGTTTTTCTCCGAGGAATGAGGCTATTACTACGGTGAACTACTTATCGATGTAAATAACGCTCCTCGCTAATGCATCGAACAGCTTAAATAAAATGTTTCCTTACTTTTTCGGTCAGCCGGGCGTCCGGTTACGTGCATGCACGGTGACGGGTACAAGGCTCCGCGATTTCCTTTCTAGAATATTTCAGACTGATCCGTTCCAAGCTCTTGGTACGGCGTACATACAAAGCGGTCAAGGAATGGTCGTGTGACGCCATAAAAACCAACAATAATTCACAGGAGAAATCAATTTTCGTGGCTCAGTTTTCGCATCAATTCGGCCTGAAAACAATTTATGGACTGCAAGGGCAGCGTTTGAAAAGCATTGGAAGCCCCGGCGACTCCAAGCAGCACATGTAATGAATGCTTAATTTATTGTGATGCATCAGCGGATTCTTGGATGATTTAACGTCTCCGCATTTGTTTATTGAACTCATTTTGCTTGCCTTGGGTCTCGCTGGAGATGAAGGTAAAAAATGCGCATTCTGCTCTTCCATCAGATTTCGCTTACATCGGAAATGTTTCCATAGGATTACAGCCGGCTACTGTGCCAAACACCATGCGTCCTTCTTCACGGCTTCACGCCTCTATCTTCCAACATCGTCACAGCTTCATCCCTCCATCTTCCACCATCTTCACCGCTTCACACCTCACCGGACAGTACTTCCGACAAAGAAAGTGGCCGAGCAGATGCGATCTATTTCCGTGAGGCGACAGGTGCGCTTTTGAGACTCGCCCGGCGCGGGCACGCCGGTGCCGCCACTGTTCCAGATGTCGCCGGACGGCGCCGGCGATGTGGGCCAGTGGTCCGCCCCGCGGCGCGCGCCCGACGAGGTCCACAGACCGGCGGCGGCGGGCGCAGCTCCCCATCCCGGCAGCACTGGAGGGGTCCCGCAGCGCCGGAGTGTTGGAGCCGGCGGGCCCGCGAGCCGCCGCGTCCGACCGGGCGGCGCCGGGCGGGGTGTGGCAGGAGCCCAGGGACGCTGGCAGACGATAACGCTGGCCGCCGCTGCTGCCGAGCGCGCAGCGCGCCAGGTCGCCAGGACCGACGGCTGTGATAGAACGCCGCAAACTGGCCAGCGTCAGAGGCTCCACCCAGACTCGCCTCTGAGAGAGAAATGCATTACTACCTGTAAAACCACCTGCAGTGAGTCTCACATGGACGTTAGTTGTGAGACGCTGCATCACGGCCAGCTGCATACTGGACACTAAAACAGATAACTGCCTGCTTTGCAAACGCGGTATGCATGGTGCCCAGACTGGGTCTGCGAGGGTTCACTTCATGTGCGCCGTAAGGCACGACTGTTACGATGGTGGAACACAGACATTCTCCAAGTTTCTGTGGCACCTCACGATTGTATTTCGCGGACGCGGGCTCCGGCGGTTGCCGGTCAAGTACGCGCCGCATGTGGCAGCGCGGTGCACGCGACGCCGTGCTCCGTTGTGTCGATGCGACGGCAGGGAAGCCATCGCACACCAGACGTGGACGCCGGGACCTCTCGCACCGGGACCCTCCGCGGCGACCCGTCCGTGGACCCGAACCGTGGACCTTGCAGGGCGCACTGGGAGTTGTCGCAGGGAGCCGTTCAACTGCTGGACATCCTGCTCCGAGAATGCCAAGAGGCTTTGGGTCATTGCGCCACTCGAGTGTCTGGTGAGGGGCCAGAGGGATCAAACCACCACACCAGCCACTAGTCTAAATCGCCCAGCACGTCAGACATAGCTCAGATTGGGCAATGGTCGGCGAATTCAGGCGTCTGCGTCATTCGAAAAATGTGTGGGAGGGATTGTTTGATGCAATAAGCCAAGTAACTGCAGATGGAGTTTTAAGTTGGTTTTTCTGTTATGTCTGCTTTCTAATCCCATAAATCCCCGACCCGCTACATCAGCGGCAGATCCTTTCAAAATATACTTGTGCACTCATCACCGGCATAGCATGAAATATGAAGTTACGGACTTCGTGCGTTGCAGCTATTCAGCGTTGAGGTTGTGTCCACATATAGTCGTGACAATAATGGCCGGGCGGCGCTACTTTTACGACACATTTCCACGCTCGTTTTGCTGGTCGAGCGGTTGCTTAGGCCCTCGCCACCTAACACCACCCAGAACGCCCCTGGTGAGGTGGCATTGCTGTGAAGCGCACCTGCCTGCGCTGACTGGTCGCTTCGGCTGGAGGCATATTCACCGACCGGACGCAAAAGCTCTGCGCATCAACGGTGTCATGCGTGAGCCAGTGGCAACCGCCAGAATCATTGGTTTCCTCCCGTGCATTTCCTCCGTAGCATCGCGGCGGATTCCTGAACCGTCAGTCGTTTTTGCTCCAATCCCGCTCCTCCAGGACTTATCCCAACTAATTCGAAGCAGAATGGTACCACACAGGTTTCGCCGGCTCAAAGGTCTTTGTAGCGCCACAGGCATCATTGAGTGACCAGTCTACCGTAACGCAGGCCTTGCCGGATCGCAGACACTGTAGGGTCTCAACTCCTCAGGCCATTATGAGAATATGATGCACCATCGCCGACATAACTGTTCGCTCGTGATTCACTGCTCCTATTTATCACGACCTGTACATAAACTCATGGTGAGAAATTGCCATCAGATTTATTTCGGTCGTGGATTTGTGATTCGAGTTGGTTAAGGAGCGCGACTGATTTGGAATGGAATGGGAGAAATACCACTAATCACAACGTATCGCTTTACGATGAGCCTGGGTTTGTTCCACATTTTCGCCGCTGATCTAGTCTAGATCCTGCCTCAGCAGTCACCCGTCAACGGCAACTGCGACATGTATCCGCCACTACTGACCCGTACACAGAGTATGAAGCCCGCTCCGCGGTGTGCTTCGGGAGTCTGATGGGAGAATCAACCAGAAACTCGCCGGGCCCTCGATGCTGTTCCCGAATAGTGCCTCTAGATTGATGTGCTATGCCCGCCGTAACCGGCGATAGTTGAGCTTGACTGGCGTTGAGTTTTGTTCCGAACACGCGTGCTCTGTGAAGTGGATCTAATTCCACTCCAGTGTCGCTGAACCCGTGTTTCCTCACTGTTTTTGTAGATCGCCGGAATGTCCTCCTTTCTCGCGCTTCTACAGTCGACAGTCGATTTACAGCATGTCCGCTAGGGACCGATGTATTTGATCTACATTTGCTTTGCCGTGCGGCAGGCTATGCCAGGATCTCACAGCACCCTGCCTCCTCGTGTGCTCTTAGATCTGTCTGTCGGCAGGTGGAGGACCTGTAAAGCACAGCTAACATTTTATTCTGTTCATAAAGACTGCGCCAAATAACAGGCATTTGTCCCCACATGTTTGCGTCCATTGTAGCTGAGGCATCCGACCTCACTGCAACATCAACAGCTAAGCTGGCCAGGCCGGAAGCCGAAGAGCCGAGACGCAGCGCCAGCGGCGATGGAGCGCTCTGAATGGCAGCCACCGCAGCAGCCTCTGGCGTAAACCGCGCGACACGGATGAGACGATGGCGTGCTGGTGTTCAGGAACATCTCTTTGCTCAACGAAAGAAAACTCCTCACGGCGGCACGGTCGAAGCGATAGAGGCCCGGTACCCGGAGCCAATTTCCCAGTCATCCAAACACATCAGTGAAGCCAAGCTACGTCGTACCCTGCCACTGGACAGAATTCCTTCCAGAAATTCTAGAGATAAATTTTAGAACTCGTTCCAGCATGTTGCACAACGTTGCAATCTTAATGTTGGGGTAAAGAAGCTCCGGGGAATCCGGTGACTGTCCACAATCGCTTCAGGAGGATTGCGAAATCCATTAAAGATCGAAACTGAAATGGTTGCAAAAATTCCGGATGAAGCAACACATGTTTCCAGTGAAATGACACAATGTAGAGCCCAGCGAACACCTCCATGGATCTCGCCAGGCTCAACAACCTCCACTGTGTTATTGATCAATAATGCAAAATTGCAGAAGATTAGTTGAGGTAAGTTGGGAGCAAGTAATGGGGCGAGGACGCATCTCGTTGCAACGCTACACTCGTCCCTCCCCTTCTCTCCAGCCAACGGCGCGGACGGCGGCCTCTTGCTGCGCCCGCATTCCTTGCCACCATCTGCAGCAGCACAGCCCCGTCTGGCGACTGTGGCAGCCCGGGTCTCGTGCAGGACCGGTGGACCGCGTCTGGATCCCCTCCCCGAAACAGGCCGACCCCTGGCGGAGGTCAAGGTCACCCGGCCGGCGCCGCCGGTGCCGTTCCTCATCCATAGCGACACGCTCCGCCAACGGGGCGCAATGCCGACGAGCGTTTCGAAACGTTGCGTCGCCTCCCGGTGACAGCGTTTGTGCCCTTGCGAAAAGTACCGTCTGAATGCATAATTCAGTGCGTCAAACACGCTCGGCTGCAATCGGCACCACACTGTGACAGGTGGCGAACGTGTCGGCTGTTGCTGTTTCTCTGTTTTCTCTCCGGAGGCCTACATCGCACGTGACAAGGCCGAGCAACACGCAGTTGCCGCGTCGTTTGGTGACACCGCGACGGATTGCGGTAATTATCACATCCTGTGAAAGGAGGCGTACCGCTGCAAAGTGGTCCCACGGGAGCACCTTGCTTTGTGTGGCAAGGTGACGTCACCGTGACCGTGATCTTTGCACTTATGCACCCGGATGTTTTTTAGATTCACCGTTGACGTAACCAAGTGCGTGGAGAGGCTCTGTAAGTTGACGCCGAGACGCTGCGTCAGCCCGCCACATCAGCTGCCTCGTTAGGATCTTACTGGGTTTTGAGACATGCTTGAATGCTGTTTGGAATATGTATGGGAGGAAAACAGCAAGGGGGTGGTGCCTGCGACAGTTACATGAGCTCTTGCTTTAGACACTTAAGACTTCGTGCAAGATTTATGTCCTATTTAGGACAGACCTGTGTATGCCATCGCAGTCACTGCTGCTCTTCATTGCTGAAAATTTCGCAGTTTTGTTTAGTGACACCAAGGGAACCACGTATGGAAAGAATCCATCAAGAGCATGCCTGACAATACTTTAGTATAATCACTATATAACCACATACACCGCGACTGTCGCGCAATTAAGTCAAACCCAAGCTCAGTGCATAAATAGAGCTGCAGTTAGCCCAGCTGCCGTGGGGACGCGGCCGCGGCCCACATGCGCCGTCGTATGGGAACGGGGCTGCCGCCGCAGAGCCACGCGGCACACGCCCCGACAGCCGACCCAGTCGCTGCGTTCGACTGCACGGTCTGCAGGCGCCCGCCGGTGCTGACCCTGCTCGTCGGTCCGAGCGAGCTGGGCCCGTCGGCTGGGCAGGCGCCGAGCCGTGCTTCGGCACGCATCAACACGCGAGTGACGCGCCAGCGTTGCCGCTCCTGATCGGCGGTGCGGACGGACGTGGCGTCAGCGGCCTAGCGATCTGCTCCGGCGGCGTACCGCGCGCCGGCATCCGGACTGGCGCCGCGGTCTCAGCTCGACAGCAGGAAGCGACGGTCCGTCACCTGGCGGCGGCCGGCGCTCGGCGGCGCCGCGTGCGGCCGCGCAGATGCGTGCCGGCGAGGTTCGCGCTGGCCGGCACCGCTACACCCCACTGCGGCCGCTCCGCCGACACCGGCTGCCGCTGACGCCGGCCGGCCGAATCACTGTGCGGCTTGACGCGTGGACAGATCACACAATCGGCCGAGTCGCGTCGACCATTAACAGAAACAGGTGCCTCAGTGGCCGACAGTGTGCTTAATTGACGTGATCGAATGCCCCGTTGGAATGGCCGGGGTTTCCATTAGTGGGAGTGGGCGCTCCATCGCAGAGCTTTGTTTGCGATGTTGTGATTCCGTGCGCTGCTTGTAGGACCGGGTGCTCCTTGGGCCCTGTTGGGGGGTGTCATGATGGGATCGTCGATCTGGCCGCGATCAAAATTGTCAGAAATGTTGGCGGTGGCGATGGCTCGGAGGGGCAGGATCGGGCGACACGGTTCGGGGTGGGACTTCAAAACGAATGGAGCATCGTTCCCGCGAGCTCCGTCAGGTGTGAAGCTGCCTCAGAGACAGTGATAAATCCCTTAACGCCAGCACAGTCAGCCGCGATGGTCGTCTCTCCCACAGATCTCGGCTGGCGGCATTTTTTTTACGGCGCTCATCAGCGTCAAAGCCGTTGATAAATGCTGCTCCTTCCGCTAAATCCCAGTCCTGCTCTGAAAACAGAAACGAACGGAAATGGCGCAACCTCGGAACATGGGAGATCGAGCAAAAAATATTCTGCACGTGTGGATCTAGGTCTCGTGTCCTCCCGTGTGTGTCTGCGACCAAGGCTGGACGGGCCGTGACACAGACGTGAGCAGTCTTCTGTAGAGGCGCTGCGCTCCTGCTCGCGCCGCCGCTGTTGGGCGGCAAGACGGTCCACGGCTCTACCCTAAGTTTGATCTCGTGGTGTCAGACATCCTTGCGATTGTGACTTACTCAAGCACCAGCGAAGCTGGCGTGGCGGGGGATAGAACTAAGTCCGTGAGCAGTTCAGAGGTAGGGCCGCTGCCTCGAGTTTTCACGTGCCCTAGTCGCTAAACGTGGCAAATCTGGCGTGGTCTGAGGGGGGGGGGGGAAACCATCATTTAAGTCGACATGGGCCACAAAAGCTCCCGGTCTGTCATAGTCCTGATGGATGACCGCAGATGCACTGCATTAGGTCTGTGGTCTACAAAGTATCTGTCGCTGTAATGAGATCGTAAAAACATCCGATGACATGCGCGCTGCGAATGCAGACCATTCTTCAAAACAGCGCTGTCAGCAGAGCTGTCGCAGGCCGGCTACTAACAACATCGGCAACCTCTTACCGACGCGAACCGTCAGAACCGTCGACAAAGTCGCAATGCCAGACGCTGCCTCGTCGGTTTGAACCGGTTCAAACCGGCACCGATGATGCGAATGTTAGTGCATGGCGATGTCTGTTCAATTTCTGTTGACAGCTGTCTTCGCTTTACGCCACGATCAAAATTGGATCAGTCCTGCCCCTAGGAACTGACAACGTTGCGCTTTTCCCATTGCGAAACGCGAAAAACACGTCACGGTGTCCTGTTAGTCTCCAAATAAGTCGAACGGATTCACCGCTCAGTTTTTGACGACGGTTCACGGTGGACTGAAAGCAGATACCAACAGCGGTGGTACCTATATGTTCTATAACAACGGGCCACGGCCACAAGCTGAGGTTGGCGTGCAACAAGAGACCATTGCCCCTCGCCCTCCACGGCGTCAATCCTAGCGCCGTTTAATCGATGGCGCCCGTTCCGGTGCCTGCGGCGGCATTAGCGGCGCACCCACCGGCGTGCGGCGCGGCCAGGCGTCACGCCTCCGAATGCCGCGCGCCGCGCCGGTAATCGCTGCCGGCGAAACCCCGGCAAGCAATGTCGCTTACATGTTGTATGGTCTCCAAGCTCAAACGAGCGCATGACATGTCATAACATTCATCGCGCCACACTGTCCGCAACGGCATTGGTGTATAACGTTCACCGCTTACCCGTGGTTAAGTACTGGTTTGCTCACGCTAACCGAAATCAATGCTCTGAAGGTGGTGCAATGCTTGCCCATCGCTGGAGTTGATTTAGTGCACTGTGCGGCCTGCAGACGACCACAAACGTGGGACCAGTTTGTCCTGTGGTGCGAACTGCCGCTAGCCGGGCCGTGCAGGCTGCGACCGAGGCAACTGCTGCCGGTGTGTCGTTCGCTGAAGCCGGGTGGGTATGCTGCACGTCTCTTCCCTTCTCCCATCAGCGGCCCCGAACCTCACGGGACCGTCAAGGGGGCTGCCCCAGCCGCGGCATACCCACCACGCGAGTGTTGGCCGTGTGCACAACACGACATCGGAGCTGGAGGCAAAACAACCCAGCCGGGACTGACTGCGGTGCTGGGACTGGCTGCGGTGCTGTAACGCCATCCTCCCAGCCGACGACCTGCCACCGGCCCAGCCGCGGCTCGGGTGAACACGGCGTCCGACCACGCTTGGGCCCCAGAGCGTGCCAAGACCTGGCGCATGAGGAGAGAGCACGGACGAAGACGGAGACCTGACCCTGACACACGCCACACCCTACACCAGCGATGGAGAAGCCGAGTCCTCAGGAATGCAGCGGCGCCGTTCTCAGAGCCCCGCCGCCGCATCTCCGCATCGCGCCGCACGTGGGCGCTCAGGCTCGCGCCGGAACGCCCACCTGCAGCGGCGGCCCGACAGCCAGCGGCAGGTGTGGGCTCGGGAGACCGCAGCGGCGCCCGTCGAGCACGCTGCGCTGCGCCGTTCTCACGGCACGCTGTACGTCGGCGGAGACGCGGTGCGCTGCGGCCGCGTCGGGTTTGTCGCCGCCGGCAGGCGCCGCGGCAGCCCGCGCCAACCAGCCGGGCGGCGCGTTTTCACGGTTGGTTCGGCAATTGGGAGCGCTGGCGGCTCGGCCGCTCAAAGTCGGCGAAACTGTCTCTGCCGCCCCGTCGCGTGCAGGCCGACCGGCCTCACGCATGCCCCGCACCGTCGGGCCGAACTGTCCAATCCTCCCCCTCACGGACACGTCGGGCTGCCGCAGGCGAAGACGTGCGGCACCGGAAGGTGTCGCGATGGAACACGCAAGGGGATTGGCGGCGGGCAACGGACGGGGCGCCATGTGTGACGCATCCATATTTTAACAGCGGCACCCGGCCGACGCGGGCAAATATCGCGTGTTACCGTGTGGATGTGCACACAGACGTTCTTCCACTTTGAGGCATGTTGGATAATCGGCTCCTGAACGAAATCGATGCTGCTGTTCCAGGAGATCTGCCAGGTTATAAAGGAGATTACCGGTAGCGTTATCAAACACACTGCGAAAAGAACCTCCACCTGCATTGCCACACATTGATGTCAGCAACGTCTTGGCGTTTACCTCGCAGATGACACGTGGCAACAAGCCAGACATACCGGCTGACAAGTGAAAGCGCTCACATGCAGTGACTGATCCGCGTACCATGACAAAATTTATGCACGACTTCTCTGCTCAGCGAACATACTGTTTGCAATTTTCTTTTTTGGCGCTTGCGCTGCATCCGTTCAGGAAAGCGCGACGTCACAAGAACACGTGCTTACGCCGGCCGGTTTCACCCGGGTGTCAGTGTCGCCGAAAATCTCGGTGGCATTGCCTGCGGTTGTCTTGAGAAAGGCATTGTCAGGGATGTGTGGATGCCGCTCGCATGAAAACCGCGATTGCCAACAAGCTCATCAGCGCGTCTCTAGTTTCGTACTCGAGGTGGCCGTTAACGCTCGCCTCAGTGCCCGGGCGAGGCGGGCGAACCCGTCCCGATTAGCGACGAACTCTTCCGCAGCCTAGCCGCTGAAGCCAGCCCTAGGTGCCACCCGAGTTTCGGCTTAAGGATGGCACCCAAACCCTGTCCCTAGCCTGGCACCTCAGCGTCGGCCCTAGGCTGGCACTTAAGCCTCGGCCCTAGGCTGGCACCTCAGCGGCGGCCCTGCGCTGGCACTTAAGCCTCGGCCCTGGGCTGCCGACCGACGTCGGCCGCGTGGGGACTCCGGCGGCCGCCGCCCCATGTCGGCTCGGTATGCGGCACAGCGGCACTCTGCTCTGCGCGATCCGGCTGCGAGCCGAGATCGCGTCAGATGTAAACAACGCCGTCCGGCAGCCGGCCCGATCCAGTTTCATGCGGCGGCCGTGGCCGCGGCGATGCTGCCCGCGCGCCTCTGTCGTGCCGGACGGCGACAGCTGCCGGAGAAATGCTCTCGGGCCGAGCGGACGTCTGGCGGCGGGCTCTCTGTCCGGCAGACTGCGCGTCCAGCGGTCGCACCGCCGTCAGCCCCGTCACTGCAGGTCACTGGCCGGCGCCTGGCACCCGTTGTGCGCCACCTCGCCGGCTGCAGCGCCGATGTGTGTCAAGTCGACTGGCCAAGCCGGCGTGTCCGGCTCCAACTGGAGTTGTCTTCAAGCAGTGATCTACTAAACAGTACAGCGACACACCGGTGTCCAAGGCGCGCTGTTGCACGGCGGAAAATCGTTCATGCGGGGCTCAGTAAACACAGCCGTCCGGCTTGATGGGAACGCTGTTTGGCGCAAACAACTCGCCGCGGGCCGTAACAGGCCGGACGGTGACAGGACAGAACTGGAACGCAGCTGATTCAGAGGCGAACAATCCATCCAGTCGAATGGAACAACGCATGTGGTGACGGGGCGGAATGGCACAGCGGCCGGTTTGGCAACGACAATTAGCTGCCTGTCGCTCGGCCGGAGATGTGGACTGACGGTGCAATCACTGTCGGCACGGACGCCTAAGCCCCGGTCCGGCACATATTTAGCCGAGTGTGACACGGGAAACGGCGGACCACGGCCCTTGCCTCTGCGCTGCTGACTGGGTCACCAGACATGCTGGGCCTGTCCGCCTCCGCACCGAAGTGATGGTCCGGTTCATGTCCGCGCTCGCCCTCATGGCCGAACCCGAGCGCCACCCGCGCTCGCCCTCACTGCCGAACCTTAGCGCCAGCCGCGCTCTCCCTCATGGCCGAACCCGAGCGCCAGCCGCGGTTTCCCTCATGGCCGAACCCGAGTGCCAGCCGCGCTCTCCCTCATGGCCGAACCCGAGCGCCAGCCGCGCTTTCCCTCATGGCCGAACCCGAGTGCCAGCCGCGCTCTCCCTCATGGCCGAACCCGAGCGCCAGCCGCGCTTTCCCTCATGGCCGAACCCGAGTGCCAGCCGCGCTCTCCCTCATGGCCGAACCCGAGCGCCAGCCGCGCTTTCCCTCGTAGCCGAACCCGAGTGCCACCCGCGCTCGCCCCTATGGCCGAACCTTGGCCTCACCCGCGCTTGCCCCTATAGTCGAACCTTAGCGTCACCCGCGCTTGCCCCTATGGCCGAACCTTAGCGTCACCCGCGCTCGCCCCTGTGGCCGAACCTTAGCGTCACCCGCGCTTGCCCTTATGGCTGAGCCTGAGTGCCACTCGCGCTCTCCCTCATGGCCGAACCCGAGCGCCACAGTCGGCGAGCACTTGATCTCCGACACAACAGACATATTTTACACACGTCCGACGCGGCATATGTCGGACGCGCGTCACGTCTTCAGCTGCGCCCCGAGCTGAGCGCTAGCCTGACCTGACCGCTGACCGTTGGTGGGGATCAGGAGTGACAGAGGGATCGTGGGGGATCATGAGTGACGGAGCCCAGTGGGGATCAGGAGTAAAACAGTCGGGTGGGAATCAGGAGTGACACACTCCGGTGAAGCTCATGCCGCTCAGCTCAACGGAAGCCGGACTCATTATGCTAAGTGCTCTGTTCCGCACGTGTCTAAGTTTTTGTAGTAGTAACCGCTGACCGTACAAGTTGAATGAAGCCTGCCGTAAACTACATTTTATCAACCATCAGTTTGATTACATAGAAGTGATTGCAATCTTCTCCCTGGTTGGCCAGGTTGATTTGATTCGGATGACAAACAAGATCATTGGGAGCGGGCTATGTGTCGTGAAACGGACGTTTCAAAGTCAAAGTCCGTAACTTCGCCGTGAGAGGTGAGATTGCGCCACTCCGCGATTGCTGGTGACGTGGCACTCCCACAGGCGCATCCCCGTGACCTGTGCTCATGTCGGTGGTGTTTGCGTTGCAGGTTCACCGGTGTGGAACGGGAGGCGCGCTTCCTGAGCAACGTGAACACGCGGCAGATCCTGCAGGACCTGCTGGAGACGACCACCGAGGCGGTACCGCTGGAGAAGCTGCTGGAATTGCAGCCACTCATTGACACCTCGCCGGCCCTCTCCGAGAAGGAGGTCCTGAAGAGTGTCCAGAAGAACGTGCCCAACTTGCCAGTCGACTACTGGGAGGCCATGAAGGGAAAGGCCACGCAGAAGAACAAGACATGCGCCAAGTTACCTGCCGTCTACGACCTCAAGTTCAACAACCTCTACTGGCAGGTGCTGGAGACTAGCAACGGCACCTACAACTTCTACGCCGCCTACTACGACAATCGGACTACCCTGTCGATCCATCCGCTTGTGCGTATGATGGTGATGATCGATCGGCTGAAGCCGACGCTGAAGACCTACTGCCAGCTGTGGTTCAGCCGCAAGAACGATCCGGTTATTGTGCCCGTCATGGAGTACAAGTACGTATGGCACGAGAAGTGGGGCAACTTCAAGCAGGGCATCATCCAGCCATATCTAATGGCCTGTCAGATCCCCAAGAGTCACGCGCACCTGGTGCCTGAGGCGGTGACGCTGGTGGAGACGCCGTGCAAGACGTCGACGGTGGCGCTGCGCGTCATCAACAACCGTCCGCCAGCCGGCCAGCAGCGCCAGGACTTCGCCGTCTGCGTGAAGGGCCTGTCGTTCCCAGACCAGGACCTGTCCGTTCGTCTGGTGGAGTGGCTTGAGATGCTGCGGCTGCTCGGCGCGCGGAAGGTGTTCCTCTATGACCTTGAGGTGCACCCCAACATCTCCAAGGTGCTGCGACACTACCAGCAGGAAGGCCTGGTGGAGGTGACGCCTCTGACGCTGGCCGGCGAGCAGCCCAATATGTCACCGCTGCAGCGGCTCTACCTGCGCAAGAAGGTTACCAACAAGCGCCAGAGCGAGCTGGTGCCCTACAACGACTGCTTCTACCGCAACCTCTACATGTATGAGTACGTGGTGCTGCTGGACACGGACGAGATAATCATGCCGACCGCCTACGCCAGCTGGGCCGCCCTCATGAAGGCCATCGTGCCGCGCGCCAATATCGAGGCCAAGAAGAAAAAGAAGGAGATCGCCTCCTACAACGCACGCAACGTCTACTTCTTCGACGTGCAGGACCACGAGCACACCTGGCATCGCGACATCCCGCGCTACATGCACATGCTGCAGCACGTGCGGCGCAGCCGCAACTACACCAAGCCGGGCCACTACATCAAATGCTTCCACCGCACAGACCGGGTGATCGCGCTGCACAACCACTTCCCGCTGGCGTGTTTGGGCGGCTGTCTCTCCTACAGTATCAACACCTCGGAGGCGCAGCTGCAGCACTACCGGGCGGACTGCGTGGGCTCGCTTAAGAAGACATGTGAGAGCGAGTACAAGCGCAACGCCGTGCTCGACACATCCATCTGGCGCTACAAGGAGGAGCTGACAGCGCGCGCCACGCGCACCCTGGTCACTCTGGGCTTCCTGCCGCCGGAAGGCGGCAGGCTGGCCGAGTACTACCAGACGGGCCGCTCCGGCCAGGCGGCCGGCCGCGTCGAGCCGCTACTCGGCTCAGGTCGGCCGGCCGGGGCCGAGCGGCCGGAGCCCGGGGTGCGGTAGGAGCGCGCGGCCGCTAGTCAGCCCCTAACTCTCAACCAGCTGTGATGTGGTGGTGGCGCGGCCGGGGACACGCGCCGTGGACACGGCCAGAGGGCCCACGTGCCGCGCGGCCAAACGTAACGACGACGTGTGCTCAGTATTTGGGGTAGCGAGTAAGGTGAACCACGACCCTGACTCTGATATTCGGTTGACGGTTTAGAGCCCTGCCATGTACATTTGTGAAACGCTCCTCCCCGCCTCTGCGAGCTTGGCGGACGTGCCACTGGCTCCACAAGACGCCCCAGCCGACACCGACAGGCTCCAAGCTGTGGTCAGCTCCTCCCATCCGTACCAGACGCGGCGCCTCGGTGCCTCTGTGTGTTCAAACTCATCGACGTGCGTGCGCTCCGATCGCCGCCGCCCCCGAGTGTGCGCGCGTCCTTGTGTGCAGAGGCGGCCGCCGGGTGGGGACTGGCTGGCGGTGTGTCGGCCGCGGTCCCCGGAGACCGGCTCCGTCGTGTCTGTCCGCGCGCCCGCCGAGCCATCGGTGCCGAGCCGGTGCCGTGCGCCGTGCCAGGCACGGCGACTCTTGTTACGTACCGTCGACCGCGATGCCCCGCCGGATTCATCATTCATGGGGCTGCCGGCGGCGTGCGGCTCAGCGATGTGATCGTGGGCGCCGGGTGGGCGGTCCCGGGCCTGCGATCCGGGGTCCGCGGTCCCAGGAACCAGGGTCTGAGGTCCGTGGGACCGGGGCCTCCGATCCGTGGGACCAGGCTCTGCGGCCCAGACTCCGCTGTCGAATGTTTGGGGCCCGGGTCCCGGACTCTGGGCCCGCGATAAATGGCCCGGGATCAGTAGACCAAGACGATGGAGTGTCGCTACTGGGCTGGCCGCCGATCCCGACGGATGCCTGCGCCGTCGCCTTGCTGGAGACTGTGGGAAGGGAGGGGAGGGGTGGGAGTGAGGGCATGTTGTGATCACTTTTCCGGGCACTGTTATTCCTGCCTGTCTTGTGCCGGCGACACGACTGGAGGGGCGCCAGCCGTGGGTCACCCGGCCGCGCTGTGCTGCCGGTCGGCCACGGCCGCCAGCCCGAGTCGCACGTCCCTCAATCGTCACGGTGGCACACACTGGCTGATTGCATGGCCGATGACCGTGTAATAATACCAGGCTTTCAGTTTATTGTCTCGTGTTTAGCCAACGCCAAACATATCACGTCTGGGCACGGGGCGTGGCACTACCGACCCGAGCATTATCGTCGTGTGGATGTTTCCGCCCGACTATGGCGACAGTTGTGATACAGTGATTAGACGCGGCCGAGCTGTAGCACGGCGCGTCTCAGAAACTTGGAGGCCTGAAATGACGTCATCGCCGACTACGGCCGGAGGCGCTTCTGTGTATACATGACCTGGGTTTGGAATTATGCACGGCGTTTGCGCCGTGGTAATGTATCGCGACAATGTCACCGTAAGTGGTGGACGTTTTCAAGGAAGTTTACCATGCTCTAGATTTGAAATGTTCTAAAGCAGTTTAGAATATCCTACAGGCATGTGTGAACTCTGCAAATGGTTTTGCACTTCAAGAAACAATTACATGATATCTTCTCTGATCGCAGCGGCGTTTGTATCTTGAATTGATTAAGAGACAGCTGTAATTCATGAATGTATAGCTCGGATTGATGTGAGCTGTTTTTGTTGCATTTCATTGAGCATTTGTCCGGGGAAAACTCCTTTTACCTGACTGTATGGATTCGCAGTGTCATCTTGTGATCGTTTTGATTTATGGGTGGTCTTACCTGGCCGTGAATGATGCTTCAATAAATGTATGTCATGCGAATACGGCAAACACCTTTTGTTGAATGACATAGCAGATTTCTGACTGCTTGCGTGGTAGCCATGCTAGTGAAGACTGCGCTCGTGCGAGTCTTTCTCGCGAGTCCGCCAAAGAGAGATCTTGTCAAACACAGCTTGTATTTTCTGGTCACTTACACGCGCCAACACTCATACCAAAACGTTCACCGACGCAACATCAATGGCCCTACTTCTTCTAGCCCGGTGAGAGTGAGAGCATACACGGTCACCAATGGTAAGGTTTATATACTGTGCCCGTCAGAAGTGGTTCATGGTCACATGTGCCATTGTCTGCCGCCTTTGGTCTATTGCAAATCACTGACTGCGCAGCGCATGAGATTTGCGCAGCCTGAAATGAAGCCCACACGTGTAATGAAAGAGAAGAACAATCGCAATGAGGATGAATGTAGAGCAGTTTTTTTTGTTGAAGGGATTGGGGATAGCAAAAAGTCGTTTTGAGTCCAGTGCGTAGAAATTTGTGACGTTCCTTCCTTATTTCATTTTACTACCCCTGTTTGTCATGAATTATGTATGGCTCCGTTATAACTACAAAGTTCCCGGCGTGGGCGTGAAGTAGGCCATTTGGGAGGCAAGCACACAATAAAAGTGCTTCCAATCATGACGATGATTTGATCCCTGAGGTTGCAGCCATGAGGTCGATTCGCATCGATTTAGATGGGTCACTGCCTCCCCATGTCCGATTTGCCGTCCCCCCCCCCCTCCCGCTCTCACCCTTGGTGAGTTCGACCCCTACCTTCTGGAACTGAAGAACGAGCAGAACATTTGAAATGAGATCTTGAAGTGCATGCATTTAAAAGAACGTTAGTAAAAGATGTGTTACACACAAAGAGAACAAGGAAAACGCAAACGTTTGTCCGGTTAAGTGTAGCTGACCGATCCAATCACACTTTTGCAGCTCCGCGTTGCTATAGTTTTACTTATGTAGGCTTCGTTTTTTCTGCATGATGCGTTTTTCTCATTATAGGAAACAATTGTATTTTTGGTTCTGGTCTAATTTTGAGGTAAATCATTCAGCGATGTTATAGCTTTCCGAGCCTAAAACAATTTACGTCATTCTGCCATGATGCCGTATTAGTGCGATATCGGTGGACGAAAACAAAACAATCACGTCATAGCACCCCAAACAACGAATCCAACCGTCTGCGTTCCAAATAACGTTCGAACGTTTCGTTCGAAGTACTATTTCACTGTCTTTACTGTCTTGCCACTGTGTGTGACGACATAGTCTCTTGAGAATGGGATATGTATTATTAAAATACAAAGTATTCTTAAAATACCTTTCAGATGTTCACACAGAACTCACAGTGATCGTGCTGTAGTTTCCTATGAGGACCAGCATTCCACGAGCAAATCCTTCCGTTTGTCCGGGAACTCCTGGTACCAGCTTAGCTGCATAAAGCATCGTCTTAGGACCATCAACAGCAGTTTTGCACTTCGGATACTGCCACGTAAGTGGGAGATATCATTCTCGAGGTGCCTAAGCGAAATGAGAGGCTCCTGTTCGAGAGGCTTATAGCGCATTTTATATCACCTGCCCTAATGTCTCGAGCCGGCACGGGCTTGGCAGAAATCACTTCACTGAGACGGCAATCTCAGGCATTGCAGATAACCTACTTGGGCCATGGATGTCGGCCAGATAGCGTTGACGGGACTGCTTCAGCGAAAAGAAACATTACTCTATTTCTGGCGCTACTTGCTGCTGGAAGCACTGCAATTCCACGGCGCGTTACGCCCATGATGAACACCTCCATGGCGCGTCACGCCCATGATGAACCTTCCACGGTGCGTTACGCCCATGATGAACCCTCCACGGCGTGTTACGCCCACGATGAACTCTCCCCGGCGCGTTATGCCCATGATGAACCCATTGCTCGCAGTGTCGTTCACGACATGTAAAAGGCTACATGTTGAGCAGCGACGCTCTCCGCTCCTCCCCCGCCCAGTACCTGCAGTGTGAAGGAGGGGTCGGAGCGACGCTCGCCCCAATACCTGCGGTGTGTACGAGAGGTGGGAGCGACGCTCGCCCCAGTACCTGCGGTATGCGCGAGAGGTGGGAGCGACGCTCGCCTCAGTACCTGCGGCATGTGCGAGAGGTGGGAGCGACGCTCGCCCCAATACCTGCGGTGTGTACGAGAGGTGGGAACGACGCTCGCCCCAGTACCTGCGGTATGTGCGAGAGGTGGGAGCGACGCTCGCCCCAGCACCTGCGGTGTGTATGTGGGTTCGTCCATCGCATGGATCCCACTGATCCAGCTATTGAGTACCTTACAAAACGAACGTAATCGGCATGCTAGTACCGCATAGCTTATATGATGAGCGGATGACTGTTAAGTAGGTACAACTATTGGGATCTAGACGAACTTGCAGACGTCGCGGAGAAAGCACTTTAATTGTTGCTTTAAACAGGTTTGTATATAGCAGGTTTGTATACAGCGGAATGAACGGGAGCCTATCGAATACCCAGGTAATAACTGGCTCCTTGGAGGATGTCAGTGCCCCAAAAGCGTATCCCCAGGGTAGGTCCGCTTTGATGGTCCACTCATCACCGCAGTGAAGGAGACGCAATAACCTGAGTGTTATTTTTCATGAAATCCTGTCTTGGATATCACACCTTTATGCCATTGTGCAATGTGCACAGGGATCCTAGACGCGCTATAACATCGCTGCCATCTCTGGCTGTAAGGGGTCCCCTGCGTCATACGGGGCAGTAGCTATAGCACTGCCGAATGTGCTGTGCTGCATAACTGTTATATGTGCAGCAGGCGCTGCACAGGTGCTGCACGCGAAACCTACCACTTTTTGGTCAGTGCCAGCGAGCCTTTGAAGTACCACCATTGCACGTGCCGTCCGGGTGTAGTTGGGTTGGTTGTGGAGGGGTGAGCTCATTAAACACGGAGTATACATGCAAAACCGGATAGTCAACGTTGCTGCGAGCCTTCGTCTCTTCCAGGGTGTGCCGCGCTGACCTTGACCGGTCAGACTGGCCGGCCGGCTGCAGCCACCGCCGTCCAGTTGTCCACCCTTACCAGATATGATGTACCGGGAGGTATTGTGTCCTGCCTAGGAGCTGTGTGGTGCAGTTCCAAAACAGCAGCACGCGGAAGACTCCGCCATTCACAGTATGCCCAGGACTTCGGTCAGGGTCTTCATGTGCTCATCCTGCGCCCGGAAGCCGTACACGATCCCATCCAGATGTGCTGCGACATTCTGTAACCCTTTCAGAAAGACCTTCCCGACCCAGTTCCCGCTGGAAGATCTCAACAGCCGCATTGACACTGAACGGGCGCTTGGTGTGCGTCATAGGCTCCTGAACGGGCGCTTGGTGTGCGTCATAGGCTCCTGAACGGGCGCTTGGTGTGCGTCATAGGCTCCTGAACGGGCGCTTGGTGTGCGTCATAGGCTGCTGAACGGGCGCTTGGTGTGCGTCATAGGCTCCTGAACGGACGCTTGGTTTGCGTCATAGGCTCCTGAACGGGCGCTTGGTGTGCGTCATAGGCTGCTGAACGGGCGCTTGGTTTGCGTCATAGCCTCCTGAACGGGTGCTTGGTTTGCGTCATAGGCTGCTGAACAGGAGATAGGTGTGCGTCATAGGCTCCTAAACGGGCGCCCGGTGTGCGCCATGAACTTCTGAACGGGCGCTTGCTGTGCGTCATAGACTCCTTCCTGTTACTGATTGTGAGCGAATCCCTAGAGTCCTTATGGATGAGCATCAGGCTGTATACCTGCAACAGAAATATCTTTGAAAAAGGACTCGGCCGACGAGCTTGCGAGATATCATCAACCAGTGGCCACGGGCACTGCTCCGGCCTGACGACCCAATTGGCGGTCTGTCGGGCTAACTGGCACAGGTTCCAACTTCGCCATGCTTCGATGGCGCCCGGACTGGACGATGAGTGCTCCCAACTGGCTGCTCTGCACTGGATCCAAAATGCCAGCCACACATTCTTCTCCAGCACTTGCCCGGCCTCCTCGCCATTGATGTGCGACGAATACCTGAGCCCGGAGATGGTTGGGTGGAATATTGCGGCTCCTCTCGAGGTTCACCTCCACACCTTTCAGATCTTCCGTACGGGGTTCGATTACACGACCGTACTTTTGCTAGGCTCTCTTTAGGGACTGGTTGCAAGTGGCTTTCACCTCCTGCCAGTTAATCTGAATCGTATTCAGCCAGTCTCTTTTCAAGAGGCTGGCTGTCTCTTTTCGCCTGCTTCCGTCAACGACCAGGACCTTGAGATTTGCATGGATTTTGTGGTTGTATCTGACATGTGTCCTAAGCTCCCCACACACTCCATTGCATTCCCGTACATACGTTTGAAGTTTGAAACTGCACGGGTTCAATCACGGGCGGACTTTTGAAGATCTATAGGTGTCATCGCCGATCAACGTGCACTTTGATCCCGTTTAATCTCCATGGAAATTTTCACTCTCTGGAAATACGCTCGACACACAATAGGACGTGTACCTAGTTGATGGACAGTGTCTTTGGCGGCACCAAGTTCCTGGGTGCTGTTGATCGATGCGCTCGTCCAGATGGCTCAGTTCCCTTCATCCTCCGGCTCAGTGACGACGCTCGCCGGCTGGTGACGTTATCCCGCTCGGGTGCCGCATCCAGATTACATAGGGTCATCGATGGCAGTCTTGCATGTACAGAAGAGCGGGAGAGAGAGAGAGAGAGAGAGAGAGAGAGAGAGAGAGAAGAGAGAGAGAGAGAGATAGAGAGAGAAGAGAGAGAGAGAGAGAATAGAGGAGAGATCTCTCTCTCTCTCTCTCTCTCTCTCTCTCTTCTCTCTCTCTCTTCTCTCTCTCTCTCTCTCTCCTCTCTCTCTCATCTCTCTCTCTCGATCTCTCTC